>NC_090265.1:327134188-327441915 GCF_040414725.1 Anabrus simplex
ATCTTAGCGCAATTCCTACAAGATAGTGGGATTAAAATATAAGTAACATATAAGATAAGTATATGGACTGCTGACCACAATATCCTTGTGGTAGCATAAACAGAAATCCAATTACCATTATGACACGTATTGAATTTGTTCGTGCTTTGTAACCTGTCGTGCAATCTGTAGATGACTGGGCTGCTGGCAGATCTTTGTGACGATTTATTTTGACGATTTATTTTATGAAAAACAAAATAAATGAGTGAGCAGAAATTTATTTTGAAAAATAAAAAACTAATGTATTTAGAATATGTAGAGCAAGATATCTAGTACACAGTGTAATTTCTCAGTCCTGTATGTAATGTAGGTCATTAGGCCAGAAGCCAATTTCTAAAGACGAAAAAGAATTACAATAACACGTGCTGCAATCTCTATTGTTAATTCATAGGATATTCGGGTGATAGTAGGTTCGAACCCCACTGTCGGCAGCCCTGAAAACGGTTTTCCGTGGTTTCCCATTTTCATACCAGGTAAATGCTGTACCTTAATTAAGGCCCCGGCCGCTTCCTTCCCACTCCTAGCTCTTTCCTGTCCCATCGTCGCCATAAGACCTATCTGTGTCGGTGCGACGTAAAGCAACTAGCAAAAAAAAAAAAAATCATATGAAGTATATGGACTGCTGACCACAATATCCTTGTGGTAGAATAAGCAGAAATCCAATTACCATTATGACACGTATTGAATTTGTTCGTGCGTTGTAACGTGTCGTGCAATCTGTAGATGACTGGGCTGCTGGCAGATCTTTGTGACTCAATACGATGGACGTCATTGATGACGTTTATGGTCGGGCTGAAACGAGAAGCGTTGCTGACCTTCCCGAGGTGGATGAACACGTTCTTGTCTGCTGTTTCTTTTTAGCGCTGACGGTGTGGGTGAAGCTGCGTGAGTCATGCAGTCTTCTGAGAATGTGAAAGGAGATCGCTATCGGAGAAGGCTGACTCGTGCTCAATGTTATGTAGAAGTGAGAGGCCATATTAGAACACCTGCAATGTGCTGCAACTAGTACACTGCTGTACTATGTTCTTCGATGGTCGTTCGAGACGTGTGTGCGCGAGCACGTGGTAAGGGAGGTCACTGGGGGCGTTGCTTGTGCTCGGTTACCATTTAACTCATGATTTCACAACAAAAGACATTAAAGATTTAAACATATTACACTGATAAAAAGTGTATTAAAATTATTCTCCAAGCTGTTTGGCCTATGTCGACCTAAGTGGTCGCAGACTGCGCTAAAGTAAACTCGTGTCGTCCTACCGAGGTGGCGCAGCTCTTTTCTGGCACACCCCCAGTGGAGGTGACCTGCATGTACCATTTCAAACACATACCAGCCCTCCTCCCATTCTTAAATATCTGGCAGTACCAGGAATCGAACCCGGGCCCTCGAGGACTGCAGCTAATAACACTAAACTTTACGCTGCGAAGGCGGGCGCAGACTGCGCTGAAAACCTGCAGTCTGATGTCTTCCGCATCGGGTATGGTGTGAAAATTATCAGTGATGTCTGTGGAGAAGAAACCTAAGAAGAATAAAGAGCAGACCGGGAGAACAAACTGGAAGAGGTGGGTCGTTTCAAGAGTGTGGGAACGAATCGAGGTGCAGCAAACCTAATGTAGTAATGTCGCATTGTAATCAACGATGTTTTAAAGAAAGAAGTGAGCTCCCAGACGAAACTAACCAAAAGTTGTGTCTAGTACACTGATATGCATTTCGGTTGGGTTTTTTTTCCTGCTACAAGGGAAAATTTTACTGATTCATGTTAACTAAAATGCCCTGAATCCATATCTGTGTTTAGATTGTCACGTCAGGTTTTCTTGTAATTTTGAAAATAAAATCGAAAAAAAACCCACCAAATTGGCAAAATTCATCATTAGAAATACATATAATTTAATAAGACAGTATACCTGAAATGACTATTTAGGTATTGAGGGATGTAGAGTCCAAGTCTGTATTCAGATTTTCTCTATCGTGCCCATTTTTATGTAATTTTTAGAAATAAGAACGGAGAACTTCAAAATCTCAACAAGAATTTCAAAAACGTCAAATTAAGTAAGTTATATTATTTTTTAAACGCGTCTTGACACCGCAATATAAAATTCGAGTGTATAAAATTAACTATGAAACATTGAATTAAATTAATATAAAGTACTTGTAGCCATTGAGATGTTCAATTTGTCGGTCGAAATGTTGCACCGTTTTGATGCCCTGCTGTGATTTTGAGATGTACTCCTCTTAAGCACTAGCAATAATCCGCTGACATTGCTTCATTCCGCTTCCCTGGGAACTTATTTCGATCATTTTAATATTTTGATGAAATCTTTCACCCTTTCTTTCTTTCTTTCTTTCTTTCTTTCTTTCTTTCTTTCTTTCTTTCAAGCAATGGCATTCATACGAATGTAGAAATGAATTGAGTTTTTTTTCAAGTGTCCTTGCAATATTAAGCAAGAAAAAATATTATTGTTATTATTATTGTTATTATTATTATTATTATTATTATTATTATTATTATTATTATTATTATTATTATTATTATTATTATTATTATTATTATTATTTGCACCGCTCCCGCGTCCAGGTGGGGATACATGTGTTCCAGACTAGCTCTTAATAACGATTCCATCTATCTAATATTGCTGGGTTGTGAGTTCCGCGTGAGAAAGTACGCCGATGGTCTATGGTAAATCCCAACCTACGCAGAAGGACGTCTCCAACACGCTACCAGTTGGATACCATACTCGCATGTCGATGAAATTTATCGCAAAATCCAGGTTATTACGGCATTTCAAGAAATTCGTGCATGTTGCTATCGAAATCGCAATCAGAAATAGAGTCATTATAGCCTTATATCTAGCTCTTATTCTAAGTAGGCATTAAAAGAATTTTTATATTTTCACTACTCAGCTTTTATTAGCAAATCAGTCTAAGTATGATTAAAAAATTACGTAGAGAATTGTTAGAAATTGTCTCATATAATGTAGATGGTTTCATAACGCAATCAGCATCTCTATGTGCCGTAATTATGTTGCATTGAAAGAAAACAGGTTTGAAAAAACTTTAACAAATAAATGGAAATCAGGCCTCATTCATCGATACGCCCATTCTGGCCTGTCGAAATATTATGTTGTAATTAAGTAATATCCGTTAAAATCAAATGAAAAAGAAAAATTAAATTATATATAATCAAGTGAAAAATTATTCAATGTAGTTGAAATAATTAGATGCATCCAATTGGTTTAAGTGAAAACAAAATCATACTCCCTACTATATACAATATTTCAAATTGTGGTTTCAATTAAGAATGTGAAACGCAGTGCAGATAGCCAATAATTAATTAATTAATTAATTAATTAATTAAAGTCTGGAATCTTTCCTTATTGAGCTGGATTGCTCCTCAAAATTACCAAAAATCCTATCATTTGAACTTTAATTCACATGTAACTAGAGAAATGAATATCACTTTGCTGAAAACTTCACATCCATGTCCATGCACAGTAGGAAAATCGTGTGAGAAAGTAATGTTTGTTCTTTAGGGATTTCCACTAGTTTAAGTTTGAAAATTTCCATAATCTTTCATATTTCATGTTGTCTGACCTCCATATAAGCAAATTCAAGTCCACTTTAAGTCGTAAGTAATCTCAAATTAATTCTATCATAAGGCTAAGGTGGCTAAATCACTCAGTTATTATTTTAATTCATGGTTGAAATTCAATTAAAGTGCGTATCTGGCTGAATGTAGCATTGCCAAGTGTATTCAACTAACTTTCCAACAAATAATACCATAAGTGGAAAAATTGGCATATTAGAAGACTCTACCTTCATCTAAAAGTCCATATATGTGTGACTAAGTTACCAGTGATGTGTCAAACTGCTCCCATAAAACCATAAATTAAGTTGCCGTATGTGAGAATACATGAAAATGATCGTAGATAAGTCAGTGAAGGCCTAAATATTAACGTTATTGGCCTCTCGGCTCCTCTGATGATCCTACATACTCAATTAACTCTATATTGATGGCATTGAGATCGTATCCTAACCTATTTTGTATATCAGGGAATAAAAACAGCAATTGAAAACAGTACGTTTCAATATATACCTTAGCATGCGCAATTTACACATACTATCATCTCTCGAAGAATACTATGACCAACTTTCCAAATAACAATAACTATCACCATCATAACTTACTATCAACTCACGTCATTATTTCATTCACCATTTATCACTTCAGTTATCACGTAGCATTCATATTAGTGCGTCTCAGGCACTCATTTCATCAAATACGCAGCATATGTGCCATAACCTACACATATATAAACATTATCTTTACCGTCATAGTATCAAAGAAAAGTACATCACAACATTAAACTGTGCTACTATACTTTGTCGTAAACATTCCCTAAATACGATTCTCCACGCTTGGTATTCTGTTAAAGCCATCACGCATGTATATTAACCTCCACTTAATACTCTAACACTTCACTGACAACGATTAAAAAATATTAATCACTTCTGTAACACCATATTGATAAATTTACGAACGGCATTCACTGGTATTTTACACCTATGTATGGGATTAACGGTAACTTCAGATGAATACCTACTTCCTTGTAACTACACTTGAAATATTAACTACGCACGCATAATGTCATAAATCATTTCATATATAGCCAAAAGAATAAAGGTTTCTACTTACGAAACGACTCATAGGGGACTTAACTTTGCTTATTGGGTAGTGACTCCCATCTCGCTGTTGTTCCTCGGGAATGGTAGGCCTCGCTCCATGGTTCGGCTTAGGTAATCGGGTCCATCTCGTCCTCTCAGCTGATTACCACCCTCCTGGGTCATCAATCTCGTGAAGCGCCACCATAGTCGGAGTAGTCTCTGCCTCAGCCTCTTAGAACATCATAGTGGTCTTCAGAACGTCAGGGACAGAATAACACAATGCATTAGTTGATTTAGACATGCTGTAAACCGTTTCGTACTGCCAATGATAAAAGAAAATATGTGTTCTGGGCCGTCTAATTTGACTGTAACAGCTCTAAATGTACTCTTATTTATCAACTCTCTTGCTTGCTGAACGGATGTAAATTTTCTGTGCTTTTAGAATTGCACTTTATAGCCAGTTGAATTCCGCTCTCTCTACGTTGTGCAGTATCGGGCAAAATATAATGCTTCCGAGCCCAACTGTGACGTAGTACTAAACCAAACTTGACGTTTCCTTATAGCAGGTCTATAATTTCACGTATATATGTCAACCTACAGCTGACGTTGAGCGGGCTGTCGCGGATTTAATTCTTTCTTCAATAATTGATTATAGAATCTGATACGTAACTCGTTTCTTTACACGATTCCGTCCTTCGCTGCAGTGCTAGGTTGAGTTTTTGTTCTAATGGAAGTCTTTTTTTCAATAATCAGTTTAAATAATCCGCTCCTGTCATTTCTTTTCCAAATCGGTATTCGTTGTCTGTATTTCATCGCTTAACTTCCCAATCTTCTCCTCACATTGTTTCCATTTTTCTTGGGAATCTATATGTAGTCTCTCCATATTGTCTGCCAGGTTCTTTATCTCATTCTTCTTTAGAGATTGGAGATAGTTATTGTTCCCTATCATCTCTTTCTTGATATCATTTATTTCTTCTTGTATTTTCTGGTTCTTCTCCTCCATATTTCCGCTAACTTCTGCTTTCCATTCATCCATGTGGTTCTTGATCTTGCCCATATCTGATCCTATTTTCAAAATCTCCTCCTTCATCTCCGTCATTATTATTTTGTGTCTTTCTTCTTGCTCTCGATGACCTTTCTTCATCTCCTCCTTCATCTGCTTCATCTCCTCCATCATTTGCTTCTGTTTCTCTTCCTGTTTACTAGTGATTTCTTCCATCATTTGCTTCTGTTTCTCTTCTTGTTTACTAGTAATTTCTTCCATCATTTGCTTCTGTTTCTCTTCTTGTTTACTAGTAATTTCTTCCATCATTTGCTTCTGTTTCTCTTCCTGTTTACTAGTAATTTCTTCCATCATTTGCTTTATGGCTTGCAACATTCCCTGTTGTTCTTCTTTCTGTCTCCTCTCCTTCTCTTCTTGTTCTTTCCGATATTTCTCCTGCTCATTCTGGTATTTTTCTTGCTTCTCCTCCTGTACCTTCTGGTACTCTTCAAATTGTGCTTTTAATTGGCTTAACGTCGACATCTTGACTTTTACGTATTATTTCCGAATTCTCTATTATTCCTAATAATACTCTAATTCTGCCCTAACTTCTCCATAGTTCAATACTCTCTAATATTCTTATACTTAACTCACTCAACTATACTTGTACTATGCTTAAATATAGGCTTAACTACTCTGGCCACGCTTTGCTTACGAGGTTGACCCAATTACACCATGAAATATGAAATTTTTACCCTAATGACTAAGATTCCAAACCTTAATTCTGGCATGAATAATTAAAAAGGTTCAAATGATTTAATTTCTTACCATCTACTTCCTATATCTAAGTTATTTCATAATAAATTGTAACTAACATATTAACATCATTCGTTAAATTCATTTCCAACTATTCATATTTACAATTGTAAAGTCTTCATATTCTACATCAGCTTCCTCTATACTGAAATTCGATTATTTCCAGTCGTCCTCGGACATTTTCTTCAGTTCATCCATCCATTTCTTCTCTCTCTTACTTCTGATTATTATTATTATTATTATTATTATTATTATTGGGCATCTACTCGACTTCACAGTTCATTGTCCTCCTGTGTTTTCTTCGATCCCAATATAAAAATTTATCTGGTCAAACGACAACTTCTTTTACCAGATACAACTAAGTTTTGTACGATACTCCCATTTTCATTCAATCATCTCGTCCGTACGTTCAAAATCCTCTGTCAATCAACTCCTAAAATACCTTTCCTTCTTATCAAGGTTCCCTCAGTAAGTTTTTCTCTCAGACTGCCACACGTTTGCGTAATTCTACAAGACTCGACGACTCTATTTCTTGACCCTAATGCCTTTCTCTTCATTACGAACACGTTGTGGCATCAAATGTACATGGTTTGATGACCAACTCTCTCCCACGGTGTTTTTCTCTCAAATTTCCACGGGTATGGGCGACAAAATTACATGCCTTTGGAGACCATTTCCAGTATCTTTCTCATTAATTGTCACACGATTGGACAGAAAAAACTACATGTTTTTGGCAACTCTTTGCTCCCACGGCGTCTTTCTCTATTTGCCACACAGTTGGGCACCAAAAACTACATGTTTTTGGAGACCAACGGTTCTTGACCTCGGTGTCTTCCTCCTAAATTGCCACGCGTATGGGCGACAAAAACTACATGCACCGCTCCCGCGTCCAGGTGGGGATACATGTGTTCCAGACTAGCTCTTAATAACGATTCCATCTATCTAATATTGCTGGGTTGTGAGTTCCGCGTGAGAAAGTACGCCGATGGTCTATGGTAAATCCCAACCTACGCAGAAGGACGTCTCCAACACGCTACCAGTTGGATACCATACTCGCATGTCGATGAAATTTATCGCAAAATCCAGGTTATTACGGCATTTCAAGAAATTCGTGCATGTTGCTATCGAAATCGCAATCAGAAATAGAGTCATTATAGCCTTATATCTAGCTCTTATTCTAAGTAGGCATTAAAAGAATTTTTATATTTTCACTACTCAGCTTTTATTAGCAAATCAGTCTAAGTATGATTAAAAAATTACGTAGAGAATTGTTAGAAATTGTCTCATATAATGTAGATGGTTTCATAACGCAATCAGCATCTCTATGTGCCGTAATTATGTTGCATTGAAAGAAAACAGGTTTGAAAAAACTTTAACAAATAAATGGAAATCAGGCCTCATTCATCGATACGCCCATTCTGGCCTGTCGAAATATTATGTTGTAATTAAGTAATATCCGTTAAAATCAAATGAAAAAGAAAAATTAAATTATATATAATCAAGTGAAAAATTATTCAATGTAGTTGAAATAATTAGATGCATCCAATTGGTTTAAGTGAAAACAAAATCATACTCCCTACTATATACAATATTTCAAATTGTGGTTTCAATTAAGAATGTGAAACGCAGTGCAGATAGCCAATAATTAATTAATTAATTAATTAATTAATTAAAGTCTGGAATCTTTCCTTATTGAGCTGGATTGCTCCTCAAAATTACCAAAAATCCTATCATTTGAACTTTAATTCACATGTAACTAGAGAAATGAATATCACTTTGCTGAAAACTTCACATCCATGTCCATGCACAGTAGGAAAATCGTGTGAGAAAGTAATGTTTGTTCTTTAGGGATTTCCACTAGTTTAAGTTTGAAAATTTCCATAATCTTTCATATTTCATGTTGTCTGACCTCCATATAAGCAAATTCAAGTCCACTTTAAGTCGTAAGTAATCTCAAATTAATTCTATCATAAGGCTAAGGTGGCTAAATCACTCAGTTATTATTTTAATTCATGGTTGAAATTCAATTAAAGTGCGTATCTGGCTGAATGTAGCATTGCCAAGTGTATTCAACTAACTTTCCAACAAATAATACCATAAGTGGAAAAATTGGCATATTAGAAGACTCTACCTTCATCTAAAAGTCCATATATGTGTGACTAAGTTACCAGTGATGTGTCAAACTGCTCCCATAAAACCATAAATTAAGTTGCCGTATGTGAGAATACATGAAAATGATCGTAGATAAGTCAGTGAAGGCCTAAATATTAACGTTATTGGCCTCTCGGCTCCTCTGATGATCCTACATACTCAATTAACTCTATATTGATGGCATTGAGATCGTATCCTAACCTATTTTGTATATCAGGGAATAAAAACAGCAATTGAAAACAGTACGTTTCAATATATACCTTAGCATGCGCAATTTACACATACTATCATCTCTCGAAGAATACTATGACCAACTTTCCAAATAACAATAACTATCACCATCATAACTTACTATCAACTCACGTCATTATTTCATTCACCATTTATCACTTCAGTTATCACGTAGCATTCATATTAGTGCGTCTCAGGCACTCATTTCATCAAATACGCAGTATATGTGCCATAACCTACACATATATAAACATTATCTTTACCGTCATAGTATCAAAGAAAAGTACATCACAACATTAAACTGTGCTACTATACTTTGTCGTAAACATTCCCTAAATACGATTCTCCACGCTTGGTATTCTGTTAAAGCCATCACGCATGTATATTAACCTCCACTTAATACTCTAACACTTCACTGACAACGATTAAAAAATATTAATCACTTCTGTAACACCATATTGATAAATTTACGAACGGCATTCACTGGTATTTTACACCTATGTATGGGATTAACGGTAACTTCAGATGAATACCTACTTCCTTGTAACTACACTTGAAATATTAACTACGCACGCATAATGTCATAAATCATTTCATATATAGCCAAAAGAACAAAGGTTTCTACTTACGAAACGACTCATAGGGGACTTAACTTTGCTTATTGGGTAGTGACTCCCATCTCGCTGTTGTTCCTCGGGAATGGTAGGTCTCGCTCCATGGTTCGGCTTAGGTAATCGGGTCCATCTCGTCCTCTCAGCTGATTACCACCCTCCTGGGTCATCAATCTCGTGAAGCGCCACCATAGTCGGAGTAGTCTCTGCCTCAGCCTCTTAGAACATCATAGTGGTCTTCAGAACGTCAGGGACAGAATAACACAATGCATTAGTTGATTTAGACATGCTGTAAACCGTTTCGTACTGCCAATGATAAAAGAAAATATGTGTTCTGGGCCGTCTAATTTGACTGTAACAGCTCTAAATGTACTCTTATTTATCAACTCTCTTGCTTGCTGAACGGATGTAAATTTTCTGTGCTTTTAGAATTGCGCTTTATAGCCAGTTGAATTCCGCTCTCTCTGCGTTGTGCAGTATCGGGCAAAATATAATGCTTCCGAGCCCAACTGTGACGTAGTACTAAACCAAACTTGACGTTTCCTTATAGCAGGTCTATAATTTCACGTATATATGTCAACCTACAGCTGACGTTGAGCGGGCTGTCGCGGATTTAATTCTTTCTTCAATAATTGATTATAGAATCTGATACGTAACTCGTTTCTTTACACGATTCCGTCCTTTCTTCGCTGCAGTGCTAGGTTGAGTTTTTGTTCTAATGGAAGTCTTTTTTTCAATAATCAGTTTAAATAATCCGCTCCTGTCATTCTTTCTCACCGCCTTCTAAGAATGGTTCTTTCCGTGATTGCCGGTTGAAATTATTATCTTTTCGACTCGTACCGCTGTTACTAGCTTTTATATTGATCCTTTAATGGCTGGAACGCCATTTTTGTTCCTAATACTGCAACTATAGAACGGTGAAATGGCACATATTATTATTATTATTATTATTATTATTATTATTATTATTATTATTATTATTATTATTATTATTATTATTATTATTATTATTATTATTATTATTAGATGCGAAAAAGACCAGAAAACTGATCACGCAAAGCTCGCTTAGAGGTTGTGCATTTCCTTCTTTGCCAGCCAGCCTTCAATTTTTCTCTCATCGTGGTTCTTCGTTCTTCTGTCCACTTAGCTCCTGTCTTCTTGTGGTTTCTCTCTGACTCTACTTCCCACTTGTTGATTTTCGTTCTGTAGCAGGTTCGGTCAGCGATGTCGGCCACTTTGATTCCTGATTTTTCCAGGTCTTGGCGGATTTCCGTTGTTCACCTATTTGTTTTGATGTTTTCTGTTGCCTCAAGTAAGATTCTTCTCAGTCTGTTTTCTGGAAGGTGTTTGATGTGTCCGTAAAATTTCAGGCGTCTTTTTCTGATGTCGGTTTTTGTATGAGATTGCAGTCTATATCCTTCGTCAGTCAGTTTTGGGCCAAGAATTTTTCTGATGCTTTTACGTTCCTCTTTCAGGATGTCTTCGAGTACTGTTTTTCTGTGGAGATCCAGTGTTTCACTCGCGTATAGTATTTCAGGTTTCATCACAGTGTTGTAATGTCGAATTTTGGTGAAGATTGAAAGGCATATTTTGTTGTAAATGTTTTGCGTTCGGCCGAGGGCTCTCTTCATTTTCTGGATGCTTATTATTATTATTATTATTATTATTATTATTATTATTATTATTATTATTATTATTATTATTATCACTATAGGATACGTTGTTCATAATTTTTAATTTCAGTTGTTTTATAAGATTTTAGTGATTCCATTATGTCTAAATTACCAGCTTTAACGCAACAATAATAGTATACTTGATGTAAAGATATAATATTAATTTCAGTACGTAGACATTTTCATGAATTTCAGAAAAAAAAGTTTTTTTAAAAATTGGACGTGATGAAACGAAACTAAATATGGGCTTTGTTGCTACCTGTGTGTGTGTGTGGGGGGGGGGGGGGTGTTGAAAAATATAAACTGTTTCTTTGTAGCAAAGTGGTTGTACGAGTATATCATTATTACCCATTATAAACATAAAATAACCCAACCACTAGGGACAATGAAGCCAATAAAGTATAAAACAACAAATACACCCTGGCTGCTGGGGATCCGATGGACGTGGCGACTTCACCACTACTCTTGTTGAAAGAAAGAGAAAACACGTTTCTTCTTAAAAATCCATAATTTTGTATGTGCGAATAAAATATCGTTTTCTTTCGCTTTGGTGGGGTGGCGGATACGATGAATGTCGCACGTGTAGACCTGGCCCAGTTTTGCGACTGGATGCCCTTCCTGAGGCAATTTTTTTTTTTCTGAAGGTCTGTGTTCAATATTGCATGTTTCTGTGGTGATTAGTGGTGTGTTGTTTTAAATATATATATGAAGAGGAATATATTGAGCCGAACCAGACAGGGCTATAATCTCCGACATAGACAGGAGTCGAAGCCAGGTTCCTCTGAAGAGAAGTTTCCAATGCCGATCATTCAGCCAAGGAGTTGGACGTATGTCAGCATAAATAGTAATTCCAAACTATTTTAAATGGCATTAATTTCCTGTTGCCGTGGTATTTTTACGCCGAGAATGGTGCCCAGAGATTGAATCTAGAATAGTTTCAGATATAGTTTTCCGGTGAGAGAATACATACATGGTATTTATCCACGTACGTATTTAAAGTCTAGGTAGCCTGGGATCGTACCACTCAAATTTGATAGTTCTCAGGATTTTGTCTTGCTTGTTTTTATGGGTGTTCCAAAACAATATTTGTTGCTATAAGTAATGAGAACACAATTTTTCTTAAATAAGCCTTTTTTCGATATTATGACACAAATTTCCCTGTAAATTGACAGGTTGGCTAATAGTGAGGATAATTTACTTCCGTTAATCATTCATTAAAGCTGTTGTAACCGCCTTACAAAGTGACTATTGTTCTGTTTCCTGCTTTGCGTTATGTTAGCGGAAGGTTGCTCCTGTAACCTTGCAGCTGAGCTCGTTTCCGTATCTTGAGCTTCGCAGTATGAATAAATCTGCTATCGATGCTGTTAATTGAGCCTGCTACATTGATTCATTTGTTGGAGGAATATACTTAGTTACATTATTTCCGGACTTTTAAGGTTTCAGATTATATTCGTTCAGTTTTCAAATTTGTTGCATTGTTTATATAATATATAACATGCAACTGTGTTATAGTGTTTCGCTCTTTTGATTGATGGGCAGGTTGAGGTTTGATTAAAGAAAACTATATGAAAATGTATTTTTTTGCTACTGAGTGTGAATTAATCGCCCTTGGTTGGAAGGTCAGCGTTGAAGGCTTCGGTTCAAAGGGTCCCGGTTTCGATTCCCGACTGTGTCGAGGATTTTAATCGCGTCTGATTAATACTTCTGGCGCGAGGACTGGGTGTTTGTGTTTGTCCCAACACTCTCCTCTTCGTATTAGGACAACACACCACACTACCAACCACCTCAGAATACGCAATAGTGATTACATCTCTCCACATAGGGTTGGCATCAGGAAGGGCGTCCAGCCATAAAACAGGGGCAAATCCACGTGTGTGACAGAGTTCGCGCCCGCGATACCGCACAGTGTGGGAAAAGTGGTAGTAGAAGAAGAAGAAGAAGAAGAAGAAGAAGAAGAAGAAGAAGAAGAAGAAGAAGAAGAAGTGTTAGTTTGAATTCAGCGGCCCAGTTTAAGTTGACTTGAAGATTTTTCACCGAGCGCAATGTAGAAACAAATATGTTGTAGTTGTTCCGTATCTTAACTTCACATGTGATAGAGAGGGAGTTGTAAATAGAGGTGTGGATATAAGTAGTAATTTTTTTATCCGTAACACTACGCAAATGAGCGTCCCGGTATTGAAAAAAAAGTTCGTGATTCAAAGGTAACGATAGGGATTCATTAATAAATAATGGGTCAACTGGGATAATTTCGACCATGAGATATTTCAGCCCATCTCTCGTTTACACCCTATAATGTGTACGAGAAAGAATAGACTTTTTTAATGAACGATTATGAGCTCTTATGTTGCAGGATTACTAAGTGAAGAAACTTACTGGTACACTCTGTAAGCGTAAAAACGGTGATGGACAGTTATGCCGCCTCGTCAGAATTACCCCAACTGACCATAAAGATAAATAAATGTCATCGATCATTTCAACGAGCACGTTATAGGTTTGGACGATATTGGATGAAGATGTTGACGAAAAATTATGGAGGAAAAACACAGTTGATCTTCAAGAAAACGAGATTTGTAGAAGAAATGGACCGAAAAGTAAAGAAAGAATGGATATGTGGACCAGGGAAAAATAAAAGAGGAAAGTGAAGTGTGTATGTTTCTATTCTGGCTGTGAAATTATTGTAATGTCTACTCAGCTATACTCATTGGCATACAGACAGATACCAGTTTTGGTGTTTGTCCCAGTCGTTATAGAATGACCCAAAACTTATTCTCTGTTAGAGTAAGACTCTTCAGTTTTGTTTATAGAAATTTTTCTTTATTCATATAACAATACTTGTCTGGTTAATTGATGCTGGATATTTAACATTGCAACAATACTGGTAACAACAATGTGGTTGTTGCTTAATTTCAGGGCGTGAGCTAATTCAGTATTGTTGTATGTTTAGTGCCTCTGCAGTGTGGAGTTGTAGTGTCTATGCTGAACAGAGTTGCTAACCTCAGATTACAAAAAGTATCATATCGAGTCTTCAAAATTATTTTTAACAGTATTGTGCGACGTCTCTGAAAAATAAAAGAAGAGTTATTTTATTATTCATCGTCAAGATTATGACATTGATACGCAGTCGGCACCAACGAACTAGAATATAATACGTAGAGTGGCTATAGCAGCTCGATTAGCGCTTCGGGCGGAGGCAAGCAGCACTACGACCGCCATGATATGAATGTACTAGCTGACGACAACAGCGGTGTGAAGCTGTCTGAACCTGAGTAATCTCGCATGTGGTTCATTATTGCTAGAAAGTTGTAGTTTGACTATTTATTGACGCGTGAATGTGCCTGCATTCTGTCTCGCATGCATTTGTAGTAAAACAGTGCATCTTATTTCAGGCAAGTTGATTTCTTTTCTAATATAAGAAGGCTATATTGAAAGATATTCTTAGGTTTCGCGATTGTAAAACACAAATTATCGTCACAAGTTCCCACTAAAATGCAAATAGCTGACTAGGCAATGGGTGAATTACATGAAGAGAGATACGTGGTATTCCAAGCAGTAAAGTACACTCTGTTTAGAACATTTTGAAGAGCACACATTAGCACGGAAAAATGAACACAACGAACGTTGTTCTGATGGACTGCATGTCCATGTGTGGCTGAGAGGCCTGACCCGTCTTGAGGAGGAACAAAAATGGGTAGGACGAGCATTACGGGACAGGAGGTATTGCACGTGCAGCGACGATATGCAGAAAGTGTTTACTGTGACAGATTGGCCCGTCGACCACCGCACGTTGTAGACCGCCAGAAAGTGGTGTGTTTTTCTTATCTACTACGGTTCCTTCTCATCTCAAGAAAGCATCTCTACTGATAATGATTACTGTGCTACATATTACGAGTCACTCACCAAGTGATCTGAAAATATTGAATACATAGCAGGAAATGTCCGCAGTGAGTTGGGAAATAAATTCAATTGCACGACTGTTTGGAGGTTACGTTTGTTCAGCATTCCGAATCAATGGGCTAGAATATAATACAATAATATAATCAGACGACCATCTCACTCGACAATAACAACATAGAAGGCTGGAAGACAGGATATTTTGATAAGATTTAAGACGACTTTCAGAAGTTTGCCCAGTTTAACAACATCTCATCAATTTTCGAATTGACAGCATAATCAAACATAGTTTCACAAATACTGTAAGTGTCTGAATGTCTTAACAAGTATAATCCTTCCAGTTATATATGACCGGCATTCACCATGGCACATGCCAGAAATAGTAGAGTGGCGTCTTCACATTGTTTTATTTGCTTTACAAACGAAGAAATTATCAGCATATATTCTCAAACCCACAAATCATTGAACACCATCTAAAAAGTGGACACTCATTTTATTGTTTATTTTTACTGTGTATGTTCTTAATAGTGTATCTTGTCGGCAGCTCTGAAGATGGTTTTCTGTGGTTTCCCATTTTCACACCAGGCAAATGCTGGGGCTGTACCTTAATTAAGGCCACGGCCGTTTCCCTTCCACTCCTAGCCCTTACCTGTCCCATTGTCGCCATAAGACCTATCTGTGTCGGTGCGACGTAAAAAAAATCTTTGTAAATGACGTTTTACTTTTTTAAAGTTTACATCAGTTTTGTTTATAGCTGTAGATGGCCAAAATTAAAGACCGAAATATGTTCTAATATTTTAAATGAACTGTTTATATAATTAGCACGATAAGCATTGATTAGGAGAATCTATTTAATTTCTTTTTAAAAGAATTGTATCTCTTTAGGCAAGCGAAGGTTGTCTGGATCCGCTGCAATGAAATTTGTACTAAAGTATTTAAAATATCACTTAGAAATTAAGTTCAAGATTTAAAAACAGTTATTGAAGTGGTTGTACTAGATAAGTCATTGGGCTGAATTTCAGTTAACTGAGAAATATTTTACTCAGTTACAAATTACGTTTTCAGCAAGGTACAGTAAAATTACATTTACTTCACAGAAAGACAGTCTTAAGAAAATTGTTGCCTTTTTTCGCACGGGGCTGGAATGATACCCACGTCTGTTAGGAAAAACACGTAACTTCATTTTTTGTGTGTATTTTTAAATGTATTTTTAGCGTAGAGACATTTAAGTGACTATAATCACTAACTGGGTTTTTATTTTATTTCTTTGTACTTCCTTCAATGATACGCTGCCTAAATCTGACGGAGTATACCATTACACTTGATTATTGAATGTATGTGTAACCATGAAGAGTTTTGTGGAGATAATCCTTCTCGTATGCAGTACTATAGAGGTGATTTCTAACAATTTGGGCGGAGCCTTTAATGGCCAAGACGGCTAAATCACAGTACAAATTCTTGGGAATGCCCACACTTTTGAAAAACTCAACTAAGAATTTTGATATGGTTCCTCTTGCTCCGATGAAAAGTGCTACAACCTTTATACAGGAGGTGATGATTATTTGAAGTAGCTGTTAGTTGGTTCATAGATGGTTCGTTTCTCCGGCGTCTACCTCTGCTGGCTGACTTGAGTCGACCTCACATCTAATGGTGGGGTCCAGAATATATGCAAAGACTTTTTCTAGGTCAATTACGGTTATATCTATTCTCCAGTTGCTTCCACCAACAGCGGTCTGCAGTGGACTCCATCTCGGCTATGTCCAGGGAGAGTCCGTACAGGAACCACATTGTATTGCAATTTCGGCGCGTCTTTCCGCTCTGATCCGGAGAGTTCGTTTAGGGTGTCGATCCATCGCCCAGCCGGTGTGTATTCCTGATAGACGATGGCTCCCTTACCGTGAGTTCTTAATGCACACCATTTGCTATACACGTGTTTTCCTTAGCATTTCTCTTAACTTCCTTGCGCTAAGTTCTTCGAGTTGGGTGTTTTCTTAGGTCTCTGAACGAACAGTTTCTTCTCCTCTACGAGATTGCGCTAAATGTTACGTACTCATTACCAGCCTTCTCTAGTAAGTGACAGGTGTTAAGTTCCACAGCCCAAGCCCCTTGATTTTCCTTGCAGGTAACTGAATAATTTCTTTGATTGTGCTTCTCATGATCTTGTCGACACGAATGAAGAAGGACTGCGGAATTTGGAATTTGGACTTCGGGACTTTCTAAATGAATTTTCCCCGCATTGTTTATTTTAGTTGGTGACTTTCAGCATTTCAAATAATTTGCTATTTACTTGCAAAATAATTGGTTCTTAAAATTATCGTCGCTAATAAGCCTCGATCTCTTGAGGAGGGAGTAAAAGTACATCGTTACGTTTGCTGAAAAGACCCTCTACAGGGGCTCTTCAAGAAATACCTGTGTTTAATTTTGTGAACATTTCGAGTGATGTATACTGCAGGATAAATCTGATATCTTTGGAAATACTGGAGAGGCAATGAAGTACCTTATCCGGCAGTGGTGAAGCTACAGGTTCTGTTGCAGTAGAACTGAACAAATCTTCATCATCACTTAACTTTATCCGTTGCTGCCTTGTGCGATGTATATCGATTACTAGAATGTAAAGATTGCAGTTTTAATTCGGGAAGGAAATTACAGTAAAATTTACACGTTGTAAAAATAAGCGATTAAAAGTAAGAATTACTAAAGATAATCTTCGTTACAATTAATTCGATTACTTTTACTCAGTTATCTCCACAGACATATGGTAAATAGAGGGGCAGCGTCGTATCCCGTAGTATTAGTGCTCGTGAAGCCGGAAGCTTGCGGCCGCCGCCATCTTACGTCACTACAGATTCACTGTAAACATGCATGTTACTATGTTACGTGCTGTTTTGTTTTATGTTGTTTTTATGTACATTTCACATTAATTTTTCGGAAAACTACTGTGTGGCAGAATGATGAATACCCTTGTAGTGTTTGGGTGTGGTTTGTCCTATTCACGAAGAAAGAATAAGGAAGGAATATGAGTTTGAATACACCGGTAAGTGGCGTACTTGTGCTCATGTACACTTGCTGCCTACTTATTAATCCAATTAAATTTAATATTAAATATGCCTAATTCACTTCCTTCCTGTGTATGTCTGTTGGCGTTAGCCCCGTTGTGATGGAGTGAGGCATAAGGCCTAATAATAATAATAATAATAATAATAATAATAATAATAATAATAATAATAATAATAATAATAATGTTGCTACAATATTAAGTTACATGTTAAGTTTTCGTTTTGCTGTGTTAGTAATTGAATAACTGCAGTCACGGTCTCTTCCAGTGTGATACTTCTAAGGAAGCTGTAGTACAAAAAGAAAATCCATAGCCGGGCTGAGTATCTCAGACGGTTGAAACGCTGGTCTTCTGACTCCATCTTGGCAGATTCGATCCTGGCTCAATCCCGTTGTATTTAAAGGTACCGGTATTCAAATATGTCAGCCTCGTGTCGGTACATTTACTGTCATGTAAAACTGCGGTACCAAATTCCGGCACCTCGGCCTGTCCGAAAACCGTAAAAGTAATTAGTGGGACGTAAAATAAATAACATAAAACATTATTATTAGGACATCTTTATTCATTCATTTCTTTCCAGAATAGAGGTAATCTGTATGTTCCCACGAAAGATGTGTGCAAACTTATTGAGATGTATTTCGGAGAGAATACATGTAATGGTTTAAGCTCACAAGGGGGAATTCCCTGCTCGTCACCACCGATTTCGCTCAAATTTATAGAACCCGAAGTGGGAACTCCAAATGGCCAAGCGTATGGAAAATAAAAATAAAAATAAAAATAAAAATGTTGACGCGGCTCTCGCACTGTATAAGCCACTTACGTTAGTGCGCACGCTGAGCAGCTGTTGGCGTATCGGTAAGACTCGGACTGGTAATTCGATGGTCGTAGGTTCGACTCCCCGCGTGGATACCGTTTTTTGTCAACTTTTATATTTTTCATTTTCCGATTACGGAAAGAGATGAATAATTCATTTTATGTATTTATTTATACGCAAAAGGCATAGAAAAGGTGAAAAAATTGGGATTTCATTGCCAGACTTTTTTCTACCTGCGCCAAGAATCTATTGTTTGTGTAGACACAGCCGTCAGGAGCAACCTTCACTTGTCAGGTGAAAACGAATCCTACAGCGAAACGACTATTCACGTTTACGGCACATTCCCCAAGGAGGGGAGATAGCCAATAAAGGAGAAAAAAGAAAAATTTCTGTTTGAACACGTCGGGAAAGTTCGCAACTCCAAATTTTCTACAATTCTGCGCGCATTAAAAAAATGACGCCCTATATGCCCTTTGCATATAAATAAAAAAATAAATGAATAATATAAAAATTGAGGAAAATATTCTCTGCACGTGGAGTCGAACCCACGCCCATTGAATTACCAATCCGAGCTCTTACCGCTACGCCAACAGCTGCTCGGCGTGCGAACTAACGTAAGTGGCTTATATGGTGCGAGAGCCGCGTCAACATTTTAATTTTTATTTTCTATACGCTTGGGCATCTGGAGTTTCCACTTTGGGTACTTTCATTTCTAGCCAAGCCCTGCATGTTCTATAAATTTGAGTGAAATCGGTGGTGACGAGTAGGAAATGCCCCCTTGTCAGTCATGAAAGAGAACATACTGAATGAAGTCACAGCTCAGTTGTATGTAACTGGATTGGACATACTAACTAACAAACAAACAAACAAACAAACAAACAAACCTGAAAATACGTGTGAATCATGCTGTAGGAGAGTTGAATGGCGACAGATTTGGCCAAAGATCGGTCTAAAACAGGTTGGTATTTTTAAGCATTGGTTAATTTCTATACCAGTCTTTCCTTTTATCAGCAGTAAAAGAAAGGACCTAATAGGTCTAATTAATCAATGTTATTGTTATTATTTCGATGTGCTTTTAATTGTTTTAATTATCTTCTGTCCAACATTCCCGTTTCGGCTACTATTTTGCATTATGAATCGGGATAGTGTAGTGACGTAAGATGGCGGCGGCCGCACGCTTCCGGCTTCAGAATCCTGCTGCTCATTGCCAGTCTAAATCTATATGTCTGTGGTTACCTCCCAAGTCTGAAAATAATTCAATTTCATATTTAAAATAAAGCCTATATCCAGCACTATAACATATGTAGAAACTTACTTGAGATCGAAGACGTACAACTCCATCAAGTTCGAGAACTTTAAGACTGAGAGGTATATTGCATTATCTGCTTTGTATATTATGTCATCTAACGAGTAGGGACATTTTAACCGATAGTCAACTTCTCAGTAACAGAAAGTTTGAAACCTGGTCGTACCACAAGCTAAGAGGTAAAGGAGTGGTAGTCCTCGGCACTTAAGCGTAATCGCTAACCTCTTTCTCCCCTGTTAACACTGAAAGTAGTGATTTATACAGGATGGACAAAGTAAAACTGGCCCGGAAAATATTTACAGTAGGACTGACGTGGTATTGACCCTTGTTAATGAACATTACAGAAGATGCTGGAAATGGCCTCATCTGAAGAAATGGAAAACTGAGGATCCAAACTTCACTCAGAAACCACCGGTACAGCTCAACACGCGAAGATTCGTCTGGATGCTTTAATGTTTTCTGGTGTTTTAACTTTTTCCGGATAGTTACGCATTTAACTCGCTACAGAGTCTGTTTGACGCTACTTTGCCATGAAGTTTTGCATTGCAGACTTTGCTGCAGGTTTTGCCAAAACACTTCCAGTCTTAAATTCTTGCGCAAACATCTCCGCACAGGTTTTCCACGAATCGTGCTTCGCATAACACTCGGCAATGAACACGCGCTGTTTTATCGTAAGCACCATTTTGTGTTGCATTCAACTGTCCACTAAACACGTCTGCTCCTCTCACTCACTCGTAATAACAGAGCGATGTACTCGGAAGACGCACGCGCACAGATATGTGACGGCAACCGATTAGTGCATCGAAATCACAGTTTTATTTTGCCCACTCGGTAGTTATTTTTTAACTGTTCGGTTCAATTCGGTGTCGCCAACCATACAGTTTAGGGACCCTACTTTCCCATACGACGTCTTACAGTTACCGTTCATCTCGCATGTTGGCACTATGTATTTTTTTTTTCGTGGCTTGCGAGGTTATACAGTACGTACTGCCACTGCCGTTTTGTGAAAATTACTACTGTTATATTTGCTAGTATAAGTGAAGCATATTATCTTTTTTCTCTATGATTGTAAAACTATTTGGATAATACCAGATAAGTAGAATTATGGCGTATTCGAATAATGCATTTAATAATGTAGTTGGTGTGACATGACAAATGCAGTCGTTTATTAATACGGTGTTATTTCGTCCAGTTCGTATTTATAGAATATAATTACTATGTCTAAGTAAGTTCAGGAACTTTCGAAAATCACACTACAAAGATTTATTAAAGAAATTGCATCGTTCGAGACGTATCCCTCTTTTCAAGAATACGGTTATAGTAATGTGTATATCAAAATATAGGCAGAAATTTATAGCGTTAAACTGAGTGAGGGTGAGAGTGTGTGTTTCTTTCCTTAATTAGTCCGGTCCCGCGGTGTAGGAGGCAACGCGTCCGCCTGTCCCCCGGCGGCCCCGAGTTCGATTCCCGGCTGGGACAGGGGTTTTTAATTGTAAATGATAAGTACTCCTGGGTGTTTGTGTCGTTCTTAACGTTCCTATCCTAACATTCAACACTCTACACTTCCCCCATTCCAATTACACGCAGGTTCATATCACATGGTGCAAGTAGGGGCAAAAGATCTCTATAGGTCGACGCCCCGAACAAATAGAATTTATTATTTAGGCCTACTTGGGCAAGGGAACCTCCATTATTGATGCTTACATTGAGATTAGTTTTTTTACGTATACTGTATACGTGCCAACTGAGGAATGATGGAGGACGGCAAATGGATAAATATGAGATAAGGAACCGGAAACGTTCGAGTCAAAAGTTATTAATAATCCAAGTGGTTTAACGTACGTCCGTTCTTAACAGACTCCGGGGTGTCTGAATTTCGTCCCGCAGTAGTTCTTTAACGTGTGGGGCCATGTGAAATGCCTTGTATATGAAAAACCTGTCGAGACTGAAGAGGATCTCTTGGCAAGTATTCTCGCTCTCTGTGACGCTGTTCAAACGGCATCGGGGATATTCGAACGTTTACGACAAAACTTTGTACGATGTCATGCCTTCATTGACGCAGGGGGACGCCATTTCGAACATTTCTTCTAATGAAGCAGCTTGTGAAACTTGTGCAGGTAAACGGGCTTAAATGAGCTGAATTTTGCTTGCTGAAGGTCGGATGGGCAGATCGAATCACGAATGAGGAGCTACTGAATCGGATTGGTGAGAGGAGAACGATTTGACGACATTTGACCAGAAGAAGAGCTCGAATGATACGACACATCTCAAGACACCCAGGACTTGTTCATTTGTCTTTGAGGGAAGCGTAGGCGGTAAGAACGGCTGTGATAGACCAAGTTAATACGACAAACAGATTAGAATAAGTATAGTACGTAGCAGTTACGTAGAAATGAAATGGTTAGCACGGGATAGCGTGGCTTGGAGAGCTGCATCAAACTAGTCTGTGGATTGGTGAACCAAACAACAACATCAACCACCAAAAATATCACCCCCTGGTAATAATATAACGATCGGATGTTCAAATACATTTAGTTTTATACGCAAATAATATTTGAGAGTTTAATACGTTGAAAGGTGCTGCTGTTTTCGTTGTGATGTTGAGTACCTTATATTGAACGCTGTGTGTATCGTGACTAGATATGCAAATATCGTCTGTCCAGGTCATTGGTGAATAAGTCAGAGAGTTGCGGTGTCACGTGACACTCTCTCTCTCTCTCAGTTTTACGATGAGGCCAGTCATTGAGGTTATTTCAATCTCCATGAACATGATCAGGTGACACTCCCGTAGAAAGACGCCAAGTGGTCATCTGGCGTGACCGGTGTGTGTTCATTCAAAAAACTTCGTCTAGGAAATTAGGGATATGGTATATTATATCGTGTCTAAGATTACTTATAAAGGGAATATCTTCGTTTGCTGCTTTCAGGTAACCAAGATAGCTAGTCATAAAATTATCAAATGATTTTATTCTCAGACATCGACATTGGCCATATCTAATTTAGAGTCTGTTTGGACTGAGCAGGAAAAGAGCTTTAAAAGGCAGAAATAGAATATTTATTTATTTATTTATTTATTTATTTATTTATTTATTTATTTATTTATTTATTTATTTATTTATTTATTTATTTATTTATTTATTTATTTATTTTCTTTATTTATTAAGCGCGAAGGCTAGTTGAATTCTCAAATAGCACCACCTTAGGTTGGGCGGTTATAGGGAAACCGCAAAAACCGATGACGACGCCACAATGAGTCGTACAAGGCATGGTGAGTGAGGTAGTTTGCTTTCCTCACTAGAGCACAAAATGCTGTTACAGCAAGCCCAGCCCTGTGAGTAATACCCTTCACAGCAACTAGGCGTACTAGCAGTGGTTCGAATGTCACTGCTTTGCATCTTGCAGTCAGTCACAGCCATAAGTGAGAGCGTAACTTCTGTGGAAGCCACATATTTTGCTCTGGCCGCTGCCAAGGGGTGAAAAAAAAAAAAAAAAAAAAAGAAGGGCCATCTAAAAGGTCAGTAGGCGGAAATACAAGAAGGCATCTGACAAATGTACACCACTTGCAGTGAACAAAAGTCTATTGCAAATATCTGACACGGTGACAGATCTTTCTGTAGGCAGCTAGTTGAAGATGATTTACTTTATGTCGGAGAGCAGTAAAGGTATTACGAGCTCTGGTTAATCGTATGGAACACCTTGAATTTCTCTCCGCCTGGGACCGACCATAGAGACCAGGGAAAGTTCCATAGTTGAAAATTTTCACTCCCAAGTCTAAAAACACATAGGCCTAAAGTAATATCACCGTTCGTTAAAGTGATTTTAAAACCAATTCGACGGAGTGAGTGATGATGGATCTATTTTCAATAATAGAAAAGTGAACGCCATGTTTTAAATGTTATTTTCGATAGAACGGGAATTACTATTCACCTATATTTACCGATCTTTGTGCTTGTTAACACGCGTGGATATCACTAAGTACAGCACAAGTTTGCAGTTTTTCACGTGTAAATTTGCAATTTTCCCTTGGAAGGTACCTCCGAGTATGTTTGGAACAAACAAAATGCAGTTTGCAGTTTTCCACGTGTAAATTTGCAAAAAATGCCCCCTTTTAAGTCACTCAACGATTAAAATAGCCCTGTATCATTCATCTAAGTGATTAGGCTCTTTCCGTCGTTTCTCGTTTTTTCGCCGTGGGAGAGATCTAGCGGGCAAGGTGCATTCAATAGTGTAAATACATTAACTTTTATTATGTTCAGTCGTACAATGTTAATAGCAGCACTACATGGTTATTCTTGACTATCTCACCGCCAGATGGCTCCTCAGTTGAGTGGGCCTCAAACCAGCCCTTGACATGTAAATATCCCTGACCTGACCAGGAATCTAACCCGGGGCACGCTAAAGCGATCTCTATGCAGTACAGTACCAGAATATTAATACTGTATCTTGGAAGTGTTTCGTCTAGCTACTTGTTACTAAAAGGGAATCAGGTGTTCAAGTAGTGAAAGTTATTCAAGTAGGTATTTTACATGTGTTCAAGTGTTCTTAACACAAGTGACATCAAAATTGTCCATAGGCGACGTCCTGTACAAAATGATGCAAGAATGATATGTAATTAATTGGAGTACAAGATTGAAGAGAAGTTGAGAAGAAAATAATGACTATGGATTGGAGAATGGTTAGAACGAAGGGGATACTCGTGGAGCTGGAGGATCCAAAGGAATACAAGGCTTGCTTGCGATATACAGCTGTCAGTTTTGACCATTTATTGGTAATAATCATAACGCATATACAACGATTACAAACATTCATGAGGGACTTTATACCACCAAGAGTAAAATATTAGAAATTCCTGTAGGGAACAGTTGTGTGTATCAAAGGCTACAATTTCAAATGTTGTGCCAAATCCAAACTCGTTTGCGACTCTTTTGGGTCCTAAAGTTGGGACCACCGACCTCAAAGAAGAGTCCTATGTCCCACGACGACGGGTTGGAAGATTGCTTGTTTCATTCGTTGAAGTTCTGGCGAATTTACCATCTTGATAGTGTCGATGCCCAGTCTTGTGAGTATTACCTTTCATAGCAACTAGACGCACTTTAACGAACTGTGATATTACTTTAGGCTTATATGCTTTTAGACTCGGAGTGAAAATCTTCAGCCATGGGACTTTGTCCTAAGCTATCGGTGATTAGGAAGGGTAGGAGGTGTGATGTGTGTGGAGTAGTTGAGAGATGGCGTTCAAGGCGAATTTCTACCAATGATCATGACGAGTTTTGTTTAGGGTGAAAGGGGTTGTTTGGGCCTTAGAGCATGGCTCGCGAAGGAAATTGCCATCTATACTGGCCCGTTTATGTGGGCTACAAGAGACTGTGGGATGCCAGGCGTTTGTTTAGGTATGCATTGTTTAAAGGGAAGGGAGGAGTCTGGAATTAGCATGGATTTGTTAGGAGAGAAAATAATGACTTTAAACGTTCTATGGTAGGGTGAGGCTGTGTTGCTATTGAGGGGTGGGGGGTTGAGGCTTAGTAGAGACGGGGATTGTGGAGAGATTGGTTGAAGTCTTGAATTTAGTCGACGGCGGGCATAATTTGTCTTAATAGCGTTCTTGAAGAAGGGGCAGCCAGAGTACGAAGCTGCGTGATTACAGAGGCAATTCGCACACTTCGCCTGGTCCCTAGGTACCTTGCAGACGGAGTGGTGGTGGTGGTGATCACCACGACGGTTGTAGCGGGTAGAGTTGTGACACTCAGCAGCTTAATGGTTCAGCTGGAGGCAGTTGTAGCATATTATTAGCAGAGACTGTGGGACGTTCGGGTTTCTGGGAGTGGTTCGAGTTCGAACCCTGACGGAGGTATTGGTTTGAGTTATGTTATGGATCATTGAGGTGCTGATTAAACAAGTGGTGATGCGGCTGGTTATATGTTGGTGTAGGTGGCTTGTGGGATTGTGGTATGAGTGGCTGATGTTTCTGCTTGGATGGTTTCGGTTGGTTTAGGTGTGTTCGCTTTAGGTTGTTTATGAGTTTGGCAGATAGGTGGGGAGATGGGTCAGTTTGAGTGATTGAGTCAGCGGTGGGAGGTGGAGGTGAGGTTTGAGTGGTGGTGGAGGTAAGTTCAGGCAGGGATGATGTTCCTTCTTCCACCTCTTCTTGTCCTTATTCTAGTTTCGTCTTCCTGCTCATCCTCAGAGCTGGGCTGAGGAGAAGGAGGTGGGAAGAAGGGCGAGATGAGAATGGGTTTGATGTTACCCGGTGGTATGATTCTTTCCAAGATTTTTGGGATGTAGACATTGCGGATGGGAGTTACCATCAACATGCTATTGTGGGACTCCTCAATCAAGGCGATATGTATTGGAATGAGGTCTTCAATGGTCCCCAGGATGGTGCAATGTGACATAGGGACAGGTCCATATTGGGCTAGCGGAAACATGAGGATTGTACATTTTTGTGAGACTGGGAATATAGATTCCTTACGGACATATCGAAACGGATGTTCAAAATTTGGAGGCTCAGAATTTATGGGAGAATAAGAGGTGGTAGTTGAGACATGTGAAGGGGCTGGCGACGGGGATCGAACTTGGCTGCTGGTATTAGGGGAGGAGAGGATCTATTCTATTTCTTGCGAGATGTGATCATTGTCAGAGAGATTATTGGGAGTGAGTGAGGCAGAGGCCTTAACATGGTGATTGGCGGGGGGGTCCTAAATTAATGAAAAAATAGGGTTGGGAGTGTTTGAAGGGATGCGTAAGGATACCGGATGGTCAAACGCACGTGCGGACCGGGCTATGTAGTGGCAACTTGTTGCCTTGGTCGTGCCAGGCTAGTTTTTTAAGTGGATTACGCCACGGGCAAGTCACGAACCAGGGACACCAAGCTTTCTTGGTGCCACGAATTGTGGCTCGTAGCGGTTAGCTGGGCTGGTGCAAGCGTACTGGGGCTTGCGGCTGTCTTCACTGGGGCTAACTGATGATGGCGCTGGCGTGTCGGCACGGCAGTGGCCGCGGCGAGTCGGTGAACGGGGTACCAGGCTCGGTTTTCCGGGGCTCAGTCTCTCCAATGTGCTCTCTAGCCTGGTTGCACGGCGGTTGTACCAAAAGATACGGTTATTTGACTTGAGATAAGTGTTGTATTGACTACGGTGGTGGGGGCACCAACGTGAACACTTTTTTTTTTTACAAGTTGCTTTATGTCGCTCAGACACAGATAGGTTTTATGGCGACGACGATGGGACAGGAAAGGGCTTGGAGTGCGAAGGAAGCGACCGTGGCCTCAGTTAAGGTACAGTTTGCCTGGTGTGAAAATAGGAAACCACGGAAAACCATCTTCAGGACTGGCGACAGTGGGGTTCGAACCCACAATATCCCGAATACTGAATACTGGCCGCACTTAAGCGACTGCAGCTATCGAGCTCGGTACGTGGACAAGTAGGTTGAGTGCCGTTCCGTAAGTCACTTGAGTAGCCCGATTACTGGTTCGAGTACTTTATGAAATGCTTGATTGACTGTTTATACTGTGCAAGTTGCCCGCTTCTTGTTACTTGTTCAAGTAACTTGAACGTCTACTCGACCCATGTAAACCAGCCTTAAGAGTTTGTCAGTAAATGTACTGTGCTCTCGGTGTAAGCTATACTGCTCATTGTCTGATAACATATTGCTAACTTTTTGTGATAAACGGTCACTTTTTTTAAACTTATGTACTTATGTATTTGTGTTATGCATAAGGAACCAGAAATAAAAATTCACAACCTATTTTCCAATCATTTGACTAAGTCGGGGATGGAATGAATGAATCCCCCATCTAGCGGCGAGGATAGGAATTGTGCCGGCTGACAAAGCCTGTCGCACTCCTTTGGGGCCATGATTAATGAATGACAGATGAAATGATATTGGAGTGTGTTGCTAGAATGAAATATGGCAGGGAAAACCTGTCCCGCCGCCGCTTTATCCAGCACAAATCTCACATGGAGTAACCGGGATTTGAACCACGGAACCCAGCGGTGAGAGGCCGGCGCGCTTCCTTCCGTTCTTGATGCCTGGTTTGATTCTGCAAGTTTAGTTTTGCAGTGTACAAAGTAACGTAAAGAAGAACATCTGTCTGAGAATGTTGATGGTTCATTTTCTGTTAATCCATTTAGAGTGCTGAATACAGTTTATGTAGTTGACGCGCACGGCATAGTTCTTAGCGTTTCTCTCGTCCCGATACGTTGTTAATGCCGACATAAGTTTGTCACGAACGAACTCCAGCCAGTGATAGTGAATATTCAATTGAAGCTACCAGTTATTGTAACATAGGCGATGCATATCTGTAGACTAACCTATGAAATATTATCAGCCATGCATCAAGAGCTCAGCCCATTGACATAGTCGGCTGTGAAGTTCATTGCCTGATCCAGAATGAATATCCAGTAAAGATTATGCTCGCTTCCATTACTCATGATATTATTTGGCAATTGTCTCAGCTATACATGTTTTTATTAATTAACTTCACTGTGTATTGTTACAGTCCACCATCTGTTGTCCGGCTCCATGGCTAAATGGTTAACGTTAGCGTGTTGGCCTTTGATGACAGGGACCCCTGGTTCGAGTCGCTTTCGCTGGCAAGTGGGTTGAGTGTATGTGTCGTCTTCATCATCATTTCATTCTCTTCACGACGCGCAGGTCGCCTACGGGAGTCGGATCGAAACACCTGCACCTGGCGAGCCGAACATGTTCTTGGACACTCCCGGCACTAAAATGCATACGCCATTTCATTTCTTCGGATGAGTGACTCATAAAAGAACGAGAAGTATTGTCCAAGTTGGAAATATCTGTTTTATTTAGCCTCCTTTTAAGCCGAGTAGCTTTAAGAGGACCTGGACGTGAAACCTGCTTGTTTTACAATTACACCTTTTGAAATTACAGTTTGGTTGTCCCAAAGAAGTGCTGTTGCCCATTATGGCATTTACGGTTTTATAAACAACTCGCTTTCGCTCATTGGGGGCTCCGACCCCAAACCCCCCATTCCTCTACATTACAAGTGGTCACATGGAAAATTACTGTGACGAACCGGTACTTCGTTACGAAAAACGGATTGCGCCACCAGACGTCCCATATATTCGCGTACATGTTTGGTCCTCTAATATTTTCTCGTACCGTACATCCACGATTTATAGAAAAGATAGCGTTAAACGTTTCGACGTGTTGATAATAATAATAATAATCATAATCATAATCGTATGGCCTCAGCTACCGTGTGCAGACATTTCAATTTGACGCCATCTGGCTGTCTGCTCGTCAATTTCGACGTTCCGTTTTACTCTAGGCCCCCACTAGATGGCAGACCGAGTAAACCGAAACTCTCTTGGGCGTCTATGGCTGAGATTTTTTAATTAATTTTGTCGGGTAAACACGTGTTGATAATTACGTACGATTCTCACAAGATAAGAAATTATTTTCCTAATGTAACGGGGAGCTATAGTCTTGAAACTTGGTAGGTTTATCGTGGTTGAAACGCTCTATATTTCCGTTATTTGATGTTTTTTCGTATCTGCATTATTTTCACCGTAGATTGGTTTAGAACCTTGGATTAGGAATACAGTGTTTCCGTTTTACTTTCGTTTTTCCATTTTTGCAGGGTGCTACAATAATGCATTTTGCTCACCTGTGACCCACGAACGTTCCAATGAGCCTGCTAAATTTCATGAATCTATCGGTCTTATAAGTGTGTAACACAGTAAAATTAATTACGGAAAATGTACAAAATTGATGTTAAATATGAAAAATGCAGCTCTATCTAAGGCATAAGGGATCAAGATACGACTAAAATTCCCGGGTCAGATGTTGTAGATCTCTTCATGATCGGATCCGAACGTCTTGTCCATTTGGCGGCAGGACTTACAGTTTAGCCACCAAAATCCTCGAAAAGTTAGTTAACACCATAATGAAAATTGCTTCCAGATTTCGATATTTTCTGGAGATAAAAACGTTAAACAATGCAGCTCTTTCGAGTTTCTCCGTTGGTTGCAGGCCAAAGTTGTAACTGCGACAAATTTTAATTTTCTGGCGCACTGCAACATATCGTCTACAATTTATTTTAAGGGAAGGGAAGTAAAAATAACAAAAAATCAACATTTGGAACTTTTCCACAATACAGCCTAATAGCTATCATATTGCCAAAATTTCAAGTTTCTAGCTCATGCCGAAGTGGGTAAACATTTATGTCAGCCAGTGAGTCAAACGGTTTTATATATATAATATAGAGCCAGGCAATGTGCACGCTAAATAGTGCAGACTTTGATTTGGAAATTTATTGCGGCAAAACGGTACGTCCTATCAAAGTACGGATTGCGCCATCAGACGACCCCTTCGCTACGGTATTCTACATTGTATATGGATCGCCATTGTTTAGATTCGTGTCTTAAAAACTATTTACTCCAAGAATACAAACTTTTCTCTTCACCTTTTAACATGAACTGTGGCAAAATACGCGTATAATATCAAATATCTCCCTTAGTTTATCAACAGGGATGCAAATACACTGTCGGAAAAAAATTCCAACCACCAAGAACGGGTTGTGTTAGATTAAGGAACATTGGTAGGCGTGTTTATACATCTGAAATATCATGTTGATTTAAATTTCCCGCAAATCGCATTAGAGTGGCGCTAGTAGCGGCCCCATGATGTTGCACATCAGGTTTGCTTTAAATACCGGCTGTACTGCGCGAGAGCGTTAGTTACCTGTTAAATTGGACGGAGTGACTGTGAGTGGGTCAGTAATACGTGTACGACGAAGAGGTCAGTATCAACAACTCACTGCGGTTGAACGAGGCCGTATAATAGGGGTACGCGAAGTTGGAGTTTCCTTCCGCGGTATTGCAGAACGATTTGACAGGAATGTCTTTACTGTGCATGCGTGCTGGCAGCAGTGGTCACGATAAGGTACGCTCGGTAGAAGAACGGGCTCCGAACGTCCCCATGGCACTACCGAGAGGTAGGACCGCCGTATTCAGCGTATGGCTGTGGCTCAGCGGACTGCGTCTGCAGCAGCAATTCGAGTGGCAATTGGCACCTCAGTGACGCAACGAACTGTTCGAAATTAGTTACTTGAAGGACAGCTCCGAGCCAGACGCCCTGCGGTGTGTGTTCTACTTACCTCAAACCACCGCCGTCTGCGACATCAGTGGTGTCAAGCAAGAGATCATTGGAGGATGGAATGAAGGTCCGTTGTGTTTTCCGATGAAAGCCAATTCTGCCTTGATGCTGTTGATGGCCGTGTGTTGGTTAGGAGGAGGCCAGGTGAGCGTCTGCATTCCATTTGTCTGCGGCGTCGACACACTTGACTTACACGGGGAGTTACGGTCTGGGGAGCAATTTTCTATGACAGCAGGAGCATTCTCGTGGTTATCCCACGCACCCCGACTGCAGATGTGTACGTCCGTCTGGTGATTCGACCTGTTGTGCTGCCATTCATGAACAGCATTCCACGGGGGTGTTTTCCAACAGGATAATGCACACCCCCATGCCGCTGTTGTAACCCACCGTGCTCTACAGAGTGTCGACATGTTGCCTCTGCATCCTCGATACCCCTATCTCTCTTTAATCGTATGGGACATCAATGGACTCCAGCGCCATCCACAACCGACGTTAACCGCCTCTTTATTGACCGACCAAGTGCAACAGGTATGGAACTCCACCCCGCAAGCAGATATTCGGCTACTGTACGACACATTGCATGCACGTTTGCATGCCTGCATTCAAGTCAGGCAATACGTCCTTGGCGGATTTCACGCTGTCTGATGCGGCATGCAAAATCCCAAATGCGGTTTTTATTGTTGCCTCAAAAAGTAACTGTCCGATAATACATATATGAACTTGTACGCAATTGACCTTTTAGGCCAGCTGTATGAATTTCTGCCGTTCCATTTAAAAATATGGAGTTAGTATCAATACCTCGCTTATTAATCACCCCATGAGAATAAGTAGCACATTATTTTAGAAGCCCCTGGGGATCATTTACGAATATGAAAACAGAATGCCGATATCTTTAATGGTTTAGACGTTATTTCCGTGTAACGTCTTAGGTGAATAACCCTATATAGAGTTTTTAGTAATCTATTTCACATTATCATCTCATTTCTTTGTATCACGGCAATAACGAAAAATTAACGAGTTAAATCTTGAGTAAGGTATTACAACACCACCCGTATTAATAGCTTGCAGTAAATTTCCAGTAGCCCAAGGTCATGAGACCGGACACGCCATGCTAATTTCAGCCCGTTACCATAAAGAGGACATCATCGAGATTGCAGAATTACCCCGCCCTTCCATATTCTGAAGAGACAGATAAAACTTGTTAACTCCTACTTTTCGAACTTTGCTACATGACGCATACGAAGCGTGCGAACTTTCAACCTATGTGAATGAAAGTTACGAAACAAGATGATGGATATACAACGACGGGAAGGAGAAGGGATAGAACATCAGATCTTACTGGAACATGTGATATAGTAGATGGAGGGAAATGTTGGAGACTATATACTTCAACGACAAGAGCTCGTGGGGGTCTGCATAGCTGAATAGCTTAACGTCGGAAGATCTTAATATCTTAACGTCTTAATATGAGAACATCTTAATATCTCAGCGTCTGAACGTCTTAGCGTCTCATGGTCATGATGATAGAGGAAAGAGGTCCTTCTTATCGTTCTTATTATACGAGAGAAGACAGGGCAGATAACAAGAGGAGGTTCTCCGTTTTGTTCACAAGCTCACTTCGCATCTGAGTAGACTACTACTCAAAGATACTCTCGTTGAGAAATTGTTATCTAAGTGACGAGAGACCGGTTTTGACTTAAGATATTAAGACCTTCTGACATTAAGCTATTGAGCTATTATGAAGAATACAAGTGTATTCTCTCCATGAACTTAACCCAAGGTGGTTTTGATATTGAAATTAGGGCTCATTTCCATATTATGTCGTGAGTATTATAGGAAGTGTTAGTCAGGAAATTCGTTGTCCAATTAGTGGGCAATGCACGAGTCGGAAATAGGAGGACTGGAACTTACTACGAGTGATGAAAACGGAAGTACGAGGACCATCAGACAACAGCTCCTACATCGAACGTGTCCAGATACCAGAATGTACAAGTGGTGAGCTAATGGCATATATTACTACAAGTCTCCGCGTAACAGTTCATTTTATTAAATTTTATTTCATTCAATTTTCTTTTGTTTCTGTAAGTTTAGTTTTCGTAAATACGCCGTCACATTTATCAACCTAATGAATAGTTATTTTAATTGGTACTTTCATAAATTCTTATTAATGATCCTTAGTTTCCTAGTTAGTGAGTACTTAATGGTTAGTGTCCTGTCATCCCACCTCTGGGAGTATCTACGGTCTCATTACTTATTACTATTAATTATCAACTATTGTCTTCAAGCCATAAGTTTGAAGGCTGGCGCCCAAGGGATATTGTTTATGGAGAGGAAAATGAGCGAGGATGTATTTATATTAAATTAAAGGTGACCCAGCGCGTCACAAATGTAGCAACAAATCACATTTTAAAATGCGAAGTTCTGTCACAACTTGAGGTACAATTTTCACGGAAGATATCACATTTCGAGTCATAATTCTTTTTGTGCAACACAAGTAGGGACTGTCTGGCCGTGATGGTAAAGGTGCGCTCGGTTCACCAGTCAGAAAGTCGAAAGATTAAGAAACGAGAATTCCATTTCCGGAGGTGCACTTGGCCCAGGTTCACTCAGCCTACACCTAGCATGTCAAGGTTACGAGCTGACTGACAGCTTTGCGTGCACGAGAAACAGCTGTTACGAGCGCTAGACCACGACGTTATCAGATAGCGCAACGCTGGAGGGTTTGGACATTACATGTTCATAACTACGGTACTCCGTACAATACGTGTATACATTCTATCATTTAAGGACATACATACTTAAATGTGTTCATCTTTTTTTTTAAAATACGCGAAACAGTTTGCTTTGTAGTCACCGTGTACTACGAAAATAACACCATAAGCAATGAAGTACAAACTACAGAGAGTAGTTATTTTTAGGAGGCTGTACATACTCAACTCTCGTACGAATAATCTTCAAGCAGAATAATACCGAATACTATGCCGCTACTATATCGCTTCTGTAGCAAAACGTCATGCGTTTATAAACTTAAACAATAGAAAATAGGCTACGATAAAAATAACATTTCTTCAAGCATCCATGTTGATACAAACACACGGTAACAAATTACTATGTCAGTCCTTATGTCACAGCCTATGCAGCTGAATGTTTGTAGACCTAAACATGTAACTAGCCTATACTGGTTGGCGTGCACAGTCAGCAACGTCGGGAAGTACACGCCGACTGAGGGGAAGTGACTTGCGCCCTCGTGCACAAGTATTTCTACCACGGGGACTGCGCTTACGACGGGGAAGCTTTGACTCCCTTGGCCTACTCCAAAAATGAATACCAGGTTAATTCCTGGGGAGTAAGGCGGCCGGGCGTAGAGCTAACCACTTTACACCACCAAGTGCTGAGGTTGCGGATGGTGTAAGCCTTTAACTTCCACCCCTTCAAGGGCCGTCATGGCCTGTACGGAATGAATTCGCCTTTTCTTAATAACGTTAGTACGTATAATAAATACGAGTATATTCAAGATTAATATTTACCGTATAATAACCGACTCTCAAAAGAAAATACTTTCTCCCTCAAAAATTAATAATAATAATAATAATAATAATAATAATAATAATGTTATTTGTTTTACGTCCCACTAACTACTTTTTTAAGGTCTTCGGAGACGCCGAGGTGCCGGAATTTAGTCCCGCAGGAGTTCTTTTACATGCCAGTAAATCTACCAACACGGGGCTGTCATATTTGAGCACCTTCAAATACCACCGGACTGAGCCAGGATCGAACCTGCCAAGTTGGGGTTAGAAGGCCAGCGCCTTAACCGTCTGAGTCACTCAGCCCGGCCCCTCAAAAATTTGGTGGTAGTTAATGCTATATTTCTTATTACTAGGATATCTGCTAATATTTTACGGATTATAAGTCACCTTGTCCGCCACTGTGGTGTAGTGGTTAGCGTGATTAGCTGCCACCCCCGGAGGCCCGGGTTGGATTCCCAGCTCTGCCACGAAATTTGAAAAGTGGTACGAGGGCTGGAACGGGGTCCACTCAGCCTCGGGCGGTCAACTGAGTAAAGGTGGGTTCGATTCCCACCTCAGCCATCCTCGAAGTGGTTTTTCGTGGTTTCCAACTTCTCCTCCAGGCAAATGCCGGGATGCTACCTAACTTAAGGCCACGGCCGCTTCCTTCCCTCTTCCTTTTCTATCCCTTCCAATCTTCCCATCCCCCCTACAAGGCTCCTGTTCCGCATAGCAGTTGAGGCCACCTGGGCAAGGTACTGGTCGCCCTCCCCAGTTGTATCCCCGACCCGATGTCTGACGCTCCAGGACACTGCCCTTGAGGCGGTAGAGGTGGGATCCCTCGCTGACTCCGAGGGAAAAACCAATCCTGGAGGCTAAACAGATTAAGAAAGAAAGAAAGAAAGTCTCCTTTGGAGCCAAACGTGATGATGATGATGATGATGATGATGCAGTAGTTGATATTACGTTACACCGACACACGATTGGAAGCGTTTATGGCTTTAATTAAGATACAGCCCCAGCATTCGTCTGATATGAAAGCCACGGAAAACCATCTTCAGGGATGCGGATAATAGAGTTCGAATCACCATCTCCCAAATGCAAGGTTACAGCTATACGGCCCGAACCGAGCAGCTGACTCGCTCGGTTAAGGCTCTTTTTCACGCGTAGAGCAGACTTCATATTTTGGGAAACTTTATAGGTTCACCTTCCCTGGTGTGGAAATAATTTCAGGACTTAATTTTCGATTGGTATTAGGCCTAAATTGATGTCAATGGAGTAGATACACTGGGAACACTGGGAAGTAATACCATTGCCCGTGAAGTGATCGACAGAGTCTATTGTCCCCGCTCCAGAGATAATGGTAGTGCTGGATTAAGCACCCATACATGAGACTCAGCATTAATTTTTTTCAGGTGGTAAAAATGAACATCTTGACGGATATTTAAGAGTGATGCTTGCACGGCAGCTAATGCATGACATGTATTATATTTTCTTGTGTATTGTTATGTTGTGTATTGACCCATAGTTCCGTTCCGTCAACACTCAGTGAACTTTTTCAGGTAGACTCAACACACTGACGCGAACTTGAGCAATATGGTCAGAGATCATAGGTAAAAGGTTTTTTTTAAGGGGAAGTTAGGTTGGCGTAAAATGCTTAAGGGCAAGAGATAAACCATCTGTCGAAAATTAACCATTATTTTTAATACAAACTGCCATCTCACAAGGAAACTATACACATCACAGCATCCAAACAATCAGGATATTTCATTCTTTTTTGTTTTTACAAAGGAACTGAGATATCCATGTCCACATTACCGTTATAATACATTGACGTTTCAGCTGCTATTTAAAGTCTATAGCTTCCTCCAAACCTTAAGACCCTCTTACCAGGGCCCTGTGTTCTGTTCCCGGCTAGGTCAGGATTTTTTCCTCGATCTAAGAGCTGGTTCAAGGTCCACTCAGCCTGCGTGAGAACAATAATTGAGGAGCTATTGTCAGTGAGATAGCGGCTGCGGTCTAGAAAGCTAAGAATAACTGCCGAGGTGATTCGTCGTGTTGACCATGGAGTTTGATTTTAAATTTAAATTTCTTGTTTGGAAGTAATCGCTTGTACTGAATTCAAACGACATTTTGATGAACAATTCCTGATTGACTATTTACTTAACCATGACACAGGCAAATCTTAGTATTGCAGCTACATTGAGGAAGTTGTTCTGTCCTTGGAGATGGACACTGCATGTCCTCAGACAACTACGCCCTTGTTTGTGTTCATTTCCTGCTCGTGTTTCGTCACAGCTCGTGAACAAGAGAAATATCCCAGGAATTACGCTACGGCTTGATGACGAAGTGGTTTCCGGAGTTCTGTAATATTGTTTAGTCAGCGGTAATGTATTGGTTGGTGTCCTTAGTACATTGCCTGTTCGGTTTTATACATTTTCCTTCTGCCACAGGAGTGTTTCATTCCTTCGTTTTACTTTCTCTACTGCAAAAGACGTCGAGTCATACATGTATTCACATAAACATTCGATCACAGAAGACTTCACGTTATAATGCAGAGATATTTCAAATTGATTTTGAACACTTTTAATTGTACAGCATAAACAAAATACTGAATAAATCCTGTAATTATAGATTTTTGCAGCAAACATATAAATCGTATGTACCGTTTGATTTTAAAACATAGCCACTTAAATATCCGATCAGTCGTTGTTATGCTTGCATTCATCAGCTGAAATGAGTATAAAAAGGGGAGGATCGTATCGTATTACTATCAGGGACAGACCTGTGTTGCTATGATGTCGTGGTGTACCTAGAAGTCAAATGGGACTCGGAGGAACCAACACAACATTTGAACAGCGACAACTTGTGATCTTTCACCACCGGGCGAGTTGGCCGTGCGCGTAGAGGCGCGCGGCTGTGAGCTTGCATCCGGGAGATAGTAGGTTCGAATCCCACTATCGGCAGCCCTGAAAATGGTTTTCCGTGGTTTCCCATTTTCACACCAGGCAAATGCTGGGGCTGTACCTTAATTAAGGCCACGGCCGCTTCCTTCCCACTCCTAGCCCTTTCCGGTCCCAATCGTCGCCATAAGACCTATCTGTGTCGGTGCGACGTAAAGCCAATAGCAAAAAAAAAAAAAAAAAAAAAAAAATTCTTTCACCATGCTAAAGGTCTGATATATTGCTGCTAGGGTGAATATACCCTCCACGGAGCGCAGTTGGAGACATCATCAGAAGAAGATACATAGCAGAGGACAGAATTGAATCTTTGCCACAAACAGGACGTCCACAGAAGCTGAGTGAGCGAGAGAAGAAAATACTTATGAGGAAGATAATTATTGATCCTAAAATTAGTGCCCCAAAACTGGCGACTGAACTGCGTGTGTCAACTGATAATGATGTGCACCCAGAAACAGTCGGAAAGGGTTATTAGAAACGAAGGGCACAATGGAAGGGCAGCCAGGGGAAATAATGTACATAAAACCAACTAGGAACAAAAGGTTGCAGTTCGCTAAATAACACTACGAAAAAGATCAAGAATGGTGGGATGATGTTATTTTTGTTGATGAAAGCCCGTTTCGTGTGTTCGGTAAAGAACTCGGGTGTCGTGTGTGGCACAAGCCCAATACAGAACTGGACAGAAGGAATTTACACTTTATAGTAGAACACAAATGTGGTAATGTGGTGGTGTGGTGGTGTATATCAGGAGGAGTGGTAAATTTAGTGTTCATTGAAAATAATATGGACAAACTCCAATACCTACAGATTCTAAGAGAAAATATACACCAATGCAGAGAGAAATTAGGGATCAGAAATACATTTAAATTCTATCGGGATAACGATCCAAAGCACAAAGCATACATTGTCAGGGAATGGTTGTTTCATAATTGCCCGGAAGTCATATATACGCCCTCACAGAGTGCGGATCTTCACCCAATAGAGAATTTATGGAACAAGTTGAATAAAAGAACCAGAAATTCGCCCATCACCTCTACAGATCATCTGAAGAGAAGACTTCTGCAAGAATGGATTAATATTGAGCCAGCTTGTACGAGGAAAATCATTTCCATTATGAAATCACGCGTACTAGAAGTAATCAGACGTAAAGGATACCCTACGAGGTATTAAAGTCAACCCGTGCGAGAGGGATAGGCTTGTTTGTTGACCGAATATTCAAGTGACTTTGAAATTGCAACATGCACACTTAATTATTTTTTTAAGAACAGCTGTTATAGCTTAGAAGAATGATCCTGTGTATGTTATTGATGCCAAAGGCTTGTAATTATTTGTAGTCTACTTATTGTTACTTTAATGTATAATGCTATTTTCAGAGAAATAAAAGTATGAGTCAGACCGATAATTTTTGTGACTACCTGTATCTTTGTTTTAGAAATGCCTGTGGTACATTTTTCTGCGAATTGAAGGTATTTCACCGCCAGTTGTGGATATAAAAAGGTGGTATCTTCTTTGTGAGACCCTTTTGTTCTTTTATTTGATTTACTGGTGTTGTTTGTTTATATTTTATGTATTTGCTGTATTTATCTTATATTTAAACTGAAAACGCATGCCCTTTTAGCTGTTGCCTGTAGCGTTGAATGGAGTACAGTTTACATAGGGATCAGAAACACGCAGTCTTGAATACGGTATTGTAATAATAAAGATGAAAGTCAGCTTACGCGAGAAAGTTATGTATTTATCGTGTGGCTAGGAAAACAACAGTTGTACATAGGTATTGAAGGAAAAACGATGATCATTTACAGAAAGTGAGAAAAATAGAACAGCAGTAACGTTCAAGCGCTGACAACTGAGACTCGGTAATTTTTTAAATTAATTTATTTGGCAATCGGAAAGTAGCCATGCAACCAGTAAAAACATCACGTACAAATATATCAAGTACATACCATATATAAAAGAACACTATTGTGGTTTTAAAAGGGTCACTAATAGATGTAACGATATATGAATGAAAATCTTGAATGAAAATAAAACTGTATTAAAATATTCATGAAATAAAATGCTCTATCGTCGGACTATGTGCTCACACTTAGTACTTACCTGATTACTTACACTTACAATAGTTGATGGGCGCCAGCTACAAATAGATGTAGCGATAATAGAATGAGAGTCTTGAATATCTCTAGGATGTGAGGTAATAAGCTTACTTAGCTTAACATATCGGTTCTGGGAAAAGGAGATTAGGGTTCGGTTTCCCCATTAAAATGTGAGGTTACCTGATCTACTGTAGAAATGACAATTATATTTAGTAATGAACAAAATATATCCTTTAAAAATTGACTTTAACGAGTGAGACGTACTGCGATAATTCAAAAGATAATATAAAACTCTGACATTATAACTGAAGGAAACTCTAGCCATAAAATTTAAAATCCTCTTGAGCAGATATTTAAAAGTTGTACATGAACATTTATCCCTCACTGTTCACTTGACTGTACCTCGAACACTTTGAGTGTTATTACGATGTATTCCTTTGAGTTGGTATCAGCTATTGGTATCTCAAGCCTACTTTGGTGATGCATCCTTTTAGTTTCACAGACGAGATATATCATGGCTTGAAATTATATTCACACTTCAAATTTACAAGTAATTCACAGATAACTGTTAGTCTGCATTACGACTCAGTATTCGGCTGTCGCCGAACTGATACAAGAACTTAACCGAACAGATACACGAAAACACACTCTGACCATATAATCCATTTGGTCACTGACGATTACGTATCCATATCTCCGTTCCCCATTCGTCTCCTTCCAATTGACTCCAATTGACTTCATGGCAAGTCTTTCCATTCGTCTCCTTCCAACATCTGCTTCCAAGCAACTGAACTATCCAAATGACTGACCGACTGAGGCCTCTCCATCCAAATGACTCCTCACTACCATCTCACTACAACACTCCATGGCAAGTCTCTCCATCCAAGTGACTACCGCTAAAGGATACCGTCTAGGCCCTATATGTATAGCCATTGATTGACACATGGTATAACACCTACGTCAGAGCTCAGAATAGATAATATGATATCACTCCCACCCGGCGACAAATGTTACCTACTATATTGAAATTGCCTGAGACATACTAGGGACTCCCTAAATATGAGCTCATCGCTAAAAGCATACAGTGACAGAGCGATGACTCGACAGTTACGGTAGCAGTATTGCAACATGTGTTGCAATGACATTATGATAATTATTTGGGGATATTAGGTCGTGTAATAATAAATAAATACCAGCTGACGCGTTTCAATCCTGCGACCAGGATCGTCTTCAGAGCAACAACAAAGCAAAATAGCTACGGTCTCTCCATAGTAAACAGACTCAAGATAGAGAGACCCTGTTAGAAATGTAGTTCATTCCAGGGCCTCCAGAGTCACGGAGAAAGATGTTGACGAGTTAACTATGGAGGGTAGCCATGATCTACTTAGTATATAGCCGTCACCTTTGTTAAAATTATTCGGGCGTTTAGCAATTTCTATCGCCTCACGAATGATTCTGGGAATAAAATGTTTCTCTGTACAAATGACAGAAGTTGCATCAAAAATTATTTGATGGTCATTATGTATGGCATGTTCTGCCACACCACACTTCTCTGGCTGGCAAAGACGTAAGTGCCTGCGATGTTCTTTAACCCTTGTTGCTACTTTCCTACATGTTTGGCCGTCATAAACCGATCCACAGGAGCAAGAAATCATATATATTCCAGCGCAGCTTAAACCAATATGATCTTTGACAGATCGCAAACAATTGCCTATGGTGATATTAGGCTTAAAAATGGTCTTGATATTGTGCTTTCTGAGAATATTGCCAATCCTATCCGTGACAGATTGCACGTATGGCAAGAAGGCCAGACTCAAAGGACGAGAATCACGTGACAATCTGCCTTTTGGCTTAGGATGTAGCACTTCGTCAGTCTGTTTCCCTGAATAGCCATTGCTCAGAAATGTTCTGGATAGGAACTCAAGTTCACCGTTTAATTTATCCTCCTCACAAACTTCCCTTGCTCGGCTGATAAGAGTGTTAAGCATAGCACGCTTTTGGCAAGGATGGTGATGAGAGGACCCATGAAGATATCTATTAGTATGGGTAGGTTTACGGTAAACCGAATGACCTAAAGTTCCATCTGATTTCTTAGAAACCAAAACATCCAAGAACGGCAAACATCCTCCACGTTCAGTCTCCTGTGGATCGGTTTATGTCGGCCAAACATGTAGGAAAGTAGCAACAAGGGTTAAAGAACATCGCAGGCACTTACGTCTTTGCCAGCCAGAGAAGTCTGCTGTGGCAGAACATGCCATACATAATGACCATCAAATAATTTTTGATGCAACTTCTGTCATTTGTAAAGAGAAACATTTTATTCCCAGAATCATTTGTGAGGCGATAGAAATTGCTAAACGCCCGAATAATTTTAACAAAGGTGACGGCTATATACTAAGTAGATCATGGCTACCCTCCATAGTTAACTCGTCAACATCTTTCTCCGTGACTCTGGAGGCCCTGGAATGAACTACATTTCTAAGAGGATCTCTCTATCTTGAGTCTGTTTACTATGGAGAGACCGTAGCCATTTTGCTTTGTTGTTGCTCTGAAGACGATCCTGGTCGCAGGATTGAAACGCGTCAGCTGGTATTTATTTATTATTACACGACCTAATATCCCCAAATAATTATCATAATGTCATTTAGTGGTCGTGAAAGTCTACGTATTAAGATGTGTTGCAATGTTTTGAAAGGTAGTATCAGAAATATATCCGTATCTGATATTAGGCATTAAGTCTCACTTTACATTATTATTATTATTATTATTATTATTATTATTATTATTATTATTATTATTATTATTATTATTATTATTTGCTAGTTGCTTTACGTCGCACCGACACAGATATGTCTTATGGCGACGATGGGACAGGAAAGGCCTAGGGATGGGAAGGAAGCGGCCGTGCCCTTAATTAAGGTACAGCCCCAGCATTTGCCTGGTGTGAAAATGGGAAACCACGGAAAACCATCTTCAAGGCTGCCGACATTGGGATTCGAACCCCCTATCTCCCGGATGCGAGCTCACAGCTGCGTGCTCCTAACCGCACGGCCAACTCGCCCGGTTTACATTATTTTGATGCATATATACACACATATGTGTATATATATATAAATTAACTACAATGAAGCAAGCAATAATTAATTAATACATAGCGAAATCAGATTATAGACTTGAATGAAACAACAATAATAACAATAATAATAATAATAATAATAATAATACAGATGAATACTAGTAACGGGATTTGAACCGTTACACTATATCTAAAAATACAAGCAACAGTGCGTACCTTATATAAAAGAATACTATATCTAAAAATACAAGCAACAATGCTTACCATATATAAAATAACACTATATCTAAAAATACAAGCAACAATGCTTAACATATATAACAGAAGACTGCAGTATAACTAAAAATACAAGCAACGGATGAAATATCTCAACAACAAAAAAATATAACGCATTTTATTCACTCCACGGCACACGCAAAAGAACCTTCGGCGATAAATGTCTCATTCAGATTTTCAGATCAGCCATATGTAGAAGTTGGGCAAGTGCTAGGTAAATATTGGTATCAGATCTTCTTAGTAAGCATATTACATTGGTAGGAAAAGGACATGAGAAGGACCAGTTTTTCATATAAAACACGATGTGCTGCCGGTATTTACTGCAACCGAGAATGATGTGGTTAGATCGGCAATTTCCTCTTGGTCCTTGTCGCACATAGGAGAATCCACTACTCTGATGCCATGAAGATGATTTGGATAAGCAGCCATGACCGAGACGGATCCGTATGATGGACGTAAGATGGCGCCTAGTAAGACGTAATTTGTCAAACCAGGGTCATGTTGGTATGTGAGGCTGATGAGCAGCGTAATGTGTCATCCTTTAATCTCCTGCGTTGTGTTCCAGTTATTCGATCTGTCATTGTGAGAGATTTGCTGCGCAGTAATGGTATGAAGTCCGTAATATGGAATCGCCATAGCGTTCGTTACATACGGTAAATTAAGGATGACAAATTAAGATATTTACAAAAAGAAAGAACAATTTAAACTGCTACCTGGGAGTTGTGCAGTAAGCACAAACATGCTTATTGCACAACACTCAATTAAACAGTCAAAACTGTGTACTGAATGATAATTAGAATGTACTGTATAAAACAAGAGTAATTGAACGTAGTCGCATGAGCAGACAATTTCATAATAGGTAAGTAAATATTAATTTTCACAGTATTAACAGTCATATGCGAGGATCGAGTCATAAGTCATGGCAACTGTTTTTTTTTTCTTCTCGCGAACAGGAGACAACACGGAAAATCTAAGATATGCATTTGGAAATATAGGGCATGTACTTATGCATAGTGCCTGAAGACAAATTCGTACTTCAGGAGATTCTCGTAGTAAAGGGACAGAACACAGGCCATTGGTAAACATTGTTTTATTATGGTATAGGCAGCAAATACACAAGACTACGTACAGAGGACAGGTCTCCACTGGTTACAGACCTTCGAAATAATCACCCAAGGTTTCCACTGTGCGTTGCCAGCGGTGGGGCAGGCGCTGAATACCATTCGCTCCATGTGTATCGCTAACGTGTGACACCTCTCTCCGAAATGCTGTTATGATGTCCTCTTTGTTAGCAAAACGTTGTCCACGTAATGGCTTCTTGACTTTGGGGATTAGATCATAGCCACACACCGAATTGCTTCCCGCAGCTCTGCGTGGCATTGGCGTGCATTTCTGCTGCGGAGAACTGCTATTTTAATATACGATCATTGCTCCTGCTTGTTAACTTCTATTTTGTGACGCTCTCACTCACACGCTGAACTTGGGGGCATGCTTAGACCCACACTGTTGTTTACATACACCATCTAGTGGCATCATACGCAAGTACATACCGTACGTTTCCAAATGCATATCGTAGATTTTCCGTGTTGTCCCCTGTTCGGGAGGAAAAAAAAATATTTGTCATGACTTATGACTCGACTTCCGTAGCTGTAAATGTTAAACTAATCAGGCGAATTCTTAGTCGATTGTTAAATAAAAGTTTTCGTTTTGATAGTGATCGGAAACAATACAAACTGCTTCCAAATGTTTAGCTTCTAAAAAGGTGTAGTGGTTGGATAGGGTTGGGAGGAATAGGTGTGACGGTTAAATTTCCCGTATCTACCTGGAAGTAGCGCAGCAGTCAAAACTCACAAGACAGGTTTGTGTTGTCCGCTAGATTAGATCATAGGATTGTATTATTTGTGTGAAGTGGAAGTGTGTGTACAGAGTGAGTAAGTTTGTACAGTACGGTCGCCCTCGACAGTGAGACAGGCGGTAACTGTGAAACTATTGGTGGATTTCTTTGGTATTTAAGAAGACGTACCTACAGGTGAAGAGCGTGTTATTTATGAAAAAATAAAGAAACAGTTGTAATAATAATAATAATAAGAAGAAGAAGAAGAAGAAGAAGCTGTAATAGCAGCATTGAGTAGGCCTACTTGTAATCGTGGTTCCCCAGTTTGACACCGGGCAAATGCTGGAGCTGTACTTTAATTAAGACCACGGGAACTACCTTCCCAGTCCTATCACTTTTCCATCCCTCTGTCGCCGAAAACCTTTGATGTGTTAATGCGACGTTAAAAAATATATTTCTTGGCACAGAGAAGAGTGGGACTGTTACAAAACTTCGAAAACACGCTCAAACAACGGCGCTTGTCAGACTGAAACAGCTAGTCGGATATGATGAAGTGCGTCACAATTCGCTCCTGTTCAAAGATTTTAACTCGTGGGTAAAAAAATAATTTGAACGAAATAATAAGATCATTCATCGGAAAATTATCAACAAAGTTAACAAGTGATTGTTAGAAGGGGCTGCTGATATTGAAGAGAATTCATGAATTCGTGAGGGAAATAAGGTATCCCAGTGAGGAAAAACGTATGGCACCGGATCAAGTAATTAATGCCGACAAAACAAGATTTGATGAAGAGCTGCGATCAGGACGAACCTTCTCCATGAAGGGAAGCACGCACACCTTTGGTACAGTTGGATTCATAGCGGCAACCGCACACTACTATATGATAATGCCATAGGTTGTTATGGATGGTAGGAATGCGCTGCCTCATTTGTATGTGCTTGTATACGGACACCATTGGCCGTTTTCCCACTAATACAGTATGATCAATCTACCAAACATCAAAGCGTTTGCAAGCAAATTTGCTAATATGACCAAGAGGGATTTAAAGTCTTTTTAGATATACAGGCACATATAGTGCAACGTTTTTTTTTTTAATGACTCCTTGGCAGCTCGTAGAAATGAAGATCTAACCAACTACAGTTCCTGAAGGCATTGTACAGACTGCCGACATTTGCCGACTTTTTTTTTCTTCCGCCCATAGAAAATATTGTGTAAATTTATCACAGTTACAATGATGGTATCTTCTGAAAATGACATTAACGTATGGCACACAGATCGCTTCTTACGCCTTCAGTCGTCTGTGTATTTCCAGTTCTCGGCAGCAAGATTGTCAAATCAAATTTCCTTTTTCTCAATGTGGTTACACCAAAGGCATTCCTGGTGTTTTTCTAAAACCCTTGGAGTTTTAACGGAGGATTTGTTGAAGAGTGTCCGGCTCCATGGCTAAGTGGTTAGCGTGCTGGCCGTTGGTCACAGTGGACCGGCGTTCGATTCCCAGCAGGGACGGGAATTTTAACCATCATTGGTTAATTTCGCTGGCACGGGAGCTGGGTGTATGTGTTGGCTTCATCATCATTTCATCCTCATCACGACGCCCAGATCGCCTACGGGTGTCAAATCGAAAGACCTGCATCTGGCGAGCCGATCATGTCCTTGGACACTCCCGGCACTAAAAGCCATACGCCATTTAATTTATTGAAGAGTGTTTCCGTGAGAAATGTGACCAGCTTGCTTTCATCAGATGTGTACACTGCGAAAAATGAGTAGACCTATACATGGACCGCACTTTTGCTGTTGGCTTTTTTTGATCGTCGAGTCATGTCAGAAAACTACGAAGGTTGGAACTTAAATAGTGGCAACTATTTATTTACAACAGATACAAAAGAGTTACATGTTAGCAACCTTTACTGTCCTTCAGTGTAGTCACCAGCGTTGTGTATAACCCGTTGCCAGCGATGTAGAAGTCGTAGTAAATCTTTAGCAGAGACTGTTCTGTTGATGGTGTGAATGGAGCGGTCTACTGCCTGTCGAATCTCTGCAACCGTTCTGAAGCGAATCGAAGCTTAGCCTACAAGGAATATAAGGCCTGCCCAATAGCCACTCATAGCTGTCCGCCCTGTGGATGCTGTATTTGCCGCTAGAGGCGCTGCAATTCAACCTCACATGAACACCTCGGTTGGCGGTATTTCTGCACGCCGTATGCTTACTGGTGACGTCGTATTGTTAAAATACGTCAATTATATTACAATGGTGTACTGTTGCGTACCGTTTTGTAATCAGGGCTTTAGAAGTAAAGTTTCTGGAACTAGTTTCCATGAATTCCCTTGCCAAGAGCCAACTAGGGAATTATGAATTAAAGCGATAAGCAGACAAAGTATGGTACAGTAAATACGCAAACCATGTGACGGCAAAAAATAGGTTACTTATTATTATTGCTCCTGTTCTGATCTAAATAATATTATCTTCGATATAAATCTCCTGGCCCAAGAAACGCTGTCACCGTCTAGAACGCCCGCCTCCCTCTTCAGGGGAGGAATGAAAATATTTAGTAGTTACATGATCCGTCAACATTAGTATATTGTTTGGGAAGATATAAGCAATGCCAGACTCCTTGGGTGTCATGGCCATCGTATTTGGCTCAAATATTGGAATAGGTATCCCAGGACTTGAAGGCTCTCTCATACTTTCATTATTTCCGTGGTATACTCTACATGAAACTCACATTGAGAATTGCCAGTGTCGAAACTGTGATTTGAACCTTGGAATATTCGAAGAGTGCAGCTACCCAATCTTATCACGGAGCGTAAGTTAATGTGCTTGTCTGTGTAGGAGTCCCCCTGTGGGTGGGGGCGGTAGAATAACACCCACGGTATCCCCTGCCTGTCGTAAGAGGCGACTAAAAGGGGCCCCAGGGGTTCTGAACTTTGGAGCGTGGGTTGGCGACCACGGGGCCCTCAGCTGAGTCCTGGCATTTCTTCCACTTACTTGTGCCAGGCTCTTCACTTTCATCTATCCTATCCGACCTCTCTTGGTCAACTCTTGTTCTTTTCCGACCCCGATGCTATTAGGTTTGCGAGGGCTAAGGAGTCTTTCATTTTCACGCCCTTCGTGGCCCTTGTCTTACTTTGGCCGATATCTCCATTTTTCGAAGTGTCGGACCCCTTCCACATTTTCCCTCTGATTAGTGTTATATAGAGGATGGTTGCCTAGTTGTACTTCCTCTTAAAACAATAATCACCACCACCACCACTCTGTGTAGGAGGAAGAGAGGAATAGCTGTGGAACGTAAAGTGACATAATATATAAGTAGTTCCTTTTTACCTTTCAGTTTTTCGTGAAAAAAAAAAAAAACAGAAAAGGAATAAATGGTCTCATATAAGCTTCTAAATGGTTTTCTTATTTTTAGGAACAAAATAAATAAAATGTATCTTTTCCAACTTTTGCAACCGTTAGTGAACAAATCGCGCACGCGGATGAATAAATCCTGGATTAGCAAGAAATTTTCAAACACAACTGGAAAGCATCGAAAAGGAAGTCGAAGGAACACCATGTGTATCTATGTCGAGTGCTGCAATGGCATATATTGGAGGGTATTTGGTAAGAGTTGTCGAAGACCACATTCCATGTCAAGAGTGCGTTGATAAAATTAGTAGTATCCAGAGTCCATCTCCACTAACGTCATTAATAAAAATCAAAGACAGAGGTGGTCTCAGGTATTGAAAGCCAAGTTTTGTTTCACTGCTACCGAGCTCGATAGCTGCAGTCGCTTAAGTGCGGCCAGTATCCAGTATTCGGGAGATAGTAGGTTCGAACCCCACTGTCGGCAGCCCTGAAGATGGTTTTTCGTGGTTTGCCATTTTCACACCAGGTAAATGCTGGGGCTGTACCTTAAATAAGGCCACAGCCGCTTTCTTCCCAGCCCTAGCCCTTTCCTGTCCCATCGTCGCCATAAGACATATCTGTGTCAGTGCGACGTAAAGCCACTAGCAAAAAAAAAAAAAAAATGTTTCATTGCTGATGAAACTGGGGCAAGTAACGTACGAAATGATATCGGTAACGATGGGCAGTCCAAAAATAGCACAAACATTAACCGAAATACTGATGCCACATGTTGCTAAAAATCCTATTCTACAATGTGGGAAAAGTGATCATCCTGAGGAACTAAGCAGAATAATATTGCAGAAGTTTCTGCGCCTCTCTGTCACTAACTACGCTAATGGCATGACAGATGAGTATCGCTGAGAATACTTCTTGAGAAGAAAAACAATCAAGGAAAATGGTTAAAGTCGTTCCTTTTCACTCAAAATCTACGGTGCGATAGTAAAAATATCTATTGCAGACCTAATTCCTTTTAAATGCCAGACATAAATTTCGACAGTTATGTGTGTTACCGGTATCTGAAATGAAAATCCACAGCTGAAATGAACTCCTAAGAGTAAAAGGTGAACATTTATTATTTTCTACTTCATTCTGCTCAGTAACGTATATAATATACAGGAATTATAGTGTGGGGGTAAATTTGTGCTGGTTTTAACTCCCGTTAGCAATCCTAGCGAGTTCTGATGTGAGGTGGTATACTAGCGCTGCAGTGGTCAAGACGCGCACTACCAGGCGGACACTGTTTCTGAAGAGAGCACTGCGAGTGAGCAGGCTTTGTATTCCTTGTAGGCTAAGATCGAAGTCACAAGGACTTAAGTCCGGGGATTATGGTGGATGGTACAGTACTTCCCAGTCCCATCGACCGAACAAATTAGGCACAGCTTGCGCTTTATGCGCCCGAGCATTGTCGTGCAAAACGATGGGTGGATTCTGCAGAAAGTGTTGCCGCTATTTTTTCAAAGGTGGTGCTCCAAAAACGAACAGTAATACTGTGCATTGACGGTCTGCCGTGGAGGAATGTAATGCGTTAGGATAACACCATCACAGTCGTACACGAGGATCACCATAACTTTCACCGTACTGAGGCTCTGACGAACTTTCGACTTTGGTGGTGACTCATAATGACGTCATTCGTTCGATTGTCGTGCTGTACGACCTCTGGCACATTCAATCTTGATCCAACTCCGTTGTTCCTGTTTGGAAAACATAGTGACAACGTTATGTTACATTACGTTACGTTAGACCGCTAGCTCACAAGTGACTGGGTTGTGTTTCTCTCGCTTGTGCGCACGCAGGTGATGTGTGAAGGGCGAGTCCATTTGCTCTGAGGTAAGGTAGGTATGTAACCAACGTGTACTATCAGCGACAATATTAAGCCGACTTTACATTTACGAGTAATAGATTCCGTTGCATTGCGTCTTCACAGCAGTGTTGCCACTATTTAAGTTCCAACCCTCGTATGTTGTCGAGTGTTCAATGTCATAATATTGTTTATTCTTCGCAAATCATCTATATATTAAAAAGAATTATGAAACCTAAAGTCAGTCAGTCCGGCCATTCTATCCGGTCGATTTTCTTCATTCTTTTTTTAACAGAAAGGTATTCGTGCACAGATTTGTCATCAGGTACTATAAATCACTTTACCTCCGCATTCCTCAAATTATTTGACTTTTTCAATTTTTTGTCTCCTTGAAGCAATCATATCTTTGGTTCTAATTGAGGTACGGAGTTTGTTTTAGCCTAAGAACACTCAGTGGATCAAGCTCTTTCACTTCAGCTCTTAACAATTAAAACTGGTTGATTCTGAGGAAGATTATGAGTGCACATTCGATTTGACGTCTCATTTCTTCAACATTTTTTCTCATTGAAGCAATCATATATTTCGTTCTAATTGAGGTACGCAGTTCGTTTTGATCTATAAACACTCAGTGGATCAAGCACCTTCTTTTGAGGTAATAACTACTTAAATTGGTAGATTCTGAGAAAAGTTATGAGTACATTTGTATCCATGACGAAGATCTCTGAAGGACTTTTTAACAGTTCGGCGCGTAGTGTTGTTCCAAGGAACGTTTATTCAGTATCTTTGTGTGATATATTTTCAAGTGTTTTGTTGACATAATATTACCACAGCAGATCATCTGCTTTATTTAATTAACTCGAAACTTTGCAAATACATCCGTGAGGATAGTAACGAACAACACCATACTTTGTAAATTGCGGGCGGAGCCAGCGGAAAACTGCCAGTACATTTGTATCACGATAGTCATAGTATTTTCATCGTCATTGTGTATGATATCTTCCATAATTCGCAGCAGGTACAATTTATGTGGTGTATATTCAGAGTGGTCGGAAACTACGTGAACTTCGTATATCAGCGTTACTGTTGGTCATGCTGATATATAATTTGAAAGAAATAATTCGATATTTCGTACCGTTGTCATTTTATCAGCTGCTGAAGTTAGTGAATTCAAATGGGTTTTGCGAGGCGGCGTCGCTAAATTTGCACGTGGCTTAAAAGCGGCTTGGAGCCATGACGAGAAATCAGCATCAAACAGTAAAACGCCGTTGGTTTCAGCCGTAGCGTACTTACTTTGGCGCAGTTCTGTCATCTCGTAGGTCTTTGTTCAAACTCCTCCCCTGTCGAAGTTGTATTCTTCGACTCATGCTTTCATGCCGGTCTTAAGCCACGTACAGATTTAGCAACACCGCCGCACAAAGCCAGTTTCAATTCGCCCTCGAAGTGTTCTGATTGGCCAACCCTCTAAAGCCCACATACCCGGTTCACGTTGTTTTTCTGACTACCCTAATACATTGTGTGTCACTGTCAACTGCGCTATATATTAATAAATGGCGTGACATGTCGTGACCCTTCGTTATCAAAAGAGTCCGACTCGTTGGCTGAATGGTCAGTGTACTGGCCTTCGGTTCAGAAGGTCCCGGGTTCGATTCCCGGCCGGGTCGGGGATTTTAACCTTAATTGGTTAATTCAAATAGCTCGGGGACTGTGTTTGTGTGGCGTATTCAACCTTAGAAATCATCCTAGGTAGGGCCCTCATCTTCACAGACATGCAGGTCGCCTAATAGGCCGTCTACTGGAAAAAGACTTGCACCAGGCCTGTCCGGAGGCCATACGCCATTATTATTATTATTATTATTATTATTATTATTATTATTATTATTATTATTATTATTATTGTTGTCAAAAGAAATTTGCTCCCTGTAGACTAAATGTAAGTTGATATACTGAATGACTTGGAAACCTGCAGGTGTTTGTGGGATAGTGTATTTGTTTGTTAGTAAAACAAGAACGATGTTACCGAGAAAGTAGACATGTATTTACGACACATCCTGAGACTCAAGGACTCTGTTGCGTTGCCAGTGATTAGTACCCACTATGTGAGGAACACCGCGGAAATGCCGGCGCCCGTGATTAGTACACCTAGGTGAGGAACCTCATTGGTTTGCGTTGGCTATGAGTGGCGCCATGGTGTGAGAAACACCATAGGTCTGCGTTACCTTTACGACGTACAATACTTGTGAGTAGTGCCTTAATGTTTGGAACACCGTGAGTTTACGCTACCTTTGATTAGTACCGCAGCTTGAGAAATATCATGGTTCTACTTTACTCGCGACATGTACCATACTGAGGGGCCGTAGACCTGGTTTTTGGACCCCTCTAGACATCAAGCATAATCGATTCAGAACTGTGCTTTATAAGTGGTCCCTTGGTCAGTAATACTATTATTTATGACCGTTTTTGAGTCGGATCCACTGTTTTTTGTTTCTTGTTTTTTTTTTGAGGTTCATGTCCATCCATTCATTTTTCATGACATTTTGGCCAGTGGATTTTTTGAACTTTTTCTTGTCATTTCATTTCGTACCATTAGGGGCCGATGACCTCGACGTTAGGCCCCTTTAAACAACAAACATCATCATCATCATCATCATCATCATCATCATCATCATATCTCTTTGCACATGTTAACGGGTGAATATTGTTGCTGAAGTACATACTTTCCATTGCTCCCTCGAGACTTGTGGTTTCATCCTTTAACGCAGTATTGTTCGGAGAAGGTCACGTAGCATTATGCGTCAAGGTGAAGTTGTAATTCCCTATTCTAGCCACGCCACAGAAAGCGGCCGCTGCGTATGTACTGGATATACGCACTGTTTGGTACGCTCTATGTATTCCTACCTGATATACTTCTGTCGCGTCAAATCCTTGTATTGTCTGCTGCCATGTGTGAGAGAGAGTTTGTACGCTGTCTTGGCACTTGGAATAACCATGTTCGACTTCCATACCAAATAAATAATATTAATTTCTTTTGACAAAACGCAGTCTGACGCAATACTTGTGTCTTCGGGGCCACGGGTCGATTCTCGTCTGAGTCGAGGGATTTTAATCTTAACATTGACACGGGGAATGGGTGTTTGTGCTGTCCTCAACATTGCTGCCATTCGCACAGTACCATATTCCATTGCACTAACATGAAGTTTCCTTTTCACGACAGGACGCCGCTCACCCTCGCCGGAGGATCTACCTTCTAAAGAAAGAAAAAATGGCGCAACAGGCCCGAATGGCCACGGCTTACGAAGCGACCGCTGCTCAGCCCGAAGGGCTGCATATTAGGAGGTGTCGTGTGGTCAGCACGACGAATCCTCTCGGCCATTATTCTTGATTTCCTAGACCGGGGCCGTCATCTCACCGTCAGATAGTTCCTCAATTGTAATCACATAGGCCGAGTGGACCTCGAACCAGCCCTCAGATCCTGTTGAAAATCCCTGACCTGGCCGGGAATCGAATCCGGGGCCTCCGCGTAAGAGGCAGATATGCTACCCCTACACCGCGGGGCCGGCGCCTTACTGTACAAAGGTTGCTCCAAACGAAATTTCTATAAAAGGTGGTAGGAAACTCTGTAGATGTCTTATAAATGACGACAATGAGACAAGTGTCATGTATTCCATGAATAATAATAATAATAATAATAATAATAATAATAATAATAATAATAATAATAATAATAATAATAATAATTGATTATTATGATAATGATGTAGAAGTATAGTTGAAGAAATGAATGTCCCTTTGTAAATTTGTTCTGAGACATTGGGCTCAAAGAAATAATGTACTGTATTAAAGTAGAAAATACAAACGTGCACGAAATGGGTGTATAAAAAAATGACTCGTATAGTTGTTATATATTACAGAATAACATTGTAATACAGTACAATGCTACAAATTCTTGTAACGTCTGCTGTAAGACATGGGAGACGTACGCTAACTTATTATTTCTACTAAGCTGGTTATCATTTTGGCCAGAGAAGCGCACTCCAAAATAACCCTACATGTTCGACTGCCACACTAAATAGCACTATTTTTATCATTCTGATGTGATATGTGGACTTTTTTAATTTTTTTACGTTGTTCTATGTGAAGGAAAATTGCTGATATACACAGCTTTTTAAAATTTTGTATGAAGCTGAAAATCCCTTTTCGGTTTATTGACAACTGCTGTAATATGGGCGAGGCATGTTTTAATAACTCTCGAGAGATGAGTGAACAGTGTTCATAAAATCGATCAACCAGTCATCATTGATCTGCATTTAGAGCTGTCGCCCAGATGGCAGATACCTTATGAATTGTTTACCTAGTCTTTTCTTGAATGATTTCAAAGAATTTGGAAATTTATCGAACATTTCCTCTTGATAAATTATTCCAATCTCTAATTCATTTTCCTATAAATGGACGTTTACCCCAATTTGTCCTCTTGAATTCAACATTATCTTCATATTATGATCTTTCCTACTTTTATAAGATCCATTCAAACTTATTCGTATACTGATGTTCCAAGCGAAGTCCAGATTTCCCCTGTCAGGCTATTCAGTATGTTTTAGTTTATCTATCAACTTTGGTCCTTCAATATCGTAAAATTCGTCTGTTTACAACATCTCTAGGAGGATTTTATGAGCTACTGCTGCTGCTGCTGTTACTACTACTACTACAACCAATGACTTCTCTTAAAACTTCCTTTAACCATTCATCCGAAATAATATTGATAGGCTGACTGTTTCTTACTATCAGTTCCACGATTTTATTCGTTAATTCAGAGCAGCTTATGAACGTAAAAAGAAGTCTTATCAGAAATGGCCCCAAACAAGGGCCGATGCAGACAGAGATTTGTACGTAGACGAAAGAAACAGATAGAACCAAATAGTTGTTGAATCCAAAAAGAAGTCGTGGGAAGATTTTGGTAATAACCTGGAAAGGCTAGGTCAAGCAGCAGGGAAACCTTTCTGGACAGTAATAAAGAATCCAGTGACGTGCACTGAATCCCATCTACCCCAGCGCTGCTGGATTTTCTAATTATTCCTTAGAATGCTTTTTATAATGCTTAAAAAATTGCGAACATCTACGCCAAGCCAAGTAGGCCCTACAGCTGTCTCGACAATCCGCTCGCACTACCGCTGTTCAGCTTCTCCAGCGAGCTGAGTTTCCTTGCAGGTGCGATAGAGAGCTACCCCAGCGAAATTTAAGTTCGCTTGGGTGACGCATGCAATTTGAGGCTTCCTTGTCCTGGGAGCGGTGCGGAGCTGTAGACCCACCCCGACAGCAATTTACGGCGACAGGCCAGCTAGCTTAGGTAAGGTAATGTTAGTTTTAATACTTGACACTCGAAGTCTTCAGCGCCAGACACGAGAGACTGCAATAAAAATAACATCTTAACAGTATAGCCACTTGCACATCGTCTTGCTAATAAAAATAGAGCCCGTATATGAAATCAATTGTAATATAGGAGAATATATTTTATCCTTGGTTTTCGGCATGTATACAGTTTTTTCGAGCAATTCATTGATGACACGTGTAGAGTATGTGTTCCGATAGCCGCAGAAAAATATTTAGGTTGCCCAGCGTGAACACAGAGTTAAGCGCGAATGGTTGTCTGTGATGGTGGTATATGGTGAATTTTTGTAGTGTTCCTCTTGGATTATAAGCGAAGGTTTCGCGAGTTCTGTGGCATTCTTCATGAATATAACGTGCGTTATACGTCGTGACAAATATTTCCCCTCGTTTGTCGTTGATGCACATATACTCAGTTTGCGAGTGAAACTATAAAACTTCAACGACAGTAAAATACCAGTTAAATTTTGCTGATTAGTTTAGATGAGGCTTTTTAAGTGAAAAACAAATAGTTAGTCCCAGAGTATTTTTTGTGAAAACCATGACTGTACTATCACAAAGCGTCGCCGGATGAAACTGTAAGTACATTGTTTAACATCTGCTATAGAATAAGTTATGATGGCGTCGTCACTGCCGTGAATATCAATTCGGAAGTATGTGCGAGTGTGTGGTTGAAAATATCCTTCTCAGGTAGACCTTTCCACGAAAAATGCTACCTTATAAAATTGTAATGTTGACTTTAGAGAGTGTAGTGGGGCTACGATTGTTTATATTTAAAACACATTTTTGCTGCTGGGGTAATTAATATGTTCACCGCACGCCACTGAAGGAATCTTGGGAAGGGAGAGAAAAAGAAAATGGACAGTGTTTTGGGTAATTCAGGTGAACTCATAGATCCCAGGGAATCACTGGGCAGGTGGAGGAAATATTTTGAACACCTTCTCAATGTAAAAGGAAATCATTCTGGTGGTGTTGCGAACAGCCAAGCTCATGGGGAGGAGAAAAATGATGTTGGTGAAATTACGCTCGAGGAAGTGGAAAGCGTGGTAAATAAACTCCATTGTCATAAAGCAGCAGGAATAGATGAAATTAGACCTGAACTAGTGAAGTATAGTGAGAAGGCAGGGAAGAAATGGCTTCATAGAGTAAAAAGATTAGAATGGAATGTTGGTAAGGTACCTTCAGATTGGACAAAAGCAGTAATTGTACCTATCTATAAGCAAGGGAACAGGAAGGATTGCAAGAACTATCGAGGTATCTCATTGATTAGTATACCATACAAAGTATGCACTAGCATCTTGGAAGGGAGGGTGCGATCAGTGATTGAGAGGAAGTTGGATGAAAACCAGTGTGGTTTCAGACCACAGAGGAGCTGTCGGGATCATATTTTCAGTAAGCGGCAGGTAATTGAAAAATCTTACGAGAGGAATAGACAGTTGTGTTTATGTTTCGTAGATCTAGAGAAAGCGAATGACAGGGTACCGAGGGAAAAGATATTCGCCATACTGGGGGACTATCGATATAAGGGTATTAAAATCAATCAAAGGCATTTATGTTGACAATTGGGCTGCAGTGAGAATCGATGGTAGAATGAGTTCTTGGTTCGGGGTACCTATAGGGGTTAGGCAAGGCTGCAATCTTTCACCTTTATTGTTCATACTTTACATGGATCATCTGCTGAAATGTATAAGGGAGGGATTTAGGCGGAAATGTAGTAAGCAGTGTGGCCTATGCTGACGACTTGATCTTAATGGCAGATTGTGCAGAAAGCCTGCAGTCTAATAGTATTGGCTACTGAATGCATGATTCGAAGCAGTGTATCGATTCATTCAAGTGTCCGAGTGAATCCATTCACAGGAACGGCGAGCTCACGGCACACTATTCAGCTTACTCCCAGCGGACAGTGCTGAGTGGCGCACTCACTGGACGTTGACGGGGAGCCGAGCTTCCGCTGCAGCGAGACAGTGAATCATGGCACATCGAAAGAATCGTGAACGAACGCGGCTCAGTGAGACACAAGATACACACGGCTCCTTATCGGCTCACTGGACACTGGCGGGTGGCGGAGAGCCGAGCTTCCGCTGCAGCGAGACATACAGTGAGACATGGCACACCGAAAGAATCGTGAACGAGCACGGCTCAGTGAGACACAAGATACACACGGCTCTTTATCGGCACACTGGACAGTGACCACTGGAGGAGAGCCGGGCTTCCTCTGAAGCAATACATACTGAGCCATGGTACACTGAAAGAATCGTACGCTAAATGGACTCCCGAGCTCAGCTCATTTGAAAATAATACCCACTTGCATTCACTGTCCTCTTCTTACAGGGAGGTTTAAATAATAGATGGATTTATTTTCGGTGTTAAAAGGGTAGTCAAAACATAATTCTAAAGTAGCTAGTAAGTAGGAAGGCTATTAGGTTATACTATTTATTCGTTTAATGAATCTTAAGTATTATAACTTAGTTGACATTGACAATTAATTAAACTCGACTCTAGCCTGCCCTATGACTATGAGTCATGCTCATGACCACTCAAAAGTACCTGTTTTATATTGGGAAGAACGGCTCAGTATTGTCTCATTTCGTATGTCACATCGTTGCACAAGACTTCAATAATATGTGGACAGTAAGTGAGCCGACTGACGCAATAACTTAACCAACATTATGTTGAATCAGAAAACCACTGGGCTACTGTACATCTCTGGTAGCCTATACAAAATATGACGATTTTAAAAAATCCTCTGCTGATAGAAAAATACAGTACATATTTTCAAAAGTGACTTAGCGAGTTGGACGTGCGGTTAGTATCGCGTAGCTATGCGCTTGGATTCGGGGGATGGTGGTTTCGAATCCCACCGTCGGCAGCCGTTGAAAATGATTTTGCGTAGTTTCCCCATTTTTACACCAGGAAATTAATTAAGGCCATGGCTGCTACCTTCCTAATCCAGGACCATTCCCATCCTGCGTCGCCGGAAACCTTCGATGTATTAGAGTGACTAGCATTTTTTTCTAAGAAAGGAGTTCATAGTATGAAGACCAGATGGCAGCAGCAAACGATGAATGCTGTTGCTGCTGTCTTACCATTACATACTACACAGATGCAGTAGGAGCGGTGACTCTAATGTGCCGTGAATCGGATCACTGTATCGATTCAGTAACGTGAACGGAATCAAATGAATCGATTCAGTAAAATGAATCGAATGTCCCATCACAACAGTCTAATATCTTGGAACTTGAAAATAGGTGCAATAAGTATGGTATGAAAATTAGCCTTTCGAAGAAGACTAAATTGATGTCAGTAGGTAAGAAATTCAACAGAATTGAAATGCCAGATTGCTGATACAAAGCTGGAACAGGTAGATAATTTTAAGTATTTAGGTTGTGTATTCTCCCAGAATGATTGAATCATGGTGTAGTGAAGCTAATGGAGTGAGCACGCCGTTGCGATCAACATTGTTTTGTAAGAAGGAAGTCAGCTCCCGGACGAAACTATCTTTACATCGGTGTCTTTTCAGACCAGCTTTGCTTTACGTGACTGAAAGCTGGGTTGATTCAGAATATCGTATTCATAAGTTAGAAGTAACAGACATGAAAGTAGCAAGAATGATTGTTAGTACAAACAGGTGGGAACAATGGCAGGAGGGTACCCGGAATGAAGAAATAAAGGCTAAGTAATGAACTCGTTGGATGAAGCTGTACACATAAACCGGCTTCGGTGGTGGGGTCATGTGAGGCTACTGGAGAAGGATAGGTTACCTAGGAGAATAATGGACTCTATTATGGAGGGTAAGAGAAGTAGAGGGAGACCAAGACGACGATGGTTAGACTCAGTTTCTAACGATTTAAAGATAAGAGGTATAGAACTAAATGAGGCCACACAGTACTAGTTGCAAATAGAGGATTGTGGCGAGGTTTAGTAAATCCACATAGGCTTGCAGACTGAACGCTGAAAGGAATAAGTCTATAATGATAATGTATGTATGTAATGTATGCATGTATGTATTCATTTTTCTTTGAAGAAGAAATCGGCTGGACTGTGATGCGAATTTAAGTTCGAATGAGATGAACTGGCCCGAGAAGCAGATGGTGTTCAAAAGCACTGTGTAACGGATGGTCATGTTTTAAATGGTGTTGAAAACTGCTAGAAATGTCACAGTAACTAAGTTAAACGATTTTCCACAAATTGTATTAAAAAAAAGGAAAAAGGAACCTTCTCCTCGTTCGTTTGACTTAAAACCAGAACTGTTCCCGAGTTTCTCTCTCAAGTTCTTATATGCCATAATGCAGTTTTCTCTTTTCACACAAGAAATTGATAAGTTTCTTTAACTAGTTGTAAGTTAAACGCAAAGGTTTTAAAACACAACACTGCGGATGTACAGCGGGCAAATATGCGACCATCCTTTCCTGGTCAGGTAGTCAACTATCCCTTCTCTATTGTCATAGTTTTCTCCTTTGCTGAGGAATTCCCAGTATTTCTAAACAACAGAATTCCGTTATTTGAAGGACAATTTAGGAAGGCGAAAATTAACAGAACTTATTTCTGGCCTTGCATTAAAGAAAACAAGTGGACTTCAACGATTCATTTTAATAAACTTGATTACTTGATCTAATACTTTTGACTATTAAATCTTATGACGGAAATTGATCGATTAATCGAATCATAGCACTATTTGTTTCCCTAACTTTGAGTTTTCTAAGTTCGATCACCCTGAACGTTTAACATTTTTCTGCTTCGTTTAATGGTTGGTGTTTACATTTGTTCAGAGGGAAAGGAGGTGCTATGTATACTTACCACCCCAAAACTAACCAGTGGGGGCCGACGACCTGTATGTTAAGCCCCTTTAAACAATAATCATCAACAACACTAACCAGTGGGTGAATAATTGCAAAGGTCTTCCTTCGTCTGAGTGGACGAATACACTTAAAATGTCTGCCAACATCTCAGCGGTTCGTGCAGTCCCTGGCAGATGCTGAAGTACAACCCTCGGTCGCCATTCAGGCCGTGGCGAGACCGTAACCTGCCGTAACTCCTGCATACTTTCTGGGTATCTGTCCGAAGGGAGCGCTGCAAAGAAATAATCGACACCATAGTATGATTGCCTGTAGCCTGCGAATTCCCGGAACTGAAGTGGTAAGCTTATGAAGAAGTCCATTAAGTATCTTTCACCGTCTCTACGAGGAGAGCTGACATTACCATCAACCCCCACGCATGCACAGCTCTTAAGATATGCTTTGAAAAAGATACAAGCGTGACGGTAGAGTCATTGACACTGACAAAAGAGACATTCATGAACCGCGCATCTCATACCTCAGCCAGCACACCAGCGTGCGATCAGACAATTGGTTTCTTAAGGGACTGCTGTTTCGGTAGCAGAGACAGTATGGTCAAATGGGATTAGAACATCTTGAAGGAATTTGGCATTAGGCATAGGATTGTGGAAGACATGGCTGAACCTTGTAAGATTGGACTTCTTACTGGTGGCTGTAGAGATGTTAAACAGACATGACTAAGATGGTACTTCTCAGGAGGGCACGGCATTTTAAGTGAATGCATGTGAGATTGAGATCTCCTTGGTTGGATGGTAAATAAAGTTAGTCCCGAGCTATTCTGTACGCACTTCCTAACCAAAGATAATGTCCTATATAAGTTCCAATTGCTGGCAGGTTAGGTCGTCGCGGGAAGGATTTAGTTAAATACCATATCTTATAAAGCGCGTATACATTTATGTGTCATACGGTTTGGATAAGATTAAGCAAGTGGGTATGTTGTCGCTGTAGAGTGAAGCGGACTTTGTTTGTGACTACCCAGTATTACCCAATTATCATATCTTGCAATTTTCTATCGAACACGATGTCGAGATCTTAACTTTATTTACTATAGGTAGCGACCGTTCATGTGGAGGTTGTCTGTTGTTACAATTGGCTTTACGTCGCACCGACACAGATTGGTCTTATGGCGACGATGGGATAGGAAAGGTCTAGGAACGGGGAGAAAGCGGCCGTGGCCTTAATTAAGGTACAACCCCAGCTTTCCCTGGTGTGAAAATGGGAAACCACGGAAAACCATCTTCAGGGCTGCCGACAGTGGGGTTCAAACCCACTATCTCCCGGTAGATGCAGGGTGAAAATAGTGGATGAGTAGAAACATTGCCAACTTTTGCACATTAAATTGGGATCCAGATACACCGCGGAATTTGTAGATTGTATTTAACAGAGTTCATCCGAGGGATTTGTGAGGATCGCGCAAAATATCATTGGAGTATGCCCTTACCGCTATTTTTCCAATCGGCGATTATTATTCATGTGATGTTTGCATTTATCCTAGTGAGAAAGGGTTCCACAGCGATGACGAAGAGGATAATGGATTTTGGAAAACCTTGGCGTACTGATTTACGTGTTGGAATTTGGGGTGTAAAATAACCATCAATCAGTACTTTTGATTTTGCTGTAGAGTATGGCGCTCTTATGCATTCACTTAATTGTGTAGAAAACGCAAAGTTATTCATTTTTTACCACAGGTGATAATATTTAATTCCGAAATCAAGGTTCACAAATGTATTAGGCGGAAGGAACGAGGAGTGTTTGTCATTTAAAAGGTTGACTTCTCGTAGAGTCGTCATCCGTGGTCTACATATAACCCAAGAACCAGCTGACATTGCCGACGAACTTGGTGACTTAGGTTTCCGCGTCATTTCTGTAGCCCAAATGTCCTCCCAGAAAACCAAGAGGAAACTACCACTGTTCCTGGTCACCTACAACATTAATCATCCTGATGACTTGAACATCTTCGACATCAAGCACCTGCTTCGCACGGACATCAAGGTTGAAAAATACAATAGCCCAAATGGCCCTGTACAATGTTTCAAATGCCAGCGGTTTGGCCATCTTTCTGGAGGCTGCCATTGTCTTCCCAAATGTGTCATCTGCGGAGCTTACCACGCTTCCAACGACTGTCCGAAGAGAGGAGACCGCACCCAAACACCACGATGCGCCAACTGCGGAGATCAGCACACTGCCAACTACCGGGGTTGTACCCATTACCTCAAGCTTGTCCAGTCATACAACTCCAGACTCCCCTCCGCCCGCAAAGGTGCCCTTGGCCCCCTGCCGTCAAGATCCCAACTCAAAACAAACGTCACGTACGCCAATGCTACTAATGGCCAATCTATCCAAGCAGAATCTCCCCCTCCCTCCAATAATATCAATTTCTCACTTGATGATTTTCCTCTTCTCCCAAACTCTGCGGCCCCCTTACCACAAAGGGAAGCACCGCCTACCCCCTCCCTGACAAGCAACACTTCAGAAATTTTTCAACTTCTCAAACTACTTTCTGATCCCTCCCTCAAAAGTATAATTAACCTTATCAAGAAGACCCTGTCCCGTATAATTGCTGCCCCCACGCCTTCTGCTAAAAAACAAGCCCTTTTAGAAGCAGTCTTTGAGTGGTTCCAAGATGAGTAATACAAACAACCACAGGGCATCCCCCAGAGAGCTGAGGGTCCTTTTCTGGAACGCTGAAGGTCTTCAGCGCCAGCACGTTGAATTGTGTGAGCTACTCAAGGATCTGAAGGTAGACATCGCCCTCCTTTGTGAAACCTGGCTGAAACCCCGTCACTCCTGCCACATACCAAACTTCAAATCATACCGCAACGACCGTCCCAACCGTGAACATGGAGGTACCGCTGTATTCATCAGAAATACCCTCTCCCACCAGCGTATTCCCACCCCCCCTGACCTCACCGCTCTTGAAGCCACCACCGTAGAAGTAGCCACACACAAAGGTTCCCTCAGCCTCTCTGCTTGCTACATATCGCCCAAAGCCACATTTAACCCGGCTGATCTGGATAAAATTATACGCCATAGACAACAACATGTACTTGCGGGTGATTTCAACGCCAAGAAACCCCGCTGGAACAGCCGCACTTCGAATACAAGAGGTAATCAACTCTCACGTCACTGCGACGACAAACTCCTCCTCACTCATGGTCCGGATCGACATACCTACTACTCCCACAATCCAAATATTGCTCCTGACACCCTCGACATTGCCATATCCTCCAATATCCGTCACTACATCAAATTAACCACCATTGAAGCTCTAAATTCCGATCACCTCCCTGTGCTCATGACAATAACCTCCAGCCCCATTCACTCACCTATACCCATTCCCATCCACCTCCGCAAAATTAACTGGCAATCCTTTCGTGATCATATCCAATCCAACATTACCGGTAACCCCAGCATCAAAGGACCCCAAGATATTGATACACTGACTACAACAATCACCTCCGCCATCATCGAGGCTGCTGAATCTTCCGCCGTGGGACCCTCTTTCGCCAAGACAAGAGTTGAAACTCTTCCCACTGAAGTACTAGATCAAATTAAAATCAAAAACCGAACCCGCAAACTATGGCACCGGTTCAGAGCCCCGTACCTAAAGTCCCTCTGGAACCGGCAAACCAGAAACCTAGCCATACTTATTAGAAACCACAAAATCAGAGCCTGGAGATCCAGATTAGCCGAGTTAAGTGTGGCCGACAACTCACTGCACAGGATGGCTAGGAGATTCACTAGGAAGCGTACTGGCATACCCACCCTCCATGGTATTCGAGGATTGGCCCATTCAGATGTCGACAAAGCCAACGCTCTTGCCGACACCTTTGAAACCACTTGCACTCCCAACATCGATCCCTCAGACGATAACTTCATCGATATCGTTGAGGAGGAAATTGAAAACCTAGGCGAACACAGTGTACCTACTGATTTCAAATTTGTCACTCCCTCTGAAGTCACGGCCGCCATCCGTAAACTGAAAAATAGAAAATCTCCTGGTATCGACAACATTTCGGCCACCTTTCTCAAAAACCTCCCCAGAAAGGCGTTAACATTCATCACTAAACTGTTTAATGCCATATTTAGGTTCGCTCATTTCCCCTCTCCCTGGAAATTAGCTAAGGTCATCATGATACCCAAAGCTCTAGCTGACCCCATCTTTCCACAAAATTATAGACCAATCTCTCTCCTTTCCATCCTCTCAAAACTATTCGAAGCAATTCTTCTCACCCGCTTACAGAAAATCATCGATGATAACCACCTCCTTAATGATGAACAGTTTGGTTTCCGTAGTGACCACTCCACTACCCACCAGCTAATCAGACTCACTGAGGAGATAACCAAGAACTTTAATCACAGGAGGCATACAGGAGTCTGTTTCTTAGACATTTCACGCGCGTTCGACCGGGTATGGCACCAAGGGCTTATCTACAAACTCAAGCTTTTCGGAATCCCCGGCTACTTGGTCCAACTCCTTCATAGCTACCTTTCTGACAGGAAATTTCAGGTTCAGGTGGGTCACTCCCTGTCGGACCCCCGCCCTATCGAGGCTGGGGTCCCCCAGGGTGGAGTCATCTCTCCAGTGCTTTTCAACTTATATATGGCTGACATACCCCGCCCACCGCGCGTGAATGTCTACATGTATGCAGACGACACTGCAATCTCTGCTGTTTCTTGGCAACCACCCAGAGTTCAAAATTACCTGCAAGATGCTCTCTCCACCATCGAACCATGGCTTCGACAGTGGAGAATCAAAATCAACGTCAATAAGAGTTGTGCTACTCTTTTTTCAAAACGAACAAGAACTGACCCTGAACCACTGAATTTTTTCGGCGAAGTAATTCGGTGGTCTGATGTTACTAAGTACCTGGGTGTTTCCCTTGACAGAGCACTAACATTTAAACATCATGTTGCTAAAATTTCGGCCCAGGCACATCGCCGCCTCCATGAAATTGTTCCACTCATGAAAGCCGACAATGGGCTCAACTTGGAAAACAGACTCCTGTTATACAAATCCTCCATTCGGCCAATCCTCGAGTATGCCAGTCCCGTCTGGGGGATCGCAGCCAAAACGCACCTGCAACAAGTCCAGAAATTCCAAAATCGTGCCCTTCGCATGATTGCAGGTGCCCAATGGTTTGAACGGAATCGAGACATCCACACTGACCTCAATATTCAAGAAATTTATACCAGGATCCAAAAATCGGCTAAGAAATTTTATTCAGGTCTCAGCACAAACAAAACCCCCCTCATCTCCACTCTTGGAAACTATGAAACCGAGGGTCTCCGTCATAAGAGACCCAAGGCCATCCTAACGTAAACCACCCCTCGGGGTGCAGGTCACATCCTGACCAGTCCGATTCCGTTCAAGGTACCACCACCATCCACATCAATGCAGTATAGATAACATCAGTCGAAAGCAGCACTCAAGACCGGAAGGTCGAAGGGCTAAAATGGCTCAAAGGATCCGGGCTCCAGCCCGCATATCCATTGAGACGCGTGGTCTGTCTGTCAGCAAGTTGGAGATTTTATGCCCTGCTTTTCCACAGGATTGGGAGCATCGTATTGTATGATGTAGGTGGGGCTTAATTCTTGCTGTTATTATTTTGCTAAATATTTTATAGTCTGCAGTTAAAGGAGTAATTGGTCGGAAATAACTTATTCCTTTTAGGATAGGGACCTTCGGAATTAATATTATTATCTCAGACAACAAATCTTGGTGTAATAAACATAGAGAATCGAGAATCTCTTGAAGTACGCATAGGTTTGGAGATTTGTTTGGTAGGGTTACAGACAGATACGTGCAGGAAGACAGGGTGGACTAGGGAGCGGTGACAAGAGTACAGGGAGTTGGAAAACAAGTAATTATGACATAAAGCTGTTACTGTTAAACTGTTGAAAGTATTGCTACGAAAGGAATAGATACATCCTATTCCTTAATATTCATACTGGTGAAATAAGAATTTGTAAGCTACGAAAAAGTTAGGGATAAGAAACATGACATTTTATGTGTAATGCCCGCTGTATCCCATCAAATGTTTCTCTCAGTTGAGTACTTAACAAGAAAAATTATCCAGTCTTGTCGAAGATTGTTCAAGGTTTGACAGTATTTGAAGACATTTAGCAAGGTTTGATAGCATTTTGTTTTAACATGGAGGAAAGGCAATCAGCAGTTGTGTTTCTTGGACCAGCAGTGGGACATATTCCTTTTTCAAAAAAAGAGAAGAGAAGCGCGCAATAAACCATCAGTTACACGGGGAAAATGTTAATATGGTTATCTTCAACTTATCTTTTGCAATGTATTTATTTTCATAACATCGTTTCTACAGGTTATGTTAGATTGTATTTACTCGCATGAATTGATAAAAATTATAGCAATGCAACGGAAACTCATATCTTATTACATGAAAACATATTAGGAATTCCATAATAATATGCGAAGATCGTAAAAATTAGAACGTTGGTGATAGCGCTTACCTATAAGTTACCGTAACTAATAAACATCAAAGCTGTCCCCTTCCTTAAGCTATTTCTTTTACTATCTCCTTGTACGCTGCCGTTTTATTCATGTTATTGTGGTACTCTACGGAGTCCCCTGCATATAGGCAGGGATGTACGCGTACCAAATACTTAGCAATTATTATTTACAATTTGCTTTACGTCGCACCGACACAGATAGGTCGTATGGCGACGATAGGGCAGGAAAGGGCTAGGAGTGGGAAGAGATCTGATGTGGCATTAATTAAGGTACAGCCCCAGCATTTGCCCGGTGTGAAAATGGGAAACGACGGAAAACCATCTTCAGGGCTGCCGACAGTGGGGTTCGAACTCACAGTCTACCGGATGCAAACTCACAGCTGCGTGCCCCTAACCGCACAGCCAACACGCACGGTACTTAGCAGTTGATACACACACAACATTCCTCGGTCATGAAGACGAAGCCCTTTTTATTGCTTTGATTCTCGGCAATCGCAGCATGCCTAGCGCGAAGTGGTAATACCTGAATTCCATTGATCAATTCTACCAAAGGCTTGACAATTCTTGATCGATTAGAACATCTTCCGACTGGGCGATTTGACCGTGCGGTTAGGGGCGCGTAGCTGTGAGCTTGCATCTGGGAGATAGTGGGTTCGAACCTCACCGTCGACAGCCCTTAAGATGGTTTTCCGTGGTTTCCCATTTTCACTCCAGGAAAATGCTGGGGCTGTACCTTAATTGAGGCCACGGCCGTTTTCTTCCCACACATAGGCCTTTCATATCCCATAGTCGCCATAAGACCTATCTGTGTCGGTGCGACGTAAAGCAACTAGCAAAAAAAAAAAAAAAAAAAAAAATTCCATCGTTGGTTAGGTGCAGAACTTAAACTTACCAACTTACCAAGGAACAAATTAGGGCAATTCAATTGAACAATGGAATGAAATGCAGTGTGTATAAAATTGGCATCTGTTGTAATATATGAAGATATACAGGGTGTTAGGTGTATACCTGCAGATATTTCTTCTAGCAATAGAGAACGATGTGACGAACCACTATATATCAAACTTTTAGTAATTCTCGGAAGTTATTTTCGAGAGCAAAGAGATACGATGTTTTTAGAATAGGTAGTATGCCTTGTTCTTGTGAATGAATAGCTTCCCTTTGAGAACAGGCGAGTCACGCGCCATACGTGCCAAACTGGTTTCTGTTTATGTTTACGTACAACAGCTGAACGCTACCACGAGATGTTACGTAACATCCTTGTCAAACTGGTTTTATGTTTAAGAGCAACTGAGCTACGATAACAGCTGAAGGTGGCTACTACAGTAGCGTATGCCTTGTTACGTTACATTCTCGCCAGACTGGTTTCGTAGTTGTCAGTATTCAGTTTCCGTCTTAGGGGCTTCAGACAACCCTGGTCATCGGTTTCGGACCCTGGATGTACCGAATTCTCAGTGTTAATACTGGTTCATTTGCTGTTATGTCCTTTAAGGGATTGGGATACGTGTGGTCATCAGCCCCGTGGTCTAGTGAGTATGGAAATGACCTGAAAACCTGAATCGGTGAGGGACCTGTACGAGCGTGTGATATAATTATTGGTTGGTATAGGCGCGCCGGGACGTGAAATACAGTAGATCCCCGTTGTGCATTGCGTAAAGGTACAAGAAAGATGGCAGGTCCTTTCGCCAACGAAAGCAGTTATGGGATGCCCAAATGAGTAGGATCGGAATTGAATTATCGAAACACATCGAACGTTTAGTTTCAAAGGAATATTGGACATGTTATACAACTACAGTAAACAAATTAAACGTACCTACATTTCGTGCCTCCTTCCGGGCTGAGTTGCTCAGACGGTTGAGGTGCAGGCCTTTTGATTCCAACTTTACAGGTTCGGACCTGGCCCAGTCCGGTGGTATTTGAATGTGCTCAAATACTGTAGGTCAGCCTCGTGTCGGCAGATTTTCTGGTACATAAAAAGAACTCGTGCGGGACTAAATTCGGGCACCTCAGCGTCTCAGAAAACCGTAGAAGTAGTTAGTGGGACGTAAAGCACTTAACGTTATTATTATTATTATTATTATTATTATTATTATTATTATTATTATTATTATTATTATTAGGTCATTAAAAGCTGAAATACGTGGAAGAAAATAGTAAAATATGCGTGGTTTAAGAGGAAACAAGATGAAATGTATGTCACGTGAGTTAGCATCGTTCGCAGTAGTTACCTACAGATTACTATGCGTAAAACGAGAACCAGGTCAAGCTCGTGGGGATGAGTCAGCTGTAATCTCGTATTGTGTATAAACATCAAACATACACATCAATAAATATAAGAAACATAAACAAGGTTACACGTTAGAGACATGTAGCTATTAACCTGAACGCCAGGCCGACGGTCGCTTTCATGAGTACAGATGAGTTATCAAATTATACACAATCTACAGATGTCGAACTTATCTAAGAAGATTCCGCCACAACTATATTACATTTTACTATGATGGTGCTAATAACAAATCGCAGCAGCTATTGGCTTTACGTCGCACCTACACAGATAGGCCTTATGGCGACGATGGGACTGGAACGGGCTAGGACAGGGAAGGAAGCGGCCGTGGCCTTAATTAAGGTACAGCACCAGCATTTGCCTGATGTGAGAATGGGAAACCACGGAAAAACATCTTTTGGGCTGCCGAGAGTGGGGTTCGAACCCACTATCTCCCGAATAATGGATACTGGCCACACTGAAATGAAATGTCGTATGGCTTTTAGTGCCGGGAGTGTCCGAGGATAAGTTCGGCTCGCCAGATGCAGGTCTTTTGATTTGAGTCCCGTAGGCGACCTGCGCGTCGTGATGAGGATGAAATGATGATGAAGATGGCACATACACCCAGTTCCCGTGCCAGGAAATTTAACCAATTAAGGTTAAATTTCCGACCCTCCCGGGAATCGAACACGGTACCCCTGTGACCAAAGGCCAGCACGCTAACCATTTAGCCATGGAGCCGGACTTAAGCGACTGCAGCTATCGAGCTCGGTAAATCGCAGCAGATTACGCTACAGCGTGTTGAGATGATGTCGGTAGAATACAATATACCTGTTAAGACATAAGGCTGCAGTAGAAGAAGAGGAAGAAGAAGGTAACGAGAGCCACATAGTCAAGCAGCACACAGCTGAACAAAGTGCACATTAGTGACACAGACATAAGAGTGGCGTGGTCGCGGGAACTACAGTCGCATTCGTAACACTCTGTTGTAGAAAAATAATGAACTAATATACAGTACGGGCTCCGTAATTCCAGGTGGACGGTAACAAGACTATCTCGAATAGAAAAGTACGGATTTACGAACGTACACGAAAACGCCTGTGAACAACATAATGTACCTATGTTAAACATTACAGTACAACAGTTTAAAAAACAAAAACATACAGATTGCATTAAAAGAAATGTTAAACTTTCTTTTGTAAATTAACAAAACACTCTAGGCAATCTTTTAACTTATAGTTCCTATTTCAGTAATGATGAATATAAAACGATTATTTTATTGAATATTTATACGTGACGACGACGACGATGATGATGATGATGATGATTGCTGCCTTAATGTCATCGGCCCTTAAAACGCAAAGTGTCCTCTGTTTTAACTCGTAGGGAATAAGAAATATAATATAAATTGCTGGAAGCCTTTCCCGATAGATTCATGAAGGGCGACCCGTGTTCTGTTCTGCCACACGATACACTAGCAGCATATAATGGTATTCGTGGTATTCATACACTGGCATTATTCAAATACTACTACTGATGCTACTTCTACGAAGTAACTCGCGTACTAGTGCGGACGATAATTCGCATCTCTGACAGCTGTTATTCAGGTCAAGGTCAGACAGACCGGTTTCATGTAGGGGTGGGGAACCCGTCCAGCGACATCTCCGTCGCTAAGAACAGCAGACAACCGGCATGTGACAGGTCTAGTGCTTTTGTCGAACTGCTTACGTGGAATATTCTCCCACAGTGCGATTTCAATATCATGGTCTTTTGGGAGTCCAACTCGCCGTATGCAGAAACAACCCGTGTTGACGTGTACGTAAATAAAGTTTATTACGTCAACGAAAGAATGCATGGGATAGAATTTCAAAGTGAGTAGTATCGGAATTGAAATGTCAAAACACATCGAACGTTTTACTTCATAAAGTAAGGGACATGTTATAAACATAAATTAATTAAACGTACCTTCCTTTCGTGCTTCTAACCGAAGAGAACATGTTTAAATGTAAATGAGAACCTTCTAGCTTACTGCTGATTTTGCAGTGCCTATTCAACGTATCAAAATAAACGTTGCCAGGCTGAGTGGCTCAGACGGTTCAAGCACTGGTTTCATGAACTTAGCAGGCTCGATCCTGGCTCAGTCCGCTGGTATTTGAAGGTGCTCAAATACGACCGCTTCTGATCGGTAGATTTACGGGCACGTTAAAGAATACCAGTGGGCAAAATTCCGACACCGCGCGTCTCCATTGGCACGTGAAGATTTTTGATTATTATTATTATTATTATTATTATTATTATTATTATTATTATTATTATTATATTTATTATTATTATTATTATTGGGCGAGTTGGCCGTGCGATTAGCTTGCATCCGTCGAAAAGCAACTAACAATATTATTATACAGACTGTGTTAGTCTATTATTACTATTATGAAAATAAAAGTTAATCGCCCCAGTCAAACTTCGTAGCTCGTAATCTGTCAGAAAACACTAAAGAAAATTGTGAACTTTTAACAGGTCCGAATTATTATTAATAATATAATTGCAGACATGTCTCAGAAATTACCGAAGCATGTACTTACAAATTGTTTTACGTCGCACCGACACAAATAGGTCTTACGGCGACAGTGGGAGAGAAAAGGGATACAAGTGGGAAGGAAGCGTTCGAAGTCTAATAAAGGTACAGTTCCAGCATTTCCCTGATGTGAAAATGGGAAACTACGGAAAACCATCTTCCCGGGTACCGACAGTGGAGTTCGAACCCACTATCACCAGAATACAAGCTCACAGCTGCGCGCCCCTAACCGCACGATCAACTTACTCTAAGCCCCATTGCCGGTCTGCGTAGCTCGGACGATAGAGCGCTGGTCTTCTGATCCCACCTTGGCAGGTTCGAAGGCGGCTCAGTTCGGTGGTATTTGAAGGTGCTGAAATACGCCAGTCTCGTGTCTGTGGATTTACTTGCATTTAAAAAAGTACTGCTTTACAAAATTCTGGCACTTCAACGTCTTCGAAAACCGTGAAAATTAGTTAGTGGAACGTAAAGATAGTAGTAGTAGTAGTAGTAGTAGTAGTAGTAGTAGTAGTAGTAGGAACATTATTATTACGGACGTTTTAATTAAACGGGTCCGTTACATTACCTATCGGCACTTACTGTCCGGTAATTAGCCTTCTGACCACCTCTGTGGTATAGTGGTTAGTGTGATTAGCTGCCAACCCCCGTAGGCCCGTGTTCCATTCCCAGCTCCGCCACGAAATTTGAAAAGTGGTACGAGGGCTGGAACGGGGTCCACTAAGCCTCGGGAGGTCAAATGGGTAGAGATGGTTCGATTCCCACCTCAGCCATCCTGAAAGTAGTTTCCCGTGGTTTCGCACTTCTCCAGGCAAATGCCGGGATGGTACCTAACTTAAGGCCACGGCCGCTTCCTTCCCTCTTCCTTGTCTATCCCTTCCAATCTCCCCATTCCCCCGCAAGGCCTACACAAGACCCCTGTTCAGCATAGAAGGTGAGGCCGCCTGGGCGTGGTACTGGTCATTCACCCCAGTTGTATCCCCCGACCCAATGTCTCACGCTCCAGGACACTGCCCTTCAGGCGGTAGAGGTGGGATCTCTCGCTGAGTCCGAGGGAAAACCAACCCTGGAAGGTAAACAGATTAGGAAAAAGAAGAATAAGCCTTCTATTAGAAATGCCCGGCGGCAATTCCATAGTAGACCGAGCTCGATAGCTGCAGTTGCTTAACTGCGGCCAGTATCCAGTATTCGGGAGATAGCAGGTTCGAACCCCACTGTCGGCGGCCCTGAAGATGATTTTCCGTGTTTTCCCATTTTCACACCAGGCAAATGCTGGGGCTGTACCTTAATTAAGGCCACGGCCGCTTCCTTACCACTCCTAGCCCTTTCCTGTCCCATCGTCGCCATAAGACCTATTTGTGTCGGTGCGACGTAAAGCATCTAGCAAAAGAAATCCACAGTAGCTATTGTTCCTTCGAGCAATGTTCACGCATGGTTGCAAGTACGGTTTTTGAAATCTGTCTCATTAATAACAATATGACTGAATACTTACAGCCTTTTCTTTCAGTGTCCACCGTCCTTTCATTGACCTGAAAAGTTTATGAATAAGCATAGACAACTCGCATTGTCTATTGTCAGAAATTCATCGTAGACTGTCGCAATACGCTCATTTTTCATTTACTTATTAACTATTTCCTTTCATTTTGTCAGGTTGGATCACTGAGTAATGCCATTGACGTCTTATAAATCACACACAACTACACAATACTTTATTCGCACGTATGTGCTGGTGCGTATCTTCGAGGTCACTGTAAGGATCCTGTGTACATTTCACACAGAGTACCCTAGACCGGTTTTCGAGTACAGCAAGTGGCCTGGCACGTGAGTCATCCTCGCCTACTTGCCAAGCCTTTAGGGGAAGTGCACAACAACATGTGTTGGCCTGCGATAAGAAACAGGTTCAACAAGCCCTAGACTCTGCTACTGTACTTCCACTACGCGTGGACAGAATGACATAACCGGTATATCCTGCTACGGCCGTTCAAAACACATTAGGTCCTGAAATATTTGGCTCAGTTATGGGCAAACTAATAGGACAAGATAAAAAGTACATAGCATATATTGTGACATGTCTTTCTCTTTGCCGACCAGCTTAATATCTGCACGTATACACCTAACACCCTGTATTAGTCCGGCACGAAGGTGAGAAGGCATTCCGTCTTTCTAATGGCCATTCAACCAACGTGAGAACTGCTGTAGACACTTCGACCACGCGAGTGCGTGTATTCAACTTACAACCGGAAGTAAACAACGAGCAGCTTTCTTGGTCAAGGACATTCGAGACAAGAGGTGGACCGACCCTTATGAATTTCTGACGTGAGTAACGGCATTTCTGATGTTAGTATGGAACTTCAGTACGCTTGCATCGGTAGATCTTAGGCTCGAAATACACCGTCGCTCTAGCCCTGTCCTATTCCTTCGTCGCCGTCAGAGTTCCCTGAGTCTGACTGTAATAACCAATAGCAAAAGAAAGGAATAATAAGTATTATCATCTCTCCCCAGTTTCTGGTCATCCGTGATTAGCAGAGAATATTTCTGTCTCTTCATTCATCTCTGCCTTCACTGTTGTGTGTTACCTATATGTTAAATGCTATTTTGCCGCAGAATTTTTGATATTAAAAAATAATTATATCTTTGTTTACAGGTATGTATCCGTGCGTACCCTTACACATGACAATTGTGAACATGGTAAGTGGAAATTTTGTAACTTTAGATTTGTTTAAAACTTGATTATCCAAATCTCAGGATGAACCCTGCGATCATATTTACTTCACTCGTCCTCAGATTTTAGGATGTATGTAAAACTTCAGATGAAGCAAAACGTTGGGGAAAGTAATTTTGGAAACAGATGATTTGACGAGGTCATTAAAAAAGTAGATAGGGTCTAGGGTAATGTTTGATTAGGGTTGACCGAGCGAGTTGGCCACGGGGTTTGGATCGTGTAGCTGTTAGGTTGCATTCCTATTTGTGTCGGTGCGACGTAAAACAAATAGCTATATATAGTCACTCGCATAAGTATTCGTCCATCTGTCCTGTTCATATATTGAACATCAAAAAAGCATTACAAGGCTTCGGGTACGTTCAGAAACAAATACGCAGTGCATATGCAGTATATACGTACAATAATACCGGCAGAATATACATCTTGCACGTCAATACTAGTTAGTAAATGATAATGAGTGTGGTTGGGCTAGGAAATGGCAACGTAAAAGTATTCGTCCACCTTGTGCACTGGCTTGTAGAACGAACCCAGTATTGAGGAAATGAGACACATCACCAAGCTCAGTCCATCAGTGATACGGACAGTGTCGGTGAGTTAACATCTAGTGCATGCCTTGAGTATAATGGGTAAGATAAGGGAACGAACTGTTGTTGAACGCCAACGTATCCAACTCCACCAACTTGGTAATTCGGAACGAGTAATTGCTGAAAAAACCGGAATACCGCGAACTACAGTCGCAAGTATCATTCAGCGATATAAGACCAGTGCAACTGTACTCAACAGAGCAAGACCTGGGCGGCCAAGGAAGCTGACAGCACGCGAAGAGTGAAGCATTATATGCACCGTCCAGAAAATTCCCCATGTGTCTGCACCTGTGCTTCGAACAGAAGTACAAACCACCACTGGGAAGAACATCAGTACCGACACCGTACGACGTGTGTTACACAGGGCTGGTTTGCAGGGGCGTACAAGTCGGAAGAAGCCCTGGATAAGTGAGGTGAACCGTAAGAAGAGGCTACGTTTGCCAAACAGTACGTTATGAAGCCACCAGCATTTTGGAAACGCGTGTTGTTTGCGGACGAGAGCAAATTCTGTTTATTTAATTGCTCTGGAAAGCGACGTGTATGGAGAAAGAAGAACGCCGAGCTCCAAAGGCAAAATCTGCAACCAACCGTAAAATATGGAGGAGGTTCCATAATGGTATGGGGGTGTATGTCGGCGGCTGGGGTAGGCAACTGCCATATAATACCTGAACGGATGGATAAGATGGTGTATTTGTATATATTAAAGCAACACTTACCACCCAGCGTAGCAAAATTAGGTCTTAGTAGTGGATACTTCTTCCAGCAAGATAATGACCCTAAGCACACTGCTCGGGTTGTTCGGGAATGGCTACTCTACAATACACCTCATGTGCTGCAGACACCACCCCAGTCCCCAGACTTAAACCCCATAGAGCATTTATGGGCGAAATTAAAGTGTGAATTGAGCAAGCAGCGTATTCCCAGTAAAGAAGCTCTGAAGCAATCCTTCATGGAAGAATGGCACAAAAGAGGCCCGGAAGTGACAGAAAAACTGGTGACATCCATGGTGAAACGCCTTCAAGCCGTGATTGATTCCAAAGGACGTTCGACGCGCTTCTGATACTTAGACAGTGACTGAACATTCCTTGAGTTCTTATTGTGGATGAATACTTTTGCAACGTGACTTTCCTGCAAGCAGTGCGATTGTTTTTTATTTATTCCAAATGCCAGCGCTTAGGGTGCTATAAATTATGTCCTCAGCTGTTCAGATGGCAAATAAAACATACTATTACTTGTTTACAATTAACTTCTTTATTGTATTGGTGCTGTGGGCTATTGTCCTAACATGACGAACGCGGACGAATACTTATGCGAGTGACTGTATGTTGAAGTTACGTTCTTTCAGTAATAATTTAGCTGGGCTTTATTATAAGATAAAGATAAATGAGGAGCGAAATATGCAACAGGACCCAGGTGCCAAATTAAGAATTTTACAGGAGAAGAAGAGCACTTTGTATGGATACAAGAAATGGAGAGACACTTTATTGTATCTGAATTAAGTCACAAGAAAAATACTGCTAGTTCACTTTATACGAATATTTTTACCACATTTCAGTTTAAAACCGCCGAAGTGCCAGCACAGTTTCTTCAAATTAAAAATCAGAATACTTTTATTAGACACTGAAAAGTTTAAAAAATATTGTAGACGATATCCATTGACATCTGCGATGAATCGCGGTTTTGCACTACCCCGGATGTCCATCGTCTGCCAGTATGGCTGCGACCTGTGGAGAGGTCCCATTCTTCCAAAGTTTTGGAGAGCCACAGCGGTGTTACTGGCGTCATGGGGTGGGGCGCCATAGGGTGTCACTTCAGGTAACGGCTGGTAGTGACTGAGGGAACTCTGACGGCACAACGGTACGTCACTCACATCCTGCGTTCTCAAGTGTTACCTCTCAAGCGACAGTGTGGTGGTGGCATTTTTGAATAGAACAGTGCTCGTCCACCTACGGCACGTGTCTCTATGAACTGTCTGCGTGAAGTTGAGATACTCTCGTGGCCAGCAAGATTCCCAGATCTGCCCCCGATAGTAGAGCGTGAGACAAGCTCGGAGGTCAACTCTGTCGCTCTGCCAGTATCCAGGGTATCAAGGATCAGTTACAAAACTTTGAGGGCAGCTTGTCTGGTGTCATTCTGATTGCGAACAAGTGGGTACCTGAAGGGGATGATTTGGGTTTGACACACATGAAGTACATAAAGTAGAGGCGCTAGCAAGAATATATCAATATATGAACAAAATTCTAATTTGACGGGCTGCAGAAAAAATTAACCCTCAGTTGGTACACCAAGTTCTGGTACACACAGTTGGAATACTGGGTAATACACAAAAGAAGTTAAAAGCATGTAAGAAAAAAACCCACTTCTTTCCAAATACACTGACTATTTCACTTATTATTATTTTGAATAATAATAATAATAATAATAATAATAATAATAATAATAATAATAATAACCTATTAATAATACAACCCTCACTAATCCACCATAAACAATTGCCCCTCCAGTTATGTTATACAATAAAAAAAGATAATCTTCTAAATGGTAAGATTACCTCAAACTAAATTATTAAGCAAATTTCAAAAAGAAAAATATTTTTAAAAATATGGTTAGGTTATCTAAAACATCCCAATGTACCAGTTAATGTTAATACTACTAGAACAAAAATTATTATGAGACTGTTTTGAAAATTGTATCTGTTTTTTGTATCTCACGTCAACAATAATCTGGACTGTTCGCAATCAAGACACAACCGCTTTCCTCAGGAGAGGATACAACGGCTTTATTACACCCTTCCCAACCGGAACAGTTCACGTATCCAGGCCCGATGGGGTGTAACGTCATGAGTAGGCTCATACTGCCAAGTTATTTGTAAACTTGACTCGATTTTGTAGTAATCACTGAAATGACGTCACATACCATCTCAACACGTGAAGTTTGATTTCGTTCCCCACCCCCCTTCTGGGTGCTTCATATATGTACGAAGAAGTGTGCATTGACGAACACAAACATCCAGTGCCCGAACAAGAAGAATAAACCAGACGCGGCTAAAATCCCCGGCCTGACGGAGAACCGAACCCTGGACCCTCCGAACCGAAGGCCGCTACGCTGACTGTTGGGCCATGGTGCGGACAACTTCCTTAGATACATCCGAGGTACTTCTGGAGTCGCTGGTGTTACTCTGGCTCATTTTGTAGTTTGGCCGGGGGTTTAAAACCGGACAATCTTCCTGATGCCACGTGATTTTTCATTTGGAAATTCCAACCCTGGGTTGACCGAGATTTGAACCTCAGCCGTCCGGGTGGAAAGTCAGTGGCTAAGCCGCAACGCTAATCACGCCCCCGTGTTGTAGTAGTTATGGAACTTTAAAACCCTATCAGTAACAAACAAATATAGTTCGCGTTTACTTCATAATAATGACAGATTGTGCAGTGGTGTGATTGAATGGTAATGCAGTTTGATAGGTTAGTGTAGGAGATTGTAAGTTCTACGTCTGTGAAACGAATGTGTTGGTTAAAGACCTTTACTTTTCATTGAAAACAATAGATAGGGAATCGGCCACTTGGGCAGATTGATTGAGATTATTGAAAAACACTCGCTATAACAGCGATGTTTCGTATCCCCATGCCAGGCAAGCTGCTCGCCAGTTGACTGAACGAATTGCACTTTATTTTACCAGAATATTTTACGTATTTGTTTCTGACGTGTTTTCCCCATGGGAAACACACAGGAGCAGAACTCACTAGCATACCATATGGAGCTCTTGCTTACATGAAATGTTCAAAATGCCCTCCGTTACCATTGATATATGCATGAACCCGCTGTCGCATTGAATCCCGCAGTGGAAAGTTCCAAAGAATAAATGATGCACATTTACAATAGCCTACATGTAAATGAAATTAGTTGCATTCAGGAATGGCAAGATTATCCATATATATGTAAAATAACATGTCGTGACTGACTGACTGACTGACTGACTGACTGATTCATCATCGCCGAGCCAAAACTACTGGACATAAATAAACGAAATTTTGGGGATACATTTATATTAGAGTGTAAGTGGTCACTAAGGGAGGATTTTTGGATATTCCGTCGCTAAGGGGGTGAATTGTTTAAATGTGTATATCTACATCTCAAAAACTTAAAAGTTTTCAGACGTAAAAATTGGTATTTGGAATCCCCTTTAAAAATTAAGCAACATATATTTTTTGTTTTCGAAAAATACCATTAAGGGCGGTGAAGAAAGTGAAAAAGGGGTTGAATACCTTTTGTGAGGATACTTATATCTAAAAAGCTGAAGATGTTACAGATATGGAAATTGGTACTTGGAATCTCCTTTAAAAATAAAGAAACTCGTATTTTTTTGTTTTTGGAAAATCCAGTTAATGGGGGGGGGGGGGTGGAGAGGAGTGACAAAGGGGGTGAATTTAAAAAAAATACTATATCTGTAGTATATCTAGAAACGTAAAATGTTACAGACGTGAAAATTGGTATTTGGAATCGCCTTCAAAAAATATAGATAATTTGTTTTCGGAAAATCCACTTAAGGGGAAGTGAAAAAGGGGGTGAATATTTAAAACGAGAATGAAAATCCACGGCCTGTTTCTAGTCATTCGACCAGGTCAGGAAATGGAATGAATGAAGCCCCCATCTAGCGGCGAGGATAGTAATTGTGCTGGCTGCCGAAGCCTGTCGCACTCCTCTGGGGCAATGATTAATGAATGACAGATGAAATGAAATGAAATGAAATGAAATGATGCTGGAGACTGTTGCTGGAATGAAAGATGACAGGAAAAACCGGAGTACCCGGAGAAAAACCTGTCTCGCCTACGCTTTGTCCAGCACAAATCTCACATGGATTGACCGGGATTTGAGCCACGGAACCCAGCGGTGAGAAGTCAACGCGCTGCCGCCTGAGCCACGGAGGCTCTAAAATGAGAATATCTACAGTATATCTCAAGAACTGGACATGTTACAGACGTGATGATTTGTATTTTTAATCTTTTAAAAATAAAGAAAAATGTTTTTGTTTTTGGAAAAACATTTAAGGGGGAGGGGTAAAGCAGCTGAAAAAGGAGTTGAAATTTTTTTCTAGGATACTGATAATTAAAAAACTGAGGATGTTACGATCGTGAAAATTGGTACTTAGAGTGCCCTTTAAAAATAAAGAAATACGTACATTTTCGTTTTCGGAAAATCCACTTAAAGGGGGGGGAGGCTGAAAGAATTGAAAAATTAGTTGAAATCTTTGTATGAGGATACTTATATCTCAAAGCTAAGGATGCTGCAGACGTGAAAATTGGTATTTGAAATTCCTTTAAAAATAAAATGAAGATGCATTTTTGGGGAAAATCAACGGGGGGAGGGGTGAAAAAGGAGTTGAATTCTTTTCATGAGCAAACATATATCTCAAGAACTAAAGATCTTACAGTCGTGATAATTGGTACTTGGAAACTCTTTTATTAATAAAGGAACACGTATTTTTTGTTTTCGGAAAATTCACGTAAGGGTGAGGGTGAAAGAAACTGAAAATTGAATTATTTTTTATGTAGATACTTACAATACTAAGGTTATGTTACAAGGAGATTCCCACCTTCCAGTACTTGTCAGTGTCTTATAGCTAGTTTATTATTTACATAACATAATCCAGGTTAATCTCTGAGTATAATACTAAATAGAACATGTTTCATTCCAATTATGGAACCTCTTCAGCTAAAAGATTTAACAAAAATTGACAAGACAAATAAAACACTTGTGATGATTATGATAATGATGAAAATGAAAACCTACAACCCGTTTTCCAGTCAGTGACCGGGTCAGGGATGTAATGAATGAATCATATATAGGCTGTTATTACGATGGGGTCGCCACTTCCAAAGTGATATATTAATGAATGATAGATGCTACGATATGAGAATGGAGAGGTTGCTGGAATGAAAGATGACAGGGAAAACCGGAGTACCCGGAGAAAAACCTGTCCCGCCTCCGCTTTGTCCAGCACAAATCTCACATGGAATGACCGGGATTTGAACCACGGTATCCAGCGATGAGAGGCCGACGCGCTGCCGTCTGAGCCACGGAGGCTCTATGATAATGATGATAAGATAAAATGTTCGTTCATGTTGGGTTAAAAGATACTTATATCTCAAAAACTGTCCGACTCGTTAGCTGAACGGTCAGTGTACTGGCCTTCGGTTCAGAGGGTCCCGGGTTCGATTCCCGGCCGGGTCGGGGATTTTAAGCTTAATTGGTTAATTCCAATGGCACGGGGGCTGGGTGTATATGTTGTCTTCATCATCATTTCATCCTCATCACGACGCGCAGGTCGCCTACGGGAGTCAAATAGAAAGACCTGCACCTGGCGAGCCAAACCCGTCCTGGGATATCCCGGCACTAAAAGCCATACGATATTTAATCTCAAAAACTGAAGGTTACTGACGTGAAAATTGACATTTGTAAACTCCTTTAAAAATAAAGCAACACGCATTTTTTGGGGATGGAGGTGGGAATGAACTTAACGGGGGGACGGGGTTTAAAAGGAGAGATTTTTTAAAGAAAATATTTATATCTCAAACAAAAGTAAGGAAACACGTCTTCTTTTGTTTTCGAAAAATCCATTTAATGGACTGAAACATTGAAAAAGCGGGTGAATTTTTAAAATGAGTACCGGTATATATACAGAAAATGTAAAAAACTTAACATGTTACCGACATGAAACTTGGTATTTAGAAAGTCCTTCAAAAATATAGGAACATGCACTTCTTGTTTTCGGAAAAGGCACTTAACGGGGGTGAAACTAAGTAAAAAAAGAGATGAATTATTTTTTATGAGGATATATCTCAAAATCTGAAGATATTACAGACGTGAAAATGGTATTTGGGATCTCCTTTAAAAATAAACTTTTTGTGGGGGGGGGGGGAGAATTCGCTTAGGTAGGTGTTGGGTTGGGGGAAGGCTTGATAAAGGGATTGAATTCTTTTTATGGGGATACTTACATCTCAAAAGCTGAAGATGTTACAGACGTGGAAGTAGGTATTTGGAATCCCTTTTAAAAATAAATAACTTTTTTTTGACTTGAGAGAAGACCGTATCTCACGTGTACAGTTCTATGTCGCATGGTCTTCTTAGCCCCAAAAGGCACAAACGCGGTTTACAAAGAATGTGTGGGGCAAACGGAACTCAATTTTTCGGTGAGGTTTTATACTTTAGGGATATTGAGATGTCTTAGTACAGTACTGAGGAACTATTACTTTTATGAAATTACGAAATCCACGCGAGCGAAACCGCGGGTAACTGCTAGTATCGAATAAAAAGTATTATTTTTGTTGTTGTTGTTGTTGTTGTTACATGACAGACAAAAGAATCTAGTTCGGTAACTGTTTTGGGTGTAATTTCAAATTGTAGGAAAGGAGTGAAAATTAACCGCAGATATGTTGCATTACAGTTAGGTAAGGTAACTTATGTTCCGCTTTAAGCTGCCCTGTCCCATTTCAGCTGGCTACGTCCCGCTTTGGCAGTTGCTAATACCTTTTTTCTTAAACACGACTTTGATTTTTCCCCATCAATGGAGATCACAGGTTCCACACCCGTTATTACCAACTTCAGGTAACGATTTAATATTTCTCAATAGAGTTTCTAAATTTCAAACGAAACGTTTTCGCCGCGATGACTATGATAATAAAAAAGTGACAATGTTGGTAACATGATGATGGAATCTCTCAGTGTTCTCGAAACGACCACCGGACGTGGTAATAAGTACTTCTAACGCAGTAACCCCGCCCGTAGATTCTTCGAGAACCTCAAAACAGCCACCCCCGTGCAGTAATGATAACCGATATAATAGATCAGACAATGGGCCTTTTTATTTCTATATAGAAGGAATGGGCCGCACACTTGGTAATTTACATCCTATGACACTAGGGAAAATTATATTTACTGACACTGTAAATATAAACTCTGTAGGGAAAAGTAGACCACGCATCGAAACAGTATCAGGCGCAGTAACGAATCATTTAGTTGAGCCTGTCTACTTCAGACAAAATAATCTAGAAGCTTACATACCTCACCATACCACTCAGGCAAGGTCTCATAAAAAATGTTGACTACACTCTCAGCGAAGAGGAACTCGTACGTGAGATTTACGGCAAATTCCCGGTTATACGCGTAGAGCGATTTACAAAACAAACCCCATCTAAGGAAACTAGGCCAATTCCAGTCTGCCTAGTTACATTTCGCTCGCAGCGCCTGCCTGAAGCTGTTTACATCCACGGAACGCGCTGTGCTGTTATCCCGTATGTGCTACCTGTTGTCCAATGCCACCATTGTTTACGTTATAAACATTCTAATTTCCAATGCCGCAGTGTTCAGCGTTGCAGCCTCTGTACAGGACCTCACGATATTACTGCATGTTCGGCATCAGTCTAGCCGTGCTGTATTTACTGTCAAGGTGCAAATCATCTACAGACAAAGACTGTCCAGAGCACAAGAAATGGGCTGAAGTGAAACGACTGATGGCATTGAACAACATCACGCAGCAAGCTGCTCCTAACGTGTATAATAATAAGCCGTATGCAACAATTGCTTCCAGCCCTCCTTGCAACTGGCAAAATCGGGAGGATTTTCCTTCTCTCTCAACTGTAACTCCTCAAATACGAAATAAAAAGGCAGTCCCCCCTACGGGGACAAATGTTTCTGATCGTTGAATCCCAGTTCAAGTACCGGTCAACGCGTCTAGCTTACATGGACTGTTGAATCAAAACCCCATTAATATACCTCGAAATACTCTTCCTACTACACCCTACCCTCCAAATCTTCCTATCAGTCAGCCTTATGCAGTCGTCCGCCAACCGAACTATCCCTCTATTTCTGAACGTACTTATATCACTCAACATTTACCTGTAACTCCCATACAATACGCAATCCGTACCCTCCGCAACCACATCGCATAAACCCGCCCATTGAGCGATCATCTGAACAACTAATCGAACAAATATTTAACATTATTATGGTCATCATCACCCAACTACAGTTCCCTACGTCGCATATCTTACATCCGGTTTCAATTCTTCAAATGATTCTGGCATTTTAAACTTAACCCCAATGCACTGTAAGGTATTGCAGTGGAATGTCCGATCTGTTAATGCGAATCGGGAATCTTTACAACACGAACTATACGCCCAAGGAATTAAAATTGCCATCTCACTGAAACTTAGTTCCGCCCCGGAAAGAATGTGTATTTCAGAGGCTTAAATACAATATGTTCCGGTCGTGACGATGGGTATTCAAGGAATTGCTTTGCTCATTAAGAATTCACTAAAACCAAACCAAACCCCATGGCACTACAGCCCTTGAAGGGCCTTAGCCTACCAAGCGACCGCTGCTCAGCCCGAAGTCCTGCAGATTATGAGGTGTCGTGTGGTCAGCACGACGAATCCTCTCGGCCGTTATTCTTGGCTTTCTAGACCTGGTCCGCTATCTCACAGTCAGATAGCTCCTCAGTTCTAATCACGTAGGCTGTGTGGACCTGGAACCAGCCCTCAGGTCCAGATAAAAATCCCTGACCTGGCCGGGAATCGAACCCGGGGCCTCCGGGTAAGAGGGCAGGCTCGTTACCCCTACACCACGGGGCCGGCATAAAGAATTCACTACCACAAGCTAAAATTAACATTGATCATTCTAATATAGACAGTATTCAAGGAATCGCATGTTTTCTCTCTTCAAAATTTACAGTTCACAGTAATATCCATCTACTGTCCTCCAAGAATGACAATTAATAGGAATGATTGGAATTTACTTCTCCAACAACTGGAAACCCCTTACTTGTTCTGCGCAGATCTTAATGCTCACCATACTTCGTGGGGTTGTGCTTTCAATGACGCTTGTGGGTACGCCATAATGGACATTATTGAAGACGATAATTATTTTATTTTAAATGATGGCTCGCCGACCTTAGTACCCACTCAAGAACATAGACCTTCCCCTACAGACCTTACTTTTTGTTCGGCGTCCATTCTCTACTGAATTTCAATCGAAAGTTCTACCATATACGTTGGGATCTAATCATCATGCAATAGAAATTACGACGAACAAAACAGGTGCACCGATAACGTACTATCCCACTTCAAAATGGTTAATTAAAGAAGCCGACTGGGTAAAATACCGTAATTCCATCGAGGAACTTCATATTGTGACAATGTTTGGTGACCTACTACTTCAGTACGACGCATTCATCCACATCATTAATACAGCTGCAGCTTCAGCCATCCCGCAACGAAGGACAACTGTTCACTCAAAGGGACCTCCAGCACTGTGGTTGGACTCCGGGATGCTCTAGAATGATTTGCAAATAGAAGACAAGCACTCTGTATCTATAAACAGTCGTCAACCTAGATCATTGTCTGGCATATCGAAAAATGGACGCCGAAATGAAACGATTTCTCAAACGACAAAAACAGAATAGTTGGCGACAATATTGTGAGAAAATAAATTACGATTCTCCTCTGTCCAGTGTCTGGTGCATGATCAACAAACTCAAAAGGAAACTTAGTTACCACAAGTCTCTTCGGAACTGGACGGAAGAATTTGCAGACATTATCGCCCCTCCCACCGCAATACCTGCAGAGCCCCTGTTGTCTAATCCCGACTCTTCTACACCCTCTCAGCATATTCTGCTGAAACCTTTTACACTTCGAGAATTCCTTACAACAGTAAAATCTTCATCAAACACTGCATGAGGTTATGATCAGATACACTACCGTATGATCTCTCAATTACCACTTGAAGCCATGCAGATACTTCTACGACTATTGTCGGATTTTTGGACAAGAAGTGTATTTCCTAAGGACTGGCTCACACAGATAATAGTTCCAATTCTCAAACCGGGTAAAGACTCGAACGATGCATCGACCTACCGTCCGATAACGTTATGGCCTTGTGTAGCGAAAACGTTCGAACGGCTTCTGAAACACCGTATAGAATGGTAGGTGGAGCACTTCAATATTTTGTCAACTTCTCAATACGGTTTCCAGAAATCAAAGAGTACTGAGGACAACCTCAGCATACTTGCGATGGATATAGAACGAACTTATTGCACAATGGCCATCTTGTGGCTCTCTCTTTAGACATATGTGGAGCTTACGTTAATTTCACCATACAGATCGTTATTAACAAATTTCGACTTGTAGGATTTCCTGAAATTTATCTTCGAGGGATTTACACCTTGTTACTCTATCGCATCACTTACAGTCCATATGGACCACGAATTGCAACACGAAGCTTACCCCAAGGCGCCATTTTAAGTCCACTCCTGTGCGCATTGTTTGTTGCAGACCTGGGCCACATCTTCACTCCAAGTATTAAGATTTTCCAATACGCTGATGACGTTTGCATCTATTCTTCATCTCCTAGCTTCGCGATCGCACGTTTATGGATGGAGAATGCAGCAAAGACACTCTTCAACTGGACTTTACAGACCGGCCTCTAACTTTCACCCAACAAATCCTCAGTGGTCATATTCACAGGAAAACGACAAACATATGTAAAATCTGAAATTCGTCTTCGCCCGTACACCTTCCCTGTGTGTACATCAGTCAAACGTTTGGGATTATATTTCGACAGCAGATTAACGTGGAATGCCATGTTACGTACATAGGTATCAACTAAAGTTGATTGAGTGTTAAATGTTCTACGGGATCTCATTCGCACCTGGTGGGGAGCCGATCCTGCCGCTCTATTATTACTCTATCGATCACTAATACATCCTGTCCTTGATTACGGCGATGTGGTCTTCGGAAATGCACCAAAAATATGTTACGAAAACTCTATTTATTACGTATGGTAACATGTGCAAGAAAGGCAGGAATCACGATACACTTCTTATGGATAAAAGGACATATAGGAATACAATACAATGAACGAACCGATCATCTTGCAAAACTGAGCATTACTGAAGGTCTGTTTAACGGAATCCAGCTTCCCTATACGGACTTCCTTCCATCACTACATCAACGATCTGTCGTAAAGTGGTCGGCTGAGTGGACAGATTCACAGACTCAAAGAGGACGACATTATGCAATCATCCAACCAGAAGTTCCCACAAGGCCGTGGTTTCAATATTTGCGTCTACAGAGGCGTCACCTTACATCCATCATCCGCATGCGTTTGGACACAGCTGTTACCCCAATCATGTACGTAGAATCTGTGTGTTGAACTCTCCCATGTGTGATTGTGATCCGTCGTGTGTTGCAGATCTGAACCACATAATGTTGGCTTGTAAACACCGTCAAGTTGCTCAAAACCGCTTATATAAAAGGCTCCACGAACTTCGAATCACCCTCCCTACCATTGTTACAGTGCTATTATCCCCTTTTAAGCGTGAAGTGTATGTAGTTCTAATTCAGTATCTTCGTGAAACAAATTTGACCATATGAACATTTCTCGGACCATCAGAAAGCGTTGAATGTTTCTTTAATATATTTCTAAGTGTTTTCTCTTTCAGTCATGACTGTTTTATTTGTTATTCATTGTCTTATTCATGTGTATGTGTCTGGTGGCTGCATGGTCACAAGACCGAAAGCCAAGAATAAATTTAAAAAAAAATTGTTCCTACTTGGAAGTTTTCGCCGAGCCTCTTCGGTTTTCTCCGGCGTTCGAAGCTCTTCGCTGAGCACGTGGTTTTGTTTTTGTTAGTGGCGCCTAACTTGGTTTTTTTTCTCTTTTGTTAGCTGAGTATTTTTGGAAGCAGTGTGTTTCGTTATTCTGTTTTCTTGTGAATGCTTTTATCTCTTATCACATCGTTCTGTGCTCAGGAAGGATACAAACGCCTAAGCGTGCTTGTAAATAAAAAAATAGGGACGGAATTTCTATTTATTAAAAAAAAAAAAGCTGGAAATGATTCTGATCCTCAGTCGTACAGATTTTGGCATTTCTCATTATGGGAGATCTGATATTACAAAACACAATACAGTGAAAGATACAAGAATGCATTTCCTGCTTCTTCTTCTCTTCTTCATCATCATCATCATCATCAAGTGTGATGACTTCTTCAAAAAACTTCTCAGTGGAGGTGTGAAAGAGAGCAGGCTGTTGCAGAAAGTGCAATGGGTTATCGTAACCTGTCTGTAATTCCAAACTATTCCAGAAGCTCATCGATCCAAAGTTGTCATGTAGCCAAACCAAGCCCGTGGGCCATATACGCCATTTAGGCCCTTGGCCTGCCAGGACAGCTGCTGCCCACACAGATGGCCTGCCGATATTGGAGTGCAACTTTGTCAGCGTAACGATGTCCTATGCTGTATCGCTTGACTTTATTGACCGTGTCCGCTGCCTCTGAGCAAGACCTCCTCAGTTGGTCTCACGCTGTTCCAACGAGCATCTTCTAGACTTAGAACTTTGAAGGAGCAATCTGTACGAAACTTGAAAAGGCGGTCTATTGTGAAAGTAAACGGGAGGGCGAATGGATGGATTCGGCGATCAGAGAACGGTAATGTTGAGAAAGTAAGCTGATAAGGCTGGAAGTAATTTAGAAGAAGGTGTTTTAAAAGCGATGTTTCCCTTTTTCCTATATTAATGTCCAAAACGTCCCTCTTGCTCATGTGAAGTTCCCTTTTTTTCCCTCAGACTTCTGCCTACTGAATTGGTGATTCCTCCGTCGGATTATGTGCTCGCCCTCTCGTACGCACACACACACACACACACACACACACACACCACAGGTTTTCCCCCTGCCACACAAAATAACTCCTGCGTGACAACATTCCGGCACCTTGTCGTCTCCGAAAACCATAAAAGTGTAGTTAGTGGGACGTAAAACAAATAACATTATTATTATTATTATTATTATTATTATTATTATTATTATTATTATTATTATTATTATTTCTTGGTAATTCAGTTTGTATCTATTTAAGAAATGAGTTGTATTAGTACGGTGTGTACTTTACCGCGCTCGTGTGTGTGTGTGTGTGTGTGAGAGAGAGAGAGAGAGAGAGAGAGAGAGAGAGAGATTGATATCGACCCTTGTCCCGTTTCTCTTCTTCTCTTCGGGTTCGGGTATGATTTTAGATGAATCTTCGTAACGAGTTTTTAAGACCGGATGCCCTTTCTGACGTAAATTTCATCGGAGAAGTTAAAGTATCCGATATTGTTTGCCAGTAAAGTGAGGAGTGGCAGAAATGTTACCGGAGTTTCTACGATGCGTTTGGAAATTCTCATTACTTTATTTATCATAGTTCAATTCGTTTTTACGTTGAAGCTCTCTAGACTTCAATCATACAATACTTTTCAGATCTCATCACGTTTTCAGGCAAGATTTTTCTGTCTTAGTGATGTCATTATAAGAACACTCGCCTTAAACTGCATGCATTTTACTGAATACCATTTATAGTTAATCACTCATCTTGATTACCAAGTTCATTATCTTGCAGATTTCCTTTTCTGGTTGTAATTATATTTCGTAATTAAACCAAACGTATAACTTTAAATCAATCTGTTCTACCTGCATAAAAATATACATAGAGCTAGATTGTGTATAAATTACAAGTCCATACCTCGGTTTACTAATTTCCCCTTGGAATTGGTGTCAGATTATTTGCACCAACCTTGATTGGATGTGTCTCTTCATTTCTGTGTGTGCACTTCTCTTTTCATTCTCGCACTGATACATAAGTATTATAGAAAAGTAATTTAACTTGTATGTAGTATAGTAATAGTCAAACTGGGAAATAAGGTTTTTTCCCATCTCTATTCTAGCCCTTCCCTACCCCATCGTCGCCATAACACCTGTCTGTGACATAAAACAAATAGAAACAAACAATCTATTAATGCATGTCCATAACAGAAAGAACCGGTACAAACAATCCACTCTTCAGACATACTATTACTGATCCTCCAGGGCAAATAATATCTTAAGTATTACGTGTTCAAAATATGATTGCATTCGGCCATGCCAGAAACTTTAGTGGTTGTTTACCTTGCAGTACTGTCTCCACGTACAGTAGAGAGGTAAATCTATGCTTATAATAGTCAGTCGATCAGTCATCCCTTGGTGATATAGTGGTTCCTTTCGCTCTAACAGCCCGGAAGGATCAATACATAATCCATTTTGAATTCGCCAGTTGTGTTTGCATTTGTAACACTAACAATTTCGTCTTGTCCTATCGGTAATGCGAGATCTTGTGATGACTGACATGCCCTCTGCTCGCGCCACTATCACCTACCAACTACGATTAACAAACACTAGCGTCTCATCGCCCAAGTGCAATCGTGTTTCGGTACATAAAATAAATGTTATAGAGCCGGGAGGAGGAGTCGGGTGGTAGAGCGCTAGACTTCAGTTTATTTATCTTTCTGTGGTCTGTGATGGTATGAAGACCTTCTGGACCTTCACTGTGCCGTCTGCCTTACAAAATTGAATTTCCACTTTAATCCCTTTGCTTTGATGGTTCTTACAATATAATGTAAAAACCCTAGAGCTGAAATTCCAGACCTTGTTACTCGGATGTTTTTATAGGGGGTCATATTTCCATAGGTGACTTACTACTGAAGTCTGTGTAAACATTTCTCGTCGTGAAACCGACCATTTCAGACAGTGGCGTACGGGAATTTTGTCAGGAGTGGGTCATTTTTAAGACTGGTTATTCAGATGCAGCTACTACGACGTCTGAAACGTACGACGTTTGAAAGGCGCGCGCGCGCGCGCGCGCGCGCGTGCGTGTGTGTGCGTGTGTGTGTGTGTGCGTGTGTGTGTGTGTGTGTGTGTGTGTGTGTGTGTGTGTGTGTGTGTGTGTGTGTGTGTGTGTGTGTGTGTGTGTGTGTGTGTGTGTGTGTGTCCCTTTTTCTACGGGGTCGAGTATGAAGTGAGATGAATCTGTATAGCAAGTTTTTACGACCGGATGCCCGCCTGGTGTCAGCGTCATCAGAGGAGTTCATGAGATTAAATGGATGACGATGTTATTCTAAAGCTGCGTTTACACTAGCGAAACTCCCTCGCGAAAGTCGCTCGGGTGAAACGTACTCGCTTTGAGTGAAATTTCGTACTACCCAAAACAGAGCGCAATTCAGAGCGAAAAATAGCGCGAGTGGGGCGAACCGCCTTTGACAAGCCTGAACGCTTCTGTTCTTGTTTTGCAGCCAACATGGAACCTTGTTTTGTCCCTCCAGCCGCTGCAGCCGCGTTTTCCATCATATCAGTGTCATTTTTGATCAAGAAAAGGAAGAAGAAAAATCGGCGTCCTCGCGATGCTGGAGCAAACAATTATTCCTTGGAAGAAGCCGATATGGAAACAGCCTTATGAGAGAAATGGTACAGGTACCCATTGATGATACAATTAAGAACTTCGCATGAGTACCCAAGATTTTGAACAACTCGTTTCACTGATCAGTCAAAAAGTTGAAAAACAAGACGTGTCCTGCGGGACTAAATTCCGACACCTCGGCGTCTCCAAAAACCTTAAAATTAGTTAGTGGGACGTAAAGAAGCAGTAAAAGTGAGAGAAAGGTTGGCTGTCACACTGCGTTTCTTAGCAACTGGTGATTCGTACACAAGTTTGCAGTATTTATTTAAAATATCGAAGTGCACAATATCAAAAATCCTCCCAGATGTTTGTGATGCGTTGATTGAAACACTTCAGGATTATGTGAAGGTAAGGATAATAATTAATCGCACTTAAAACAGTAAATCGACTCGGTATTATATATGTATTTAAAAAAAGTAATATGAACAAATAAGAATGCTGTAGTAATTACAGTAATTAAAAATCACATAATATTAATTCGATTTAGAAATACATTTCGTATCCAAACCGCACCCATTTAAAAAATAGCGTTTGATATATTTGTTAATTGTTGTGGATCAATACAAAAAATGGGTGAAAATGTAAAATAAAGATAAAATAATGGAAGAAAAATAAATCACAAACCAAGTAAAATTAGTCACAAGCGTAATAGCTCATCTAAATATGACGAATCCAAATGTTCAGGGCTTATGCCTTCTGAATGTGGTGTTGTCTGCCACTAGTGGAAGTTCTTCACAATGACCCAAGAATGCTTCAAAATAGGTACCGGTAGGTTCAAAAAAAAGTAATTAAATGACACAGTTTTACATTATAAACCAATAGTAATGGCTTACCTGATCCAGTGACTCTGCTCTTATTTTCTTTCGATCTTTCACTTCGATATGATCCCAGTAGCGCTTTCATCTTCGCTTTCACTGTAGAGATAGGAAAGTTTAGTTGAGAACTAATTTCTTTACACGCATCTTCTCTTTTATTGCGATTGAAATAGTTTTTGTTTTTCGGATTCCACATAAAAACTTTATTTTTGTAGAGCTCGATGAGCTGCAAACACTGTTCTTGATTCATCCCTCGCGCAACTACGGGGACCACGTTTACACTGAGAGAAATTCGATGAGCGAAACCCTTTGATGCGCGGACAAAAACCGACTGACCTCCGGCTCGCAGCGAGGGCCCTCACTCCGCAATTACTCAGCGGTAAGGGAGCGTCTACACTAGGCGCAATTCCCTCGCGAAATTATTTCGCGAGGAAATTGCGCTTAGTGTAAACACGGCTTTAGAAGGGAGACGGTGAAACCTTGTGCTGGCACATAGCCTACTGTTGAATAGCACCAAGGAGTTTGTTCAAGGCTTAATGTCTCCATCCCACGGACGAATCACCATCATCAGCTCGCACTCCATATGAATACTACGGAGAGTTTTGGTATTGCAGACTTTTGACACGCAATTTAGTTACAGTATTAGAAATTGTATACCACCACCTCTCCTGCCCTGCCGACAACCATTCTGATGGTGTTTTTTTTTTTTTTTTTACGATTAACAGGACTCGACCCGGCAAACCACGGTGACAGACCATATAGACTTGACGCCTTAACGATCATGGCCACCAAGCGGGCTTCTGAAACATCAGTAAATACACAAGAACCTCGTTTATCCGGGTTAAGTGGGACCGGAACTGATTATCCAAAATCCGGATCATCCGGAAAAACTAAAAAACAAATATGAGAACAATTTTCTTACATTTACGACTCTGTTTTATGCACTAAAAGAATGTGTGAGGTTTTTCTGTTTTACATTTGTTTACGTTTGCGCGCAGCACGATCACGAAGACATTTTACTAACATCAGTTCTCCCGGTGCGGTTTCAGTCTGGGATTCTAAACAGGCCATCAGTTTGTCCAGCTGCATTGTTGCGTCTCCATGAGTCATTGTTTCTTCTGATGGAGCGACGGTTTCATTTTCAAATTCACCATTATTCTACTCGTTACCTGCGGAGGAACAAGAGGCAATAATTTATTCAACTGTCACTATGCCGTAGCCTGAATTACAATCATTTTTAACCAGTCATTTACGTCGTTCACATCTATGTCCGAGCATCCTGGAATACGTGCAGATATGTCAAGGAACTCAGAATAGTCCACGGTTTCCCATTCTCAATTCCAGGCGAAATGCTGGGACGGTACCTTTGATAGACCGCGGCCGACTTATTTCCAATTCCTGTCCTTAACTATCCTTGGCGGAAAAGACATTCAAGAAGAATCGACCCCGTAAGAGAAATACTGTACTAGTAACATTTTTTTTCGATCCAGATAAAGCAGAGATCCGGATTAATGAGGGCCGGATAAACGACGTTCTTGTGTATGTTAAAAATAAAATGTATGAATTTAACTCCGGTTGATGAATACATGATGTGTAATTCTCTCTACGAACTTTGGAATAATAATAATAATAATAATAATAATATATTATTATTGTGTGAATCCCTGTTCTTAACTGGAGACTGGAACCAGTGCTTCCTTCACAGTTTAGACTTGGCACGCTCAATGATCACGTCCTCTGTTCGTCACGTGACCTTGCATGGGACCATTGAGTATGCGAAGTGCATACTGCTGTGTTGGCTTTTACATAGGAAAGTCCGAATACGTTACATGTTTTTCTCTTTATGTATAATTTAGACAAAGACCACTGAGGTTACTCTGTGAAGACTAACCAGTGAGTTTATAGAATAGAACAGGATGCTCGCTTCTTCGAGGACACAGTATCAGTTTATTTTAACCCAAATTGTTTAGTTTGATACATGCATTTTATAATAATCGTTCTAGCTGTTCTTGTGTCTATAGCAGTATTACTACATCACCTATTAGGGAAACACCAACTTGATGAGCTTTGGGCCAGTCTTCTTCATCAAGTTATGGGAACGGTTCAGTTTACCAAACGACAGGATTTCGGACCTCGTCATATATAATACGGGGTTCTGTGGGAATAGTGAGATCTCACATCTGCAACCCGTGAACGTCATTTATAATCCACATTATTGATTTTTAGCTTGCCTTCAATCAGGCTACTTGTAACGCATCTTAGTTCTCAGCTTTGTAGCTTTTACATTCTTACAATGTACGCTTCCTCCATTGTTGGCAGCCCGTACATTTGGGAAGTTGATGGTTTAATAAATCATATATCTCTTTAGATCTTAATAGTGTTGTTGTGCCCATTTTACGCGTTAAGTTCTTCATGCCCAAAAATATTATAGGCCTATATTCTTGGACAAACACGTATCCTTCTTCTTCTTTTGCTACCGCTTTTCCCCCCACCTGTGGGGTAACGGGTGCGAACTGCGTAGCACATGTGGATTTGACCCTGTTTTACGGCCGGGTGCCCTTCCTGACGCCAACCCTATATGGAGGGATGTAATAACTATTGCGTGTTTCTGTGTGGTATGTTGTTTGAATATGATGAGGAGAGTGAGGGGATTTTAACCTTCATTGGTTAATTCCATTGGCTCTGGAGTTGGGTATTTGTGCTGTCCCCAACATTCCCGCAACACACACACCACACATAACACTAGCCTCCACCACAATAACACGCAGTTACCTACACATGGCAGATGCCGCTCACCCTCATCGGAGGGTCTGCCTTACAAGGGCTGCACCCGGCTAGAAATAGCCACACGAATATTATTATTATTATTATTATTATTGCAGAATGAGTGTACCTACAAACTCAGATAAGATTTAGGAGTTAGGTTGATTTTGTAACATGGAATAACAACTAAGAAACTGATGGCATAATAATTTGTAAAGAGACATGCTTCAGTTTTTGATTGTTTGCATAGCAGGTCTGCGTTGTTTCGACGTTTTTGGGGAAATGAGACCTACTCCTATCCCCTCTGGTACATGCATCATACATTTTGTGGTCATGGACCCGAATTCAGTAGTGACTCAGAGGTGTACCAATTATAGTATCAGAGAAGCAGTTTCATTTCGTGTTACCTTCGAACAAGGAACGCTTACTGATAATGCACCGTCGGTTTTAAATTCCTGTCGCGTCGGTGGATCTGGATTGGTATGTAAGTTACATGCTATTAAAACATTTCCAATTTGAGAGTTGCAACTCTGTTATGAGCTGATTGAAAGAGGGGCACACGCATGCCCACTGTCGCGTGCACGTGTTCTCTGTAATGGCGGGTGTTCGCAGTTACGCCTGCACAGTCAGACAACGGCTGCTTTGTGGCACTAACTGGGCTTGCATAATTAGCGGTGTTTTCTTTGACTAGTAGTAAAGGTATTACAGCAAGCTGTTTACTGTGCACATCAGAAATGTTACTGCGAACAAGAATTTTTGTGACGTATGCAACTGCTGTAAGGAATATCGTTGTTTTGTGAGTCGGATGTATTTGAGTTGATTTCTACGCACAAAGCCGAGAAATACAATAACAACAAAAATCAAACTTTTAGAGAATTTTATCAGACAGAACCGACCCTGTATGGGGGATCCTGGATAATCCGATTTCAAAAGGTAAATTCTGAAACTTTACGGCTGCCCTGACTCGTCACTTCAACGATAAAGCAGCGGATTGAAAGTAGTTGGGGACTGCTAACAACTTAACTTCTCATATGTTGTACTCATTCATTTACTATAAGTTAGTGCTTGGTAGCATTGGAATTTGAGCGATTTTCCTCGTTGCACAATTAAACTATTTTAATCTTACATTATGTAAAATTCCCTTGTTGTATGAATGTATTTATTATCTAGATTATGTCTGCTAAAGCCTTATCTTGTAACTGATTAATATATACTTGAAATTGATTTTTCACTCTGTTGGGCGTGTTGTAACATTACAAAAATTGATAATATTAATAATTATGTTAATGCTTGTACCACAACAATGTAACACTTGGCAACTTCCATTACCGAGTTCGATAGGTGCAGTCGCTTAAGTGCGGCTAGCATCCAGTATTCGTTAGATAGTGGGTTAGAACCCCACTGTTGGCAGCCCTGAAGATGGTTTTCCATGGTTTCCCGTTTTTACACCAAACAAATGCTGGGGCTGTACCTTAAATAAGACCACGGTCGCTTCCTTCCCACTTCTAGCCCTTTCCTGTTCCATCGTCGCCATAAGACCTATCTGTGTCGGTGCGACGTAAAGCATCTTGTAAAAAAAAGAAGTAACTTTTTTTTTTAAACACACAAGTAAATAAATAAATAAATAAATAATAGAATAATGACACAGTAATTTATAATTTACTGGAAGTGCAGGTGAATGGGTGCTAGATGTCACCATAGCATCGCACAGTTTAGAGTATTAATAACAATAATAGTAATTAATGGTACAGCAATAAAGATTCCTCTGAGGTAATGTTCATAAAAGCTGAAAAACTGGTACTCTTGTTGACTGGGCCTTACCTAATACCCCTTGCAAACACAGTATTCTCTATATTACCAGCAAAAAAGGAAACGAACATCCACACAATTTACCAACGAGAATTTACAATATTTCTGTATGAATCAGATCAGCCCTAATATGTTTTTTTAAAAATTTACTTCCCACCTTTTTTAATGGGTGGATTACTCACTCCAGTAGATCGCTGTTTCCTTGACTCGTTTTAAAGCCTCACGTCCTGAAAACTCTTGGTTCGACCACCTTATGAAGACAAGTTTCCATACTCGTTCCGTGCTATGCTAGCGCGCGCACATCACCATCCTCGCGTTTACGGGTAGCCGGGTACCACTTTACAATGCCTGATAGGCATAGTAACTGGTGAGGTAAAGTGCCGTCCAACCTCCCACACCTGATGATACTTGGGAGCCTACTACCGCATAGCCCAATGAACTGACAATAGCTCGTGTGCGACAATTCTGTTTCTGTGACCGAATCACGATAAAGTCCACAGTTCATTCTTCACTTATTCCTTGAATAAATAACCCTGGCAACGCGACTGTCTTATACGCAACATGATAAAATACTGTATAATCACACTTCTTCGCAAATATGACTGACAGCATGACACACTGACAAGTCATGGTCTTAAACAAAACGAGTAATCAATAAAGGAGTAACAGTGAAAATGAGTCGTCTGAATAACTCCTCCTGGGTTTATATATCCTAGTAAACTTCACGTTTTTCGCCTTTTCAACTTAACTTCATCTTCAATTTCGTTCCGTTCCCTGTCAGTCCACAGTTTCCTAATCAGTTGCTTGAGCAAACCCAGGCTCACAGTGTATTAACATATAAAATAATAAGAAATGCCGTACTTAAATATATCCAGAATTTACATCATGATACTAGAAATTAATTATGGCATAGAAATAGTATGATTGCCTCGATATTTTCTCACATAATACACTATTGGACATTAATTATATAAAATACACCAGTTCGAACCCTACTGTCGGCAGCCCTCAAGATGATTTTCTCTGGTTTCCCATTTTCACACCAGGCAAGTACTGGGGCTGTTCTTTAAGGCCACGGCCGCTTCCTTCGCACTCCTAGCCTTTCCTATCCCATCGTCGCCATAAGACCTTTCTGTGTCGGCGCGACGTAAATAAAAAATAATCCCACTTAAATTACAGTGCGTCTAACATGGTACATGTTACAAGCTTGCATTTCTTTTTCTAATTACACGTGGGCCTATGGAACGGAAACTTCATTTGACCAGCGGATTCTATGAAACAACGTTTTGTTTTCAGAGTATTTTCCACTGTCCTTCAGTTGTCCGTCATTATAAATTATTTCATCAAGGGAAAGCCTGTAAAACAGGCAACACGTTTTTTATTGATACACCTATGAGGAAGATGCTGGTAGATATTTAAAAGCAAATATATATTTCTCCATGAACTTGGATAAAAACTAGTGTTTTGGCTTTGACAACTGGGAAGAGTTATGGAACATTGAAATTGTAATAAAAACTATTTTAGAAACAGTACCCGTCTTGATTGCTTTTTAAAAAATATTTAAAAAGCTTAAGTCATCTCCGTACAGGCCATGAAGGCCCTTGGAGAGGTATAAGGTAAAGGCTTCCACTGTCCGCAAACTCGGCACTTGGTGGGGTTAAGTTGTTAGTTCTACGTCCGGTCGCCTTTGCCCCCGGGAATTAACCTAGTACTCATTTTTGGTTTAGGCTGAATGAACCCCAGGGTCATGTACACCTCCGGAAGTGGAAATCTCGTTTCTTAAATGTTTTGACTTCTTGACAGGAATCGAACCCTCGTCCTTCCGGGTGAACTGAGCACGCCTTTATCGCCTTGGCCAGGCAGCCCCTTTAAAATAATATGAGTAGGTAAAACGACTTAAATGTAGTCTCACTCACATTAGGAAATTAATAATGTTATTGGTTTTACGTCCTACTAACTAATTTTACGATTTTCGAAGACGCCGACGTGCCAGAATTTTGTCCCGAAGGAATTCTTTTTCGTGCCCTTAAATCTACCGACACGAGGTTGGCACCTTCAGTATCACCGTACTGAGCCAGGATCGGGCCAATCAACTCGAGCTCAGAAGGTTTGCGCTGTTCCGTCTCAGCTACTCAGCCCGGCATTAGGAAATTACAAGCATGTTTTTTTGGTGAGCTAGTCTACCGAGCTCGATAGCTGCAGTCGCTTAAGTGCGGCCAGTATCCAGTATTCGGGAGATAATAGGTTCGAACCCCACTGTCGGCAGCCCTGAAAATGGTTTTCCGTGGTTTCCCATTTTCACACCAGGCAAATGCTGGGGCTGTACCTTAATTAAGGCCACGGCCACTTCCTTCCCACTCCTAGCCCTTCCCTATCCCATCGTCGCCATAAGACCTATCTGTGTCGGTGCGACGTAAAGCAACTAGAAGAAAAAAAAAAAAAAAAGATGAGCTAGTCGAAACGTAGGCTCACACTCGGCCGACCAGAACACTGCTTATTGTTTGTGTTAGGAACTGCTCGCTGTTCGCTTCTTTGTCCACAAATGTAACTAAAGACGGCAATGTGTCATGGCAGATGTTAAACATTTTATAGTTGTCAGCCATAATGTTGTTTTCTGTTAAAATATCGCAAATTAAAAAGGAGTGAGGTGTGTTCGTAATGAAAATTCAGAATTAATGAAATCGCTTAAATGTACTACTAAACTTGGAAGTTAATTTTAGGGCGCTTGTTTTAACGAAATCGATATTTCATTGTTACTAAATCTGGCGATACATTTCGTATGATTAAGCCATGGTTACTGCTGGACTAAAGCAGGTCTAATGCTGGCCAGGATTAAATGAGACCATCAAAGGAAACCGTTGTTTACTAGTAAAACCACGTGTTCAGAAAATTTCCATTCAAATCACTCTTTTCAACTCAGTTGCTGAAATACAGCTACAACCTTCAGCATACTCGTGGTTGCTCTGATTGCCACATAATATGTGTAGCCTTTTTAATGAAACACGGTTGAACAGAATGTAACGATAGAATTGCAACGTAAACTGAATTTATTTTTATTTGAATGCGCTCTTTGTGTTAGCTTTCAATTATCGCACGGAAGCTCTTCTGGACGCAACTCATAAGTAAAAGCGATATTTTTGTGTATCATTACATTTCCCACTCCGAAAAAATATCATAATCCCACCCTTCTCTCCTAGCGTGTACCCCGATACGGTGCAAGGTCCTTTTTTAATAATGTCATCTATTTCCCCTGGAATTGTAATGATGCTTGGATCTCCATGTTCACAGTCTATTCAGGTATGAGTTGTCGAGTTCATCTATATCAAATCTGGTCTTCAGCTTTCATTTTTGCATTTCTTACTGTTGTTTAAAATGTTATCTCATCTAGTTTGTGTTTGTTTTTAATTAACAATAAATTCAGTTGTGGAAAATAGTGTGATGTAATTAACCATGTAGAGTTTTGTGCTTGTGAATTTATAATCTTAGTAGCTGTTCCGGATTCGTTCTTCATTTTAAATACACATTTTTGTCTAATGTCTTTTTGTCGGTAAATAATAAAGAATTCGAATGCTTGTTGTAAAAAAAAACGCTTGTTGAAACAAAATAATATGCTCTTTTAGTTATACTACACTGGGATATTAACAGGGCGAAATGTGTTCGAAGCGATCCGGATATTTGTGTACAAAGCGAGACAGATCTATTAAAGATCGGTGATGCATCCGTTGAATTAAGTCACCCATGGCCTCTCATCGTACATCAGCTGCTGTTCGCTCTCTAGTTTAAATTCATGTTCCTTGAACTGTAACTAGGGAATTGTACTTTGAGAACTACTGCAGCGAAGAAATTGTAATGAGTCGTTCTTGCCAGACAATTGCTCGTGATTGTTGTATAAAAGGAATCGTTCCTTAATCTTGTGGAAGTAATTTAGCGAAGAGTTTAATATGTAATTGCTCGTTCTGGTAATAGCTCTTCGTGTTAATGTGCAGTTTACTGTGATTAGCATGTGACCTTTCGTTTTATTTAAAAGAACCTTTTATTGTATTAGGTATTAGTCGGAAGGAAAAGTTTGAATCTCTTCTATAATTTCCGGTTAATAATCATGCAATGATGGCTTCATCCTTACCGTGTCCATTCTCTTTGAATGCAACGTCTCTTGTGACGTGTTAATGATCTTAAACACCCATTTACTGTACAGTGAGAAATGTTAGCCGAGAATTATGTTGGTTCAATTTATTGGACGTCTTAGCACGTCTTAAACACGCAATTAACACTCCGAATCTTCCTGGAGTAGGGTAGCCACGTTCAGAGTTTGAGAATGGAAGACATGTATACGAACGCTACAACGTGTTTGCCTTTGCTGTACAAATTATTTCAGACTGAAGCAACATACATTTACACAAGTATTAACCTATAAGGAACACGTTAATATTTTATTTTAAGCTTCCTCTAATTAAAAACCTCCCTCAGATAAACATATAAAAGCATTCATTATATTAATTACAGTACCGGTAACAGGAAAAACTACATGCGGTTATTTCTCACGTTGCAATAACAAACAACTTCAAATTCTTGATTATTGTTGTAACCCTTGTGAGTAATTTTTCAAATGCATTTGATGTAATATGTGCAGTAAATTTCAGTTCAACCTCAAGAAGGAGGACGAATTAGCTTTCGACACGAGTTAACGCCGAATGGAGGACAGAATATTAATTTAAAATCCGGACTGTTCGAAATAGCGCCGGACGTTTGGCCGGCCTATCCTGCAGCCGTAAGAAAATACCGTGATCTAACCTTAACGGCGCATTTGAACCATTTTTAACCATTTATACCATCCATTTTTTAAAATAATTAGTTAGTAACTAGGGCCTATATCGTAGTTATATTCAAGTTACCAGAAGTGAAGAGATTATAAGTAAGGTAATGGTCGCGGGTCAACTTTGATAGTTATCAGAGGATTGGAGTAGCTTTGATACGTTTCGTAATCATTATTGTGCGCCAGCGGATGAATTTTGCGCCTTTCACCTTTGAAATTGACCTTATGCAAGTTTATCACCGTGTTACCGAGAATTAAGGAGAGTTGTTGTTAAATTTAATGTAATCAGAGTTTTATAAATTACTACACAGTTCTAAAAAATTTAGGGGAGCATGTTTTTGAACGCATGCCATGCTTCACAAAACAGTACCTCACATCCAGGTATATTTCCAGCTAAACATTTATTCTTTAGCGATGAAGTGTACAAAAGAACATCGATGGATTCGCGTTCATTTTCAGAACACTAACGGAAATGTCCAAATAGGGGCGAAAACGAAGTGATAACATTCCTCCAGGGTGGATTTTTATCACAGTTTAGTGCGATGTATGTCCTCCACGAGCATTTATCACAGCTTGGCACCTACGTGGCATGCTCCTTTTAAGTCGACGGAGGTCACGTTGCGGCATCAGGTCCCATTCTTCAATGAGAGCCTGTTCGAGGTCTTGGAGAGTCTGTGGTGAAACAGGACGCCAAGCTACCCCACACATGCTCGATGGGATTAAGGTCTGGACTCACTGCTGGCCATTCCATCTCTTGAATGTCCAGTTCTCGCAAGACAGCTCTGGTGATGCACGCTACATGATTCCTGGCATTGTCGTGCATGAGTACGAATTCAGGACCAATATCGTATGCTATAGCAATATCTGCTCGATGTACCCGCAGCGGTAAGATTACCACGGACGACGACAAGATCCGAATACTGATGCCACCCAACATCATCACAGAACCTTGTCTGAATCGGTCGTCTTCCTGGACAGCATTTGGCATGTACTGCTCCCCACGGTGTCTCCGTACACGTCGAGTCCATCACGCTTTGTCAGGGGAAAACTGGACTCGTCTGTGAACAACACAGGTCTCCATTGGCGAAGTTGCCAGTTGGCGTGGGTACGGGCAAACAGAAGGCGAGCTGCGTCATGCTGCTGCGTTAAACGAGGCACTCAAACAGGACGTCTGGGTCGTAAGGACACTTCTCTTAACCTGTTCCTTACTGTCTGCTCAGACACCGTGTCTCTAGTCACCCTCCTGAGGTCTTGTTGCAGTTCTCTGGCAGTTGCTGAACGACGCCGCAACGCACAGATGGTCTGATATCGGTCATCCTGTGGGGTTGTCATGCGTCCACGACCTTGTCCAACCCTCCTTGTGAACTGGCCTGTCTTATTGCAGCGATTCCACAAGCGTTGAATAACTGACGGAGAGGCATTGAGGTCCACACCAACACAACGAAAAGTCCATCCTTCCTGGATCAAAATGACGGCGCTTGCGACTTGAACTTCTTTAAGATGTCTCCTGGGATGTGCTGGTTTACGTACAACGTGCTCAAATGACCGCAATAGTCTATGTACCTCACAACGACACGCGGACGCACAGCTATTCACTTTGTTTTGAGGGGTCACCTGACAGTTTAATGCATGGCTACGCCTGCAGGTGGAGTATAACTTCGATTCGACGTACACTGAGTAGCTAAGGTCTCAAGTTATGCTGTAAGACCATTGGAACCATATCTACCAAATTAACAGAGCGATTTGGGTATGCACTAGGCGCGTAGCTGTGTGCTTGCATTAAGGAGAAGGTGGGTTCGTAGTCTACTGTCGACAGCCTTGATGTTAGTGCGATCTTAAACAGTTAGCAAAGAATCACTATCATTTATGTTCAGATGGTCATAAATAATTGACCGAGTGCAATTACTATAATGGGGAGATACAGTAATGCACTGTGTGAAAGTTAGAAAAGCAGTAAGGATACAATGTAATAGCAAGAGAACACTAGTATTTAGAATTTTGTAAAGTGTGTAAAAATATGGCAGTAAGGACCGAAATGTTAACAACATGGAACATGGGAGGGATAATTTGGTGGTTGATGGACTATATAAGAATAAAGAGAGAAAATATACATAGTCTTACCATAAATACTGTCCCAAACGTTTAAGTAAATTGACACAAAATGGTTAGAGATATTTTAATATCCTAATAACAAGTGTTACATAGATGCATTATGAAATATAACCACAAATAATTATTCAAAATGGCCACCATTTGCACGCACACAGGCCTTAAGTCTTTGTGGCCACTCATCAATGGCATTACGCAACACATCAACTGGAAATTCTGCAACTGCCTCCCGAAGAGACTGCTTTAAGCTTTCAATATTGGAATGTCTTTTCTTGCAAGCCATCTCCTGAAGCTTGGACCACAATTTGTAGTCCAAAGAGTTTTAATCTGGACTTGCAGACGGCCAATCTGAAGTGGAAATGAAATCAGGAACATTTGTCTCCAACCATTGCTGGGTTGCCCGTGCCTTGTGCGCTGGGGCTGAGTCCTGCTGGAAGCTCCAGTTCCGTCCATGGAAGAGGGTGTTGTTAAGATTCTTGACCAGTCCCTCAAGCACTGTCTCCTGGTACACTTTAGCTGAAGTTTTGACTCCCTTTTCACAGAAATGGAGCTCCGTTGTGCCCTCGAAGCTCACACCCCACCACACTATAACTGATGAGAGATGATGACCCCTCTGGATCCTTGGAGCCTTTCCACCAGCTTCTCTAGAGGAATGGGCATATACCCTGTCGTTTTGGGGCGTTGAAAGTCTCCTCAACCCTGAAAATCTTTTCATCCGTAAACAGCATTCGACGATGACCATTAGCCGCGTAACGCTTAAGTAAGTGCTTTGATTTTAGAAGCCTCTGGTGCTTCAGTTCATTTGTCAGGAGATGTCCTTTGCGTCGTTTGTAAGCATGGAGTCCCAGGTCAATGCTTAACGTGCGAGACATATACATTTTTGATATCTGTAACTCACGCACGAGCCATCACTGACTGTCTCCTTACCGGATTTCGTCGCACACGAGCCACCACTGCTTGGATGAGTTTGGCGTTCGTACTGTGCGTGGTCTTCCTTGCCGCAGGCGATCTCTCACAGTTCCAACCTCAACAAATTGATTTATAGTGCGGTAAACAAATTTCTTACTAATTTTCAACTTTTGGAAGGTTTTGAAAATTACTCTACCGTGTGTAACGCTATCACGGCCACACGATTCTCATACTCTCTCCATTCCATCTTGAAAACTTCAAACCGACAACTTACTGTACACTTCTGCAGCTCAACCAACAATGACTCACGCCTCACGATACCGGTTTTGTAGCCGCTCCCTCGTGGTTACGTCTCAAAACTCACGGGCTAAAATTAGTTACAAATAGTATCAAAACTCACGACTACAAACGGGTAGCTAAAGTAAACATTCTAATGAGTCTCAAAATTCACGACTCCGGACAGCAGGTGCTTGCGATGACCGCATGAGAGATGAGGTGCGCGGTGACTCACACTTCCCTTACGACAGGCAGGGGATACTGTGGATGTTATTCTGCCACACCGACCCACAGGGGAAAAATAATGGCTAGTGAATGAAAGAGACCGAGGTGTATTATTATTATTATTATTATTATTATTAATAATAATAATAATAAAAAATATTTTACTGTTGTCTTAAAGGTAATATAATACATTTTCTTACCTTTCACATAAGTTGGGGCCGATGACCTTCGATGTTAGGCCCTTTAAAACAACAAGCATCATCATCATCATCATCATCACATAAGTTTATAATAATGACGTGTGGCCTCCGGGGAGGTCTGGTGCAGGTCTTTAGAGCTGACGCCGTATAGGTGACCTGCACGTGTGTAAGGATGAGACCCGACTTAAGATGAAGTCTAATGCTGAAGACGGCACGAACACCCAGTCCCCGAGCCATATGACTTAACTAATGAAAGTTAAAATCTCCGACTCGACCGGAAATCGAACCCGGGACCCCCTGGACCTCTTGGACCAAATGCTAGCATGCTAATAATTTATGCATGCAGCCGGACGATGTAAAATTAAAGTAGGTATATTATCCGCTGCTCGTTAAAAGAAACTGTCAATTGGTAGTACTGGGGCTTAGTTCCATTATGCAGCCAGAAGGCGGCATTTACTTGAATAAGGAATTTTATGTAGAGATATTAAAGATCAAGAAAGTTAATTCACTCATTTAGTTTCAACACTTGGAGATTTATTTGAAAAAAAAAAAAAGGCGCATTTCTATTTTTCGTGAGAGGAGTTCATCTATTCGCTTATTTCAATAGATTTTCTATCTGACACACTTAAACCGAAAAAAAAACCTCATGTCGCATCCGATTATTCTGTGCGATATAACTGAATGATATTTGAAACTCATTCGATTATTTAAATAATCGGATGGAAGTTACTCGATTATTAAAAGTATTCCATTAGACCATCAGTAATAGAGTGGACATTTATCAATTCAAAGAAGAAGTGGCTCTGCTCGTGAGTTTTGAGACTGGCCCAGGTCGAGAAACCTGTTCTTACTAATCCTCTTCCTGGAATTCGTGAGTTTTGGGACTCGTGAGTTTTGAGACTCGTGAGTTTTGAGACGACATGTCCCTCGTTCGGGCGGAAGTACAGCCACCCTCAAAAGTTGGGACAGTATTTATGGTAAGACTGGGTATATAAGAAAGATCATTGCATCTTAAGATTTGAAATGGCGTATGGCTTTTAGTGCCGGGAGTGTCCGACGACAAGTTCGGTTCACTAGATGCAGGTCTTTTGATTTGACACCCATAGGTGACCTGCGCGTCATGATGATGATGATGATGATGATGATGATGATGATGAAATGATGATGAAGACAACACATACACCCAGCCCCCGTGCCAGCGGAATTAACCAATTATGGTTACAATTCCCGACGCTGCCGGGAATCGTACCAGGGACCCTTGTGACCAAAGGCCAGCACGCTAACAATTTAACTTATGGAGCCGGACATTTTATGCCTTACAGATAAGTGGCACTTCTATGAACAAAAATGTAAAGAAACAAGTCAAATCAGAGAAAACTATGTAAATGGGTAGGGGATAGGCAAAACTAAAAATGAATTGAGTTTTACTCTCTCGTTAATGGAAGAAACCAGGAAAAACAACTTTAATATTAGGGGAATATGAGAAAAGAAATCGGAGGCGAACGCAGATAAGGTGTATATATTATACTTTATTTTTGTAACATTTTGGTAGTTGGAACATCTTTAATATTTTGTATTATAAAAATTCTAAATGCATGTATTAATTATGAAATAAATAAATAAATAAATAAATACTCTATTTCTCCAGTTGGTAATTATCCGTGATTGGGAGAGAAGGGTATTCTATTCCTTTCAGTAATACACTGCAAGGATGGGTTAAATTAATCACAACCTTAATAATTAATGTACTGGCCGGTGAAGAGGCTGCCGGCTTGGAAATACTGTAGTTCTTTTTCCGTTGCTTCTTACCACTTCTGGGAATGGCAGTCTCTTACTACGTTCTAATTATATGAATCAAGTGTACTGTATCATCAGTATGTACATTTTTTTTCTTTGGAAGAGCCTTGCTATGCAAGTCTACAATTCAATTGCTTTGAAATTGTGAGGTATAAAAATAGCGGGGGTTGGGAAATGGAGCTGGTGATCAATCGATTCTGGTTTGATGATCGAGTCGAAGAGGTCATTTGTTGGACCATCTGGTATTACAGCACGGTCTGTACGCCTACAAATTTTCCTGGAGAGTCACTATTGACCGGATTATAACCACTTAGCTGTGGATTCCCTGGTATGTTATTTAACACACATGACTCTGGGAATCCTATAGGTATGCACAGCTGCATACAGTTTTAACTGAACCCCTTGTCCGGTAATATTATGTCACGTTCCGTGAAGAATGCACATGTCCTATGTTGGATGGAATCTTGAACAATGTCCAGCTCCATTGCCCTTTGGGCTTCTGGGTCACAGGTTCGATTCCCGGCCTAGTCGTGGTATTTTAATATTGTGAACGGTTAATTCCCTTCGTTCGGCGGCTGGTGTTTGTGCTGTCGTCAACAATCCTGCAACTCTCAAAACATTACCTCCACCATATTAACACTCATTTTCCCATTCACGGCAGCGCGCCCACCCTCATCGGAGAGTCTGCCTTACAAAGGCTGCACTCAGCCGCACTAGATCATCATCTTGAACTCTTCGTCTTATGTATACTGAAATGTTAGTTACTACATTCTCGAGTTTCCTGCTGTTTGGTGTATTTATCTCAGTACATGTCCGCCTCCGTAGCGTAACGGTTAGCGTTATTAGCTGTCGTTCTCGGGGGCTCGGGTTCGATTCCCGGTACTGCCAAAAATTTAAGAATGGCAGGAGGGCTGATATGTGGTTCAAATGTTACACGCAGCTCACCTCCAATGGGGGTGTGCCTGGAAAGAGCTGCACCACCTCGGGATGAGGACACGAGGTTTGCATCTCAGTATATGCATTGCACATATTGAAATGCACGCAGGAAGTAAGCATTCTTCTGTTAACGTGTCCAGTTTACTGACGTGTATTATAGTTATAATGCGTGTGTAATAGCATTCATGGTTTTCAGGCATTTCTCTTCTTTTCTTCTCTCGGTAAAGCTTTACTTCTCGCAGCCCAACGTTTATAACATTATAGGGAAGTGAAAATAATGTAAATCTTACTTGGAATTCCTTTTAGAGGAGAGATGTGTTCATTGCCATGTCTAGGAACCCACCAGCCCGCCCCGAGAAATATATTTACTTTTATAACCTAATAAAGAGCAGTAGCCGCCATCGTCCATGGCTCAAGTAGTTTCTTGCATTCTCATTGGTCATGGTGAACGGAATGTGACGTCATTGCCATCAATGCTGATAAATACATTGCGTTACCAACCCCGGCCGAATAAAAGCACAAACAAAAAAACCACCATGTAAAATTACAATGTGGCTTTAACCGTCCGGACCAATGGTCTTGTCCAGGTCTTATCCTAACCGTCCGCACGGCAAGAACCAGTCCAGACCAATCGTGTTTCCACATGAAACTAGAGGCGTAGGGCGGCTTCTAACCGTCCAGACCAATGGCCTTGTCCACGGCAAGAATCCTAACCGTCCAGACCAATCGTCTTGTCCACGGCAAGAATCTTAACCGTCCAGACCAATCGTGTTTCCACATGAAACTAGGGGCCTAAGGCCGCTTCGCGGCTTCTAACCGTCCAGACCAATGGTCTTGTCCACGGCAAGAATCCTAACCGTCCAGACCAATTGTGTTTTCACATGAAACTAGGGGCCTAAGGCCGCTTCGCGGCTTCTAACCGTCCAGACCAATGGTCTTGTCCACGGCAAGAATCCTAACCGTCCAGACCAATCGTCTTGTCCACGGCAAGAATCCTAACCGTCCAGACCAATCGTCTTGTCCACGGCAAGAATCCTAACCGTCCAGACTAATCGTCTTGCCACCAGCTATCGAAGCACCTCACTCATTAGTTCCTCCGTACAGAGGTTGGCAGCTCTGAGCATAGCTTCACAACATCCTTCCCGAGAAGGCCGCGAACGTGTAAACAAACGACAGTCGTTCCGCGCGCAGATGAATGTAGCGAGTGCTGGGCTGCGAGAAGTAAAGCATTGATCTTCTCTCTTCTCTTTAGGTGCGATTCAGAACTCAGTTTTGATCAGTTGAAAAGATACGCGGAAATATCTTTCCACCGAATTGAACTTGAATTATATCAACCCTTGTGTCCACTAGACAATATGCAACTTTGTTCAACAGTTTGTTGTGATCCATAGCAGTTCAATCAGTCAGTCAGTCAGTCAGTCAGTCACCACTGATCTGCATTTAGGACAGTGGCAGATTCCCTTCAGTTGTTTACCTAGTCTTTTGTTCAATAATTTATAAGAATTTGGAAATTTATCGAACTCCTCTTACGGTAAATCATTCCAATCCCTTACTCCTCTTCCCATAAAATATTTCTACCAATTTAACATCTTGAATTCTGATTTTACAGTATCTTCATATTATGATGGCCGGCCCCGTTGTGTAGGGGTAGCGTGCCTGGTCCCGGGTTCGATTCTCGGCCAGGTCAGGGATTTTTACCTGTATCTGAGGGCTGTTCGAGGTCCACTCAGCCTACGTGATTAGATTTGAGGAGCTGTCTGCCGGTGGGATAGTGGCCCCGATCTAGAAAGCCAAGAATAACGGCCGAGAGGATTTGTCGTGCTGAGCACACGATATCTCGTAATCTGCAGGCCTTCGGGCTGAGCAGCGGTCGTTTAAGGGCTGTAGTGCCATGGGGGGTTCATATTATCATCTTCCGCACTTTTACTGTAAAAACATCACTCAAACTTACTCGTCTACTGATGTCTTTCCACGCCATCTCTCCACTGACTGCTCGGAATATACTGCTTATTCAGAATATATAGAGATTTGAGGACCCCCACCCAGTCAATAAATTTCCAATCACTCCCAGCGACAATTATATTCTTTTTAAATATACAGCACATGCCCCATCTCCCAGGAGACATCCTCAACTACTTCACACAGTTCAAATTAAAACAAACATAACATACACTGACAACGATCCAGCATAGTACAATCTTCCAAGTCCCAGAATCAAACCAGTGAGCATGAGTGGGGTAAAATACCTTTCCATCACATTTCATTATTTTCCAGCGTTATCGTTATATTTTCTCTTACAGGAGGGAACACACACCGTTGGAAGTTGATCGCGTTAACTTGAAATCACTCTTGCTGCTGATACCATATACCAGGGACATTGGCCAGAATTACAGTAGATGGAGTGATTGAACATTAGCAGCGGTGCATGGAAGAGATAGTCTAATTTAGGATGTTTGTGCATCGTGTGGAATGACAGCATGAAAGATGGACTACTCTATTTAATATTATCATACGTGAACAGTCAAAGCGATGTTTTGTTCACTCAACCGCACAAAAATTGTCTGACAAAGAAATTTAATGTTATACATTCTCGAAACGCGAGGATATTCCTTAACAAGAGAATTTTGAAAGAATGTCATCTGCGATGGCTAACGTATTTGCTTATTTTACGGTACTTTCTTAGTATTTATGATGGCTGCAATAGTTAGCTTGTGGCTAGTAATATTTCCCTCTAATGATCACAGAATTCTACTAGACATTAAATCTTCTGTAAGCGTTAAACGTCTTTCAGAAATATGTACAGTCGAACCTCGATATCTCGAACTTTCATTACTCGAATTTTCAGTATCTCGAAGTAACTTCAATTTCCCGGCCGTTTGTCCTATTCTTCACGTGTATTTATTTCTCTATTACTCGAAATTCGGTTACACGAATTTCTCGATTTCTCGAAGCAGAAGTGTCCTCCCTTGAAGCACCAACAAAAAACAAAAAAAAAACAAAAAAAAAAAACAAAACAACAACCTGTAACTCTAATTTTATACAACATTGAATGTGCAATGCGGTATTTGTAGTTTGTGAGGAACACTTAACAAGTAAAGAAAGGGTTACAGTGGTGCTGTGAGCTAATATGACGGTAACCGAAAAACAAACTTCCAGTGATCAGAAAATCGGCGAAGCCTCGTTGTTTTTCGAGTGTGAATTCATTACCGGTCACGTTCGAAAGCAACCCTGGAAGTCGTGGATGACAAGCTCCATTTACGAATCTTGACTGCGTGGTTTCGAACCTACTGCAGAGTCATTCGAACATAAATGACAGTGTTTTTCACTGCAGTACATTTTGTTGAAATGTATGTGGAAGAAAAGAACGTTAACAGTAAAAAACAGAAGAGACTAACGATTTTTTCCAAAGGTGTTAACGGAGGTATGTTTCTTGTTTCTCTACTGTATGCACTGTATTTTGTCTTATGAAAAGTTACTTTAATAAGGGTCTTAGTTAACGCGATGCCGTAAAATACGAGTTTGTTATTATATTTTTAAATACTGTAAAAATTTCTGTATTCAGTATAAGCCCGTAGTAGATACATATATTCAATTATGCGCTGTATATGCTCAAAAACGGTATTCTCGATCCCTCGAAATTTCGATGACTCGAAATAAAATTTAGCTCCCAAGGTGATTCGAGGTATCGAGGTTCCACTGTATTTGTCCAGTTTTTCGTTAATTCGGCACAAATATTAAAAGTATTGATATAAAGGGATACACGGTATTAGCGCATTTGGTTCTCTTTGTGTTCGGGCTTTCATCTCTGTCCTGTCCACCTCCATAGCGTAACGGCTAGTGTTATTAGCTGCCGTCCTCGGGGGCCCGGGTTCGATTCCTGGTACTGTCAGAAATTTAAAACTGGTAGGAGGGCTGGTATTTGGTTGAAATGGTACATACAGCTCGCCTTCATTAGTGGTGTGCCTGAAAAGAGCTGCATCACCTCAGGATGAGGACACGAGTTTACTCTTCTCTTTCACATGGATCACAAAATTCCAGTATAGATATCAGGCCCCTTTAAACAACAAGCATCACCATAATCATCCAATTCCAGTAGAAAAACCACTTAACAGATTAATACTAACGAAGTACAGACAGATGAATAAGGCCTTCGAAAGGTTGCCAGGATGTTCTCCATAGCGACTAGTTATCGATCCTTAGATATAAATTTTTACACAACCACTATTAATATATACCTCATTCATCACAGTATCAGAAAATGGTATAGAATAATGTTTGTAAAATGTTAGGAGTGAGAGGGAAGTGGTCTTAAGGAAAGTACAGCCCCAGCATTTGGCTGGTGTAAAATGGGAAACCACGGAAAACCATCTTTAGGGCTGCCGACATTGGGGTTCGAATCCACCATCTCAGGAATGAAAGCTGACAGCTACGTGACGGAAATCGTGTAGCCACTCGCTCGACTTCCCGTAAAATCAACTGTAAAAGATATAACTAAGACACAGATATAATGAGTTTTAAGCCCTCTCTGAAGCCCCCTCCTGCGGAATTATTTTAAACAGAGCATAGCTAAGATTTTACTCGCTCTTATTCTAAATTTAAATATCATGTTTTATGTAAATCCCTATATCTGTTTTCCCTTAATGTTGTCATAAACAGGCGGGTAAACAAACAGTAAACTGAACCCAATATAGGTTATTATTTGTCCTGTCTTATAAAGACCAAGTATTAGGTTAATATTCAAGAAGTGCAGACAGAAAGACAGTTTTGTATATAGAGAATTTATTTTGTATGTTGAAGTTTTCTTTCGTATTCTGGTATAATCTATTGATAAATGAACATTCGATGGGCAACTTTGTGATGAAAAGTGTGCTATATGCTGATATAACACATTGTAAATAGTTATGTAATGTTAATAAAACAATAACTCCCGAACTTGGTAGTTAATACTTGGGATAAGTGAACGTTCCTCCTCTGAAACGGAGTCTTGTCGTTTCGGCCAGCTGTGGACCACGTTAATCCAACTGATTTCTTCATCGAGCTTTAATATTTGCCCAGTTCCGTCTCATTCGTTCTCGATGTTGTTGCTTTCTTTCTTCAGTCCACGTCTTGACCATTTTAAGCTTAGGCTTTTCTTGGAAACTCTGTTGTTTTTTGAGTTTCATCTTAAGGCGGTTACGCTCCCCGATATCGTCATATGTAATCCTCACTTCATGTACGTGTCTTTCCATACTATGCGACCATAAAATATAATTCTCCTTTTCAGTATCACGTCTGTTATATTTCCATGTGTGTGTAGAGTTCGTGGTTGTGTCATCGTCTGTATTCGCCGTTTCCATGTACTGGACCCAAGATTTTTCACCAAATGTTCCTTTGACTTCAAGTTTCTCCAGTTCTTAAGTTTCTCTTTGCATTGCAAGGCATTCTGCAGCGTAAAAGGCCTTCATATTGGATGACTGCGTAGTAACGCCTAAGCTTGACATTTAGGGATATTGATTTCTTGTTGTAGATGCCCTTGGCTAACTGATATGATGTTTCCATTTCAGTCGTCCGTCATGCGAAGGCTTCCTTCTCGGCGATGTTGGGCTGTATCCCCTCGCCTAGGTATTTGAACTTTCCTGTCCCCTTGATATTTCACTATTCAATGTCTAGTTCTGGAAGCCTGCCTTTGCTGCTTGTTTCTGGAGTTCGCTGATCTGTTATGCAGCTCTATGTAGGAAATCCGAAAAAATCGCGACATCACCTGCGAAGACTAGGTAGTCAGCTGTCAGCTTCATGTATCTATAGCCCAGTCTGGCTCCCATTTAGACCTCTTTTTGCTTATTTCTCTCCGCCACCCATGGATGACTTCAACTACGCTATTGAAGAGCAGATGCGGGAGTCCATCTTACCATCTTAGCCCGGTCCTGATTAAAAAGGCGTCAAAAACCTCTGCCCTGAATATTACTTTGGATGTAGTATTGGTGAGGGGCTTCTGAAATTTTGCCCTCGTTATATTGCCCAGTCCTAGTTATTTTAGGATTTCAAATAGGCCTTCCTGAAATCAACTAAGATCACCAGAAACTCTTTATTTCTAAGCTTAAGCTATATAAGGACAGATTTAAGATTCATGATATCTTCAGAACATGAACGTTTTTTCCTAAAACCACCTTGGTATTCTTCCAGTAGTGAAACCAGGTGTTCTACCCTAGTTTGAAGACATTTCGAGAGGATCCTATAGGTTATTGCGAGAAGCGAGATGCCACGGTAGTTGTTTTTATTCATTCTGGTGCTTTCCTTATGAAGAGGGTGAATAAGGGCTGAGGTCCAGCTATCAGGAAGTTTCTTCGTTTCCCAAATCTCACATATTATCTCAGTTAACTTATGAACAGCTTTGTCGCCAACGTGCTTCCATAGTTCAGCGATTATAGAGTCCTCGTCTGGTGCCCTGTTGTTTTTCAGTGACTGGATGATCTGTTTGACTTCTTATCTTGTTCGTGGAAGTGAATCTGGATGAACGGGTGTATTGTCTGCGAAAAGGAATGTGGATGACGGGGATTCGCAGTTGAGGAGGGACACAAAATAATTAGCCAACATTTGGCAGTTGTTATTTTGAGCAGTTTTTCTTCGGGATCCTTGAAGTGTAGGCATGGTGGAGAGTATTTATTGACGTTCTGTTTGAAAGTTCTATAGAAGTCACGGGTGTTGTTCTTCTGGAGGTCTTTCTCAATTTGTCCCAGCTGAGATTCTTGTCAAAGGCGCGCTTTACTCCGCAGATATATTTTACTGTGTTTATTTCTGTATCTAGAAACTTCTCCCAATTACCTGTATTCTTCGGCGAGTTCCATCTTTGCCAGGCGAGTTGTTTTTTCCTTATTGCCACGTCGCAAAAATCATAAATAATATTCTAAATATTTTTTTCATGAGCAAATTTCCTTTAAAACTTAGTTTACAACTAGGTAAAGTAGCCGTTCTTAATACGGATGTATGAGCAAGGATTAAAGATGTTAATGAGGCAAATTGAAACGTGAATTATGATGTCATTAAATATAAATCCTAAACCTATACTGGCTTACACAAAATGAAAATATTGAAACACGGAGTATAACTATAATACGATGACAGTGATTGTGAAAATGGCTGAAAGCTACAGCCCACATCACTTCTCAAATATGCATAAGCACACTTGGCACTCTTAAACAATACAACTGTAGCTTCCGAAAGCATTCCGCAGAATGGCGAGCGTTCATTCTTCAGCTGGCCTGAAACGAACGACTTTACACAAATGATGACGAACATGGCTTCCGTGTCTATTCATTAGTGAAGGCGCCCACAGCCAAAAACACAAGAAAGCTGAATGTTCTCTCGAAAACCATTAGTAGTTACGAAGAAAATGGATGCGACGTTTTTTGTAGAACATGTAATTTCAAGGCTACATAGTGCACTTCATTTTTCGGTTACGTGAATGATGTTGGTCCACGAAATATCACTGTAATAATTCTCACAAATGAAAGGTAATCACTGATTTACTCAAATAAAGTCTCAAATCGGAGGTTGATTAAGAAATACCGTCGTTACTGGCGAGAAATATGTATACATATTTACGGGTGTTGCATTCCGCTGTTCGCGCCGTCTTTTGTTTCTTTCTTGAGGTCCAGGGCTGGCACTGATGAATGGGAGTGCTATGTGTGTGAATTTTAATTTTTTTCCATATGTCTAGCGCGGGTTTTTTGTTGAAAGAAAAATAGCATGATCCCTGGACCAATAAATCGTTTAATGAATTAGTTAGGGCACATGAAATGACAGCCCTTCAAATTACAGCGAATGAGAAAAATCAATAAAACGACACCAAAGATCTTCAGTGAGCAAAGAAATCACAGACGACAGTGTTAGACAAACAAAACACTTACGGAAGCGCTGCGACGTAGCAGAAATAGTTGTAAGACAGTAAAGTATGTATTCTCTAAAGTAAAATATTTCTTATTATTTCTTAACCAACCTCCGATTTGAGACTTTATTTGAGTAAATCAATGATTATCTTCCATTTGTGACAAATATTACAGTGATATTTCGTGGATCAACATCATTCACCTAACCCATTTTTCGATAGGGTGAACCTTTTACCCGTTATTTTAGTTGATGTAGGGCAAAAATCGCCCAAATTTGAGCCATACCCTTGTAAAATCTTCCACTAGTTCGAAATGGCGAAATGCATCGATATCCCTTGCGTGACTCGGGATTCCAAGCTATATCCTTACATAATTTCAGCTTAATCGGCTCAGTAGTTTTCGAGCCTATCCGGAACAAACAAACAAACAAACATCTCCTGTTTGTTAGTATTAGGCCTATATAGATTTACGTTGCACCGACACGGATCGGTCTTACGGCGACGGTGGGATAGGAAAGAGTTAGGAGTGGGAGAGAAGCGACCGTGGCATTTTCCTGGCGTGAAAATGGGAAAACCATCTTCAGGGCTGCCGACAGTGGGGGTTCGAGCCTATTATTATTATTATTATTATTATTATTATTATTATTGAGCCTCCGTGGCTTGGGCGGCAGCGCGCCGACCTCTCATCGCTGGGTTCCGTGGTTCAAACCCCGGTCACTCCATGTGAGATTTGTACTGGGACAAAACGGAGGCGGGACAGATTTCTCTCCGGGTACTCCGGTTTTCGGCAGCCGGTACAATTCCTATCCTCGCCGCTAGGTGAGGGCTTCATTCATTCCATTCCTGACCCGGTCGAAAGACTGGAACAGGCTGTGGATTTTCATTATTATATGTCTGTCGCATTCAAACTCTCAAAAGTATGAACTAATGTGTCCAGATTATGTCCTGCAACCTTAAGAATGGGGATCAAACACTTAATCAAGTACGCTACCCCACCAGGCCTATTTCTAATTGTTTGTGCAAGTTAAGTAGCAATTGTGTCGGGATTAGTTGCACTGGAAGAAAATTGCTATTGTTACTACTTACCCCCTCGATTTGTGGACTGCTTTGGCATGCAAATAGCAGACGAGTTAATTAATGGTTTGTACGCTATTAGTCACTAAACTTCTCGAGTGCTTTTATTTTTTACTCTTCACTCCACTTTTTGTCTCTTGCTCCTCTATTATCTCGCTACAAAGGCTTCTACCCTCCCTTTTCATTCCCTCTTTATACTCCATATATTTATGCTTTGACGCCAGGCTAGGGTTCTTGTGGGGAATGGGAGCGTGGAAGAGGACTGATACTGTACCGCACTTGTGATGTACATTCCTCGACGTGTTTCGCCAGAGATCGCGTAAAATAGAGCAAAACATGTGTAGACAATCCCCACCTACGGTTTTCTCGCTCTCATCTGTAAAACATGTTCGAAGTTTTTTCACACATTTTGGTTTGGCCATAGAATCTTTAAATCAAACGTTTTCGACTATATTTTCCGTCATCGTACTTTTACACACGACATTTATCTTAATTTACATGCTGTAGACTAGTTGGTGGTGGTGGTGGTGATTGTTAGTACACTGGGCAACCATCGCCTAGACTACTGGGTGGAAATTTTAAAATATAGTTAACATATTATTTGAAATACTTGAATTTTGTAAAGAGCCGAAAATATAATTCACAAATCATACTGCTTCGTTCTCCATCCCAACTGAATTACAGGTTTAGTGTGTATCCCAAAAGGCTTGAGCCATGGTGAAGTGTGGAAGAGAGACTGAGGAACCCCGTCAAGTCAGAAAATGCAGAGATTATTTTCATTTGAATGCAGTTGATACGGACTGCAATTAATGTGCACGAAGGATATTTTTTTGTTTTATTAATAATGATCGTTGTATATTTATTTAAACAAATTCGTGCTTATGAAAAGAATCGTTACTGTATCCACGAAACTGTGGAAGACGGAGGGACTATTAACGAGCTAGAACAACGTCCGCACAAGCACTGTCCTAGGCGAGCATCATTTCCTCGTCAGTGGCTCAACCATATCAGTTTGTGTACATGCAAGCACAGAAATGGTGTCCCGACGTAAACAATAAACACTGCCCCACTCCAGTAAAGAAAAGGAGGAGAGGGAGTGAAGGGGGTAGTGTCGAAGGCCACTCCATTACCGAAAAGGTGGGGAGGGAATGAACGGGTTGTGCTGAAGGCACAGTGTGTGTATTGCTATACATCCACCACTGTGCCCGTTTCAATCACAGCAGTTTTGTAGCGGGCTTTCTACCTGCAGCAATGCGTTAAGCGTGGAGGTGGGGGTATACCACGCTTTGTTTATACCGGGACACCATTTCTGTGCTCGCGTGTACGTGTGCGCTGTTGGAGTCTTAGCGACACTAATAAAGGTTTATTTTTTAATGTAATCTTGTAATGTGTACTTTAACGTGTTGTAGTACAGGGTGAGATAGTGCATATTTTCGCAAAAGTCAGTAGCACTATTCGCATGTGATTAGACTGGGTTTATATCTGCTTCTTACCGGGCGAGTTGGCCGTGCGGTTAGGGGCGCGCAGCTTTGAGCTGTATGTGGGTTCGAGCCCCATTGTCGGCAGTTCTGAAGATGATTTTCCGTGGTTTTCCATTTTCACACATGGCAAATGCTGGGGCTGTACCTTAATTAAGGCCACGGCTGATTCCTTCGCACTCCTAGGTCTTTCCTATCCCATAGTCGCCATAAGACTTGTCTGAGTCGATGCGACGTAAAGCAAGTTGTAATATATATATATCTGCTTCTCTGAGACAGACAGTTGTGATTAGAAGTTCGTAGTAATGTAATATTATCTTCTCTTTACCGAGCAAGTGACTGCACACTTTGGGTCACGTAGCTGTCAGCTTGAATTCGGGAGATAGTGGATTCGAACGCGACTGCCGGCAGCCCTCAAGACAGTTTTCCGTGGTTTCCTATTTTCACACCAGGAAAATGCTGGGACTGCACCTTAATTAAGGTCACGGCCGCTTCCTTCCCACAACCTAGGCCTTTCCTATCCCATCGTCGCCATAAGACCTATCTGTGTCAGTGTGATGCAAAGCAAATTGTTATATCTCCTTTCTTTCATCTTTTCTAATTTTCATTTGCCAGTCTAGTTTTTCCCATTCTCTGTTGCCGTAGGTTTGCGAAGTTAAGGGAGTCGATTTATAACCCCATGCATTTTCATTTTTGTTAAACGGTACCTTAGTTGTTCGAGCGCTGGTTAAGAACCATTCTCTTTTTCTCAGTGTCGTTAATACAAGCTATGTTGGCTGTTTAATGTGTGGTTAATTTCTGGAAGGGGGAAGTGGTCTAGGGATACCATTGTAGGTTTCCGTCTCTTTGGTCCATATGCTAGTATACAATAGAAAATGTTTAAATCCTCATTGGAGGGATGGAACGACCTGCAATGAAACGGCAATGAGAAGAAATGTTATAAATCGCACTTTTGACTATCCTAGAGCTGTTATTCCGTGGTTTCCTTCTTCAGTTCTAGGTGATTGCCAAGACTGTATCCAATGTGCAGATCACTGCCGTTTACTACGCAGACTTGGATATGATTACTAAGACACCGCAAGTTTACAAACTTCACGTGAACGGTAGATTCTTAGTCTTGCCAGATTTCTTGCATTCCGGCCTCCTAGCGATCTGGGGAAAAAGCATTCTCGATTATCTAAACTTCCTTTCTCTATAAATAGAAGGGGCAAAATATTATGATCCCTTTACCGACTGATTTAGGTTCTCCGTTACGAACGTATAAGCAACATTCTTTTGAGAACTTTGGCATGCATGTTCCATATTTAAACATCAGTCGGAAAACGAAGAGTCTGGTCTATAAAGTATCAAGAGTTCAGAGATAATGGCGGTGTGGTTTATATTATCTGTTTTCAGTGGCGTGCATGCCTTATAAATATACAAGAAAGCGAGAGAAATAAAAATATCCCCTTAACTCACTGCGTGTATACGGTCTTTGATATAAACCACTTTTGACCACCCTCGTTTTCGTATAGGAAGTTTACACTTCACACTTTCCGAGATTGAATTGCGATATGGTCGTGCAAAAATGGCGTATAGATACTCGTTACATTCGTGATTTCGCTAAAGGCTAAAGTACTACACATCGAGTGAGTTGGTCGTGCGGTTAGGGGGCGTAGCTGTGAGCTTGCATTCGGGAGATAGCAGGTTCGAACCTCACTGTCGGCAGCCCTAAGATGGTTTTCTGTGGTTTCCTATTTTCACACCAGGAAAAATGCTGAGTCTGTACCTTAATTAAGGACACGGCCGCTTCCTTCCCACTCCTAAGACCTTCGCTATCCCATCGTCGCCATAAGACATATCTATGTCGGTGCGACGTAAAGCAACGTGTAAATATATATATATATATATATTTTTGCTATGGGCTTTACGTCGCACCGACACAGAAAGGTCTTATGGCGACGAGCAACGTGTAAAAAAAAAAAAATACTTATTAGCGCGCAGTTATTTTCACTCTTTTCGTGATATTTCATACTTCGGTATGTCCAGTTCCTCTACAGGGTGTACGAAAAATGGCGTCGAATAATCACAGGCCATATAAAAGGGTACCGGACTTATTAAAATGAAGGTAGAAACCAACCCTCTAACTCGCATTTTTCATCCTGAGTCAATTGGGACAACTAACAAATGCCTGACATCTTATATCACAGTTGTGTTCCTATAAACACAATACAAAGCAGAACAACCGCCGACACCGCCATCCGATGAATTGTGGTTGCAAAATTGCATTACGTGACTTTCTCCCACTTGACTCTGGATGAAAATCGAGAGTTACAGGGTTGGTTCCTCCCTCATTTTAATTGTCCTGATCCCCGTTATCACAGCCTGTGATTATTGGGCACTATTTTCTCTACACCCTGTTTACGCTCTGGGCACGTATCCTGGCACTGACAGTGATCATTTTGATTCCCCAGTATGTTATTTTCAAAGCTTCTATTCTGAGAAATGTATTGTATTTCAAGTACCGATACTCCTATTATTGATCTGTCTCGTAGACTATTAACCCTCTCTGGATAAGTGCGTTTGTAGAGAGAAATGCAGTATATAATGGGAATCCTTTTAGCCATTCTTTCTCCGATCTTGAATTACTTGGTACCATCTTAGTATCAGTCACCACTGATCTCCATTTAGGGCAGTTGCCCAGATAGCAAATTCCCTATCATTTGTTTACCTAGACTTTATAAATAAATATCAATAAATAAAACCTGATGTCATGCCAATCATGTGTGTCAATTATTAACTCTCTACCTCCAATATTCTGTGAAGTATTGCCCCGTCAATGTCAACGGGCTTTTGAGTCACCCTGTAGTTAGTGGCAACAACTTGCTAGTTTGGGAAGTCTTCAGAAATTCTGTGATAGCTGGACAGGAAGCGTAATATATTTTATAAATATATACGACTACATTATAACTTATTTTTCGTATAGCATCATGCAGATGTAGATTCATCACGATGTACAGTCATCTTGATTCTTACAGCAGTGTCCCCGATAGGAGCAGAGTCCCAGACAAGATCGTTAACTGCCTCCAACTTCGGCATAGCTATACTAGATAATATTATCTCAGATTGCACATAAACGAAAGTCGTAGTACGCGTTTTCAACCGAACTTCTAGATAAATGTGCGAACTGCCGCATACATTTAAACCGCAGTTTTATCTGGCTGTCGTAGTACAAGCCTTGAAGCAGACTTTTTCTTTTATTTTGTTAGCATGTCAGCAGTAAACTGCTCACATTCCTACCATTCTATTGTCCGTGTTACCGTTTTCACAAAAACTAGAAATGTATTTAATTCAACTTAAGTTTGTAAAAGGTGTCCAGGATAAAAATATATTTCGTAGAAATCATAGGCATAGCGATGACGCGCCATGGGCTGATGGATTAGGTAGATCTGTCCACTCTGCCTAAGTAAATGCTGGTTAAAGACGCCTAGCCATTTCATTGTAGCCTATGTGGATTTTCACGTGAAGAAGTAATATCTCTCTGGATAGGATTTTTTGTGAAACCTGCGAAACATTTTAATTGTAATCAGGTACGTTACATTCCCGCAAATCTCCTTATTTGTATGGCATTTGTTGATCAGACCCATACGTTAACGAGTTTTGGTGCATTTCGCCATCGATTGCGACATTCTGTCATGGACTAATGGAGTTTTCGATAATGTCCGATGGCATCCTAATTACTACCATGTGGCAGTCTTTTAATGTAGCCTACAGTATTCCCGTTTGTGCAGAACATTTTTATTTTTGTCGTTCCTCCACTTTGTGCAACAACAGCAGCTGGTTAAATGCCAGTTTGCGAACTTTAAAGTGCTCTTTTTTTGTTTCTGCGTCAGACAGAATGGGATGTGCATTGCGGTTTTCCCGTCCCAGCAGAATGGGCGCCTTTCACTGCCGCTGAGCTTCCGTTTTCCTCATTTATCTTCTGTGTTGCTTGTGTATGTTATTCGAATGAAATATACAGTTTTCAAGTAGTGATTTGAACGCATTGCGAGTCTCTTTCATGTTTACGGGAAACGATTTTGCATAGTACGTTATACATTGTGCTCTTTCTGCTACATTATGTCAGGCAACGATAAATATCCATAATCAAACTAGGTATTAACTGGCTATTTTAAAATGATGTGGTCATAATAATAGCAATTGATTACAAACGACCTTAAATTTTGAAATGAGTTCGATTGTGTACTGCTTTCCACCTTTCATGAGCTGCAATGTTAGAAGAATTGACATATGCCAAAGCTCGTTATATTCCCATTGAAAATAAATTGTTAGTGGAAAAGAAAACATTCTCGGCGAATAAATGACATATCCCATCCTGTGAGTTTTCGTTCACTACAAGTCCATGGCATTTGTTGTTTTATTAAGTTACAGCAGAAGAATACTAAGCAAAGAAATAGTTAAAACATAAGTTTAATGATCGCATGAAAATGTTGAAGTATTGGTCACATTGCTAACTTATAATTACATCCTCATCATGGCGCCCTGATTACAGAAATCGTATTTATTAAGTCTTTTTTGTTGTTGTTATTTTCCCAATTTTAACTTTAGACATTTTTTCATTGTTTCATTATTTTGTCATTTTCAGCAATTGGCTAGATCCATTCTTTGTTTTGAAAGTATTTTTTCTTTGTTCTGCATTATTATTTTGTGACTTTTATGCATTTGTGTTGGATAATCAGCAGATCTTAATGTCGTCAGAGCTTTCAATAAACGAGAATACTCAACTGACAAAAGGCTCGAATCTTCTGAGTTCGTAAACTGTGAAATAAAGTAACCTCCTACAATCTTTATCCGTACTCTTGGAACTCCACATCCCTAGAGAGCGATGAGACATTCTTCTAATCTGGATGGGCTTGTAGTGAGAGAGGGAGTTACTATCACTGTAGTAGGCACAGATTTCACATTTCCGTCAGGTTGTTGAAGTGCCCGAGTATTAACACGCAAAAACGTGCTTGTAAGTTTCGTTTTGCACTATGCGAGGTTGATTTATTCGAGTGTGATTCACTTCATCTAATACAGACATTTAAAGCTACCCGTTGAAGGAAAATTATTTCACAATTCGGCGAAGATAATGTTTCTATACTAATTGGCATATAAGCGAGTACACTAATGGAACAACCTTACTCTTTCTCCCTTATTAATACTGACGGTAGTGACAGACAGAAAATAACTGTTGGTTTCAATTCATTGTCGCTAACTATACAATTCTGGGACCCTACTTGCCGGTACGTCGTCTTTCAGTTACCGTTCATCTCGCATTTCGGCACTATATAGTCATATCCATTTAATTTGTAAGTATAAGGAACGGTAATTAAGGTTACTTTATGTTGTACCTTACTAGATAAATGTGTATCTGTTAAACCATAACCTAACCAAAATAAACCATTTTTTTGAATCCAGATGAACAAGCTTTCATTTTTTCTTTGCTATTTGCTTTACGTCGCACCGAAACAGACAGGTCTCATGGCGACGATGGGACAGGAAAGGCCTAGGAATGGGAAGGAAGCGGCCGTGGCCTTAATTAAGGTACACCCCAGCATGGCCAACTCGCCTGGTAGCTTTCATTTATCTCGCTATATGTGACATGGGACCGAGGGGGGGGGGGGGGGGGATGGGCCCTTGCCCTTAAATCCGCCCCTGCCCTCAAAATATATTTGATAACTTCCTGTACATCGAAAGATTAACATGTATTGACCATGTAACTGTCTCCATAGCCGTGTATTGTAGAACGTGATGTGGGTATAGCAGTACGTGCCTACCTTGCTAGTTTAGACTGATGTCGGGAACAGAAGCAGCCGTAGTGCCATGTGAAAAATGAAACGAACCGCGGGTTGCTTTAGCTTAGTCAGTGCTTGTGTTACTCATTTCACAGCTATCCTCGTAACTAAATCAAAATAGCAAGCTTGTAGTTTTACGTGATTGTTGATATCTTGATCGCAGCCACGGGACCGTTAATTAGGTGGAATTCGGATCAGAGAGACATGGCATTTAATTTTAAAGGCCCACATACATTGGACGGGATTCAAACTGAGATTAGTTTCGCGAGAGGCGAGCTTCGATGTCCTTTGACTTTCTCGTCCTAAATATTCAGTAGTCCCGTACAGTAGTTGCCGGCTGTCTATTGTTTGTGATTTATGTCTTCAGGTTAATTTTTACAGATTGCTTGTGAGGACTTCAGCACTGTCCTTGCTCCTTTGTCTACTACGTTGTCACTGGTACAGCTGTGGTGTTACCTTATCAGGTAATGATAATATCAGTAATTAGATAATGTCGGCAAGGAGACACTCCCACCTCCCAACGACGATATTGGCTGTATAACTGTATGGACGGCCTAAAGGGCACCTGCCCTGACCCAAAGGATTTAGGCGATTGGCGTTGGAATTGCTTCTCTGTACTGAAAGTCCAAACAAGGACACTGTTGTCGGTTAAGATAATTTATTTTCAAAGTTAATATCATCAAAGAAAACTATTGGGTTGGATGCGTGGTTCGGATCGTGTAATTGTTAGCTTGCATTCAGGAGGTGGTGGGATCAAATCTCACTGTCGGCAGCCCTAGAGATGGTTCTCCGTAGCACACTGATTACATCAACGTAAGGATAAATGTAAGTGATTTCTCAATATCCTGATTGATCCCTTCAATGCAGTTAGGAAGGTATAGCGCTCGAAAATCCATATTCGAATTCCATTGCTGACAGCCTTTATCTAGAGTATTATTTTCTTACACAGTGGACCCAGGTAAGGTGAATAATGACAGTTATTATACGCTCTACCACAGCCCTCATGTCGTCAGAGTGTTCTATACAGAAGAAGATTATAAATAATTTTCCAAGTCCCCGGTATTAATCACTAAGAAGAGGTAAACAGAATTTGATGTTCCCAGCACTGTCCTTGCTCTCCAATAAGAGATTTGAAAATGTTTTTCTTGGGATTCAAGAAGATGGTAGGTGCATATGGGTTGTCGAGTTACAGTGGCCATTTCACCGTTCCCTGTGGTTTCTCGTACAAGAGCAAATAGAGTTTAACTGGCTGTTCTGGGTGGGTGGAAGAGCCCTTGATATTAAACCAGGGAGTTATGCAGGGATTTTGTGAAGCAATTTGCAGCGTGTTCTTCTTAATTAGCTAAAACTTCATATAAGGCGCTTTCCAAAGTACATCTATGTTTTACTTGAATCTATGAGACGTCTCAGTGTGTGTGTGCTGTGCCAGTCCATTGTGATACTTGATGTTTTGACGTGAATACATCGTATCAGTCGGGAAGCCAGTGTGAAAAGAGCTAGACGAAAATATGTAAGATTTTAAAAGGTTGTAAAATACTAGCAAGATATCCGTGTTTTGCTACGGTTTAAAATGAAAAATATAACTAAAAGTTTTACATTTTGAGGAGTGCATTGTCGGATGAGCCTGTTAGGTACACCCTCAGATTGTTTGTCAAATGGTTTTGGAGAAATTATTATTTATTTTCGGATTTAATTTTGAACCCCATAGAATTGGAATGTTTTAAAACTCTACCTTATTTAGCATACAGGAGCAACCAACATCTGAAATTTCAACGTCATATGTCAACCGGTTTCAGAGATATGAATAATTATGTTTTCAAGCCACACCCTCGGGGTTAAAACCCCTGACGGGTGTATTATCGTATGTCTACTTTTTATGTGCCGAAAGCCTGCAGTCTAATATCTTGGAACTTGAAAATAGGTGCATTGAGTATGGTATGAAAATTAGTCTCTCGAAGACTAAATTGATGTCAGTAGGTAAGAAATTTAACAGAATTGAATGTCAGTTTGGTGATACAAAACTAGAACAGATCGATAATTTCAAGTATTTAGATTGTGTGTTCTCCCAGGATGGTAATATAGTAAGTGAGATTGAATCAAGGTGTCGTAAAGCTAATGCAGTGAGCTCGCAGTTGCGATCAGTAGTATTCTGTAAGAAGGAAGTCAGCTCTCAGACGAAACTATCTTTACATCGGTCTGTTTTCAGACCAACTTTGCTTTACGGGAGCGAAAGATGGGTGGACTCAGGATATCTTATTCATAAGTTAGAAGTAACAGACATGAAAGTAGCAAGAATGATTGCTGGTACAAACAGGTGGGAACAATGGCAGGAGGATACTCGGAATGAGGAGATAAAGGCTACTTTAGGAATGAACTCGATGGATGAAGCTGTACGCATAAACCGGCTTCGGTGGTGGGATCATGTGAGGCGAATGGAGGAGGATAGGTTACTTATGAGAATATTGGACTGTTATGGAGGGTAAGAGAAGTAGAGGTAGACCAAGACGGCGATGGTTAGACTCGGTTTTTAACGATTTAAAGATAAGAGGTATGGAACTTAATGAGGCCACAACACTAGTTGCAAATCGAGGATTGTGGCGACGTTTAGTAAATTCACAGAGACTTGCAGACTGAACGCTGAAAGGCATAACAGTCTATAATGATAATGTATGTATGTACTTTTTATGTATAATCTAAGATGTATACGGCAACCATCATGTGAAATTTCATGCTCATATTTCAAGTGATTCGAAGGTCAAAACCCCGTAGGTTTTTTTTTTAAAGAGTACTTCCTAATTGAAAGTCCAAAAGTAGAGGAGAAATCACACTGTGAAATGTTAACCTCGGTAAGTAAAACCGTTTTTAGAGAAATTAATATTTTTTTCATCAAACCTTACCCCCAATCAAAACCCCTTAGGGTGTATTGTTTTAAAAACCCTTCCTAATTACAATCTGAAATGTAGAGGAACAACCAAAATGTGATATTTCAACCTCGTATGTCAAACGGTTTCAGAGAAATTAATATTTATATTTTCAGGTCTCACCTCCGCTACCCCCGTCAAAATCCCTTAAGAGTACATTGTTTTAAGACCACGTTTTGGTTAAAATGTAAGGCATATAGAAGCAATCATGTGAAGTTTCAACCTTTCAGAGAAATGAATATTTTTTGTCATCAGGCAGCAACCCCCGGTCAAAACCTATTAGGGGTGTATTGTTTCAAGACCACTTTTTATTTCAAATCTAAGATATAGAGAACAACCGTCGTGTGAAATTTCAAGCTCGTATGTCAAACGGTTTGAAGGAAATGAATATTTGTCATCAGGCCTCCCCTCCCCCGACAATCCCCTTAGGGACGTATTATTTTTAAAACCATTTTTTACTTAAAATCTAGGACATATAAGATGAGCCATCACGTGAAAATTCAAACTCGTATGTGGTTCCAGAGAATTATATTAATGATATTAACCCCCATTTAACCCTTAAGGACTGCAAGTTTTTCTAAACTTGTGTTATTTAACATCTAGCTTATAAAGAAGCAATCAACGAATGCAATTTTAACTTTGTCCGGTCAATGGTTTCGGAGGAATGAAGATTTTGGTTTTTAGGATTTTACCCCCGTTTCGTTACCTTACTTGAGGAGTTTTGTGGGTGACTACACTGTAGTAGAAAGTATCCCCAAAAGTTCATTTCTTTATGCCCAGTAGTTTTGGCTGGGCGTTGATTGACAGTCAGGACATTGCCTTTTATAATAGATAGATGAACCTGTCACAGAATAGTCAAGTTGCATGTACACAAGACCATCTCCAATAGTATCAGACCTTAATACAAAATCAACGTGGCCGGCGTATTGGTTGAATATAAACCAAGTCTGTGGTGAAACATGATTCGGTATCTTACCGAATTGCTAAGTTGTCAGTAATGGCGTATAAATGGAACCATATTCATGCACTTTTAATAATTATGACATTGGTATGTCAGCGATATTGAACACTTAGATCATAACATATTCCGTTTGAACTATTTGGAAGAATTCAGTAGTATCTGTGAAGAAGTTCCTAACTCGCTTACTTACTTTAAACACACATAAATCTGAATTAAAATGAAAAATATGAAAATTAATATTCATTAAATAAAATACACAATCGTCGGACCTTGTACTCACACTTAGTTCTTACCTGATTACTTACACATACGTTATTTGATGGGCGCCAGCTACAACTCATTGCAGCAATATGAGAATGAGAGTCTTGAATAGCTCTAGGGTGTGGGGTAATAAGCTTACTTTTTACAACATACCATATAGATTCTGGGAAAAGGAGATAGTCGTTTTGTTTTCTCATTAAATTTGAGGTTATCTAATTCTATAATTTAAATAAAACGATAAATTAATTTGATAGAACAAAATATATTCTTGAAATTATTTCGATAAAAATAGTAAGACTGGCTGCGATAAAACAGATGAGAATATAGAAGTATGACATTACAACTGAAAGAAACTCTGCATTAAATTTGAATTCTTCTTGACCGCACATTTAACATTTGTACAAGAAATTTATCCCTCAATGGTTCACCTGACTGTACCTTCAACACTTTGAGTGTAATTACGACGTATTCCTTTGAGTTAGTGTTTTGCTGTAGGTGTATCAAGCCTAATTTGGTGATGTATCCTTTTTGTTTCACTGACGACTAAGTGTCCATGTGACTGCTTCTTCTCCATCTAGATGACTGACTACTGTCATCTCAGTACAACACTTCTTGGCAAGTGTCTCCATCCATTTGACTTCTTGGCAAGTCTGCCCTTCTATATGACTTCATAGCAAGTCCCTCCGTCCATATGACTTCAACTAACTGACCGACTGAGGTCTCTCCTTCCACTTGACTCACTAACTGACCGACTGAGGTCTCTCCATCCCTTTGACTCTCACTATAAGACGCTGGTCCTAGTATTTATACTCTTTAGTTGACACACCTACGCAATCTCCAGAAATAACTATGATATACTCCCACCTGGCTCCAAATTTTACATACAATGGTAAAATTGCCTGGGGCACTCTAGGTTTCTCCAAAAAAATAAGCTCATCGCTAAATGCACACAATGACGGAGCGATGACTCGGCAGTTACGCTAGCAGTATTGCAACATGTGTGTTGCAATGTATCCATATATGATATTATGTAGCAAGTCTTACTTTACATGGTTAAATGCTAATATTCACACACACATGTATATACACAATTTACCTACAATCACGCAAGCGATAATCATTGCAGAATTGAATAATAATAATAATAATAATAATAATAATAATAATAATAATAATAACAACACAGATGTAATAATAATAATAAGAATAAGAATACAGATATCATCTTGTAACGAGATTTGAACCGGTACACCTGATCCTGTCTTAACATATAAGTATATATAAATAAGATAACTTGAATATAAACTTATTTACGTATATTAAATAAGTGAACACTCACAATGTTAGAAGTACTTAGAAGCCTTTTCGGATGGTCTGTAGAAGTGCGATAGAGATAGACTAGGTGCATTTGAACAATGTATAGTTTTCTGAATGAAGTCTCGCAGATAAGAAAATTTAGTTTCAGCAGTTGGGTCTTACGACGATGAAGGATAGGATAGGGCTAGGAGTGGCAAGGAAGCAACCGTGGCCTTCATTAAGGTACAGCCCCAGCATCTACCTGGTGTGAAAATGTGGAAATCACGGAAAACCATCTTCAGGGCTGCCGACAGTGGGGTTCGACTTCGTAATCTCCCGAATGCAAGCTGACAGCCACGTGACCCAAACCACACAGCCACTTGCTCGGTTGTACAAGACAGAGAAACCCTGATCCACAAGGTCGTAGTAAATCTTTAATTGATCTGTTTAGCCTGTTATTACGTATGCAATTGAAAAAACGTGTGCAGTTTCAAATAGAAGGTGGAATTTTTGAGACTACTATCACTCAACAGCTCAAGTAATCTCTGTTTTCACATTTGTTGTCGGAAACTAAGCAAACATAAAATTCAAGCTCATGCATTACACGTAAAACATCAATAATGAGGTTGTATGGTGTATCGACTTGAAATATTTTAGCAGGGAAATTTCATTAATATCTTAATAAAAACCGAAATATACACGATTTCCTTCCGCACGCAACACTTGTTCATGTTTTGTACGGTACATAACACTGCAAAATATTACTGATACTTGCCGCACGTCGGGCGTCATTTGTAATATCCTTATTCTACTATTAACACATAGGCCTACATACTTCATTTTAGACTGTTATGCCTTTCGCCGTTCAGTTTGCAAGCCTTTGCGAATTTACTAAAAATCGCCACAATCGCCTGTTTGTAACTAGCTCTGTGGCTTCGTTTAGTTCTATACCTCTTATATTTAAATCATTAGAAACTGAGTCTAACTATCGTCGTCTTTGTCTCCTTCTTTTTCTCTTACCCTCTATGATCGAGTCCATTATTATCCTAGGTAACCTGTCCTCCTCCATTCGCCTCACATGACCCTACCACCGAAGCCAGTTAATGCGTACAGCTTCTTCAATCAAGTTCAGGACTACTTTAACCTTTACCTCTTCATTCCTAATACCTTCCTGCCATTGTTCCCATTTGTTTGTACCAGCAATCATTATCGCTACTTTCATATCTGTTACTTCTAATTTATGAATAAGATATCCTGAGTCTACCCAGCTTTCACTTCCGTAAAGCAAAGTTGGTCTGAAAACAGACTGGTGTAAAGATAATTTCGTCCGGCAGCTGACTTCTTTCTTAAAGAAAACTGTTAATCGCAACTGTGAGCTCACTACTTAATAATACTTATCCGACAATCCGGGTAAATGGGCACCAGTGCTCACCAGAGGATTCCTCAAATTTAATAATAATAATAATAATAATAATAATAATAATAATAATAATAATAATAATAATAATAAAGCAAATGAATAACTCATCCCATGTTGCGTTCATGAACTCGAAATCTGGTGTTATGTTGGGCCTTGCATAACACCCCCTGAAGAATAGAATTCAGGATTAACATGCCACAAGAATTTCTCCACGAAGAATCGGAAAAAACTTAGGGAAAAAATATATTAAAATAAACATTTCAAAACAGCATATCATAAAGATTTATTTATTTATTTATTTATTTATTTATTTATTTATTTATTTATTTATTTATTTATTTATTTATGAGTGCCCTTTTTTAATTGGTAAAATTAGGCCTCGAGGCCCTCTCTTGCACTTATATTAATTAAAATCTAAAACAATTAAAATAGATAATACTAAATAAATTACTATGTAAATACTATGTATACTATAATACTATAATACTATGTAAATGAATCACTGAATTAATATTAAAAGTAATTTATATTAAAATCTCCTAAAATTATCTCATATCCTCGGGCACGCACACATTCATGCGTCAACCATTCAGTCAGCTGTCCTCAGCAGGTAGTCTCGGCAGGTGACTTTAGATCTTGATAACGCGCTACTTTCCTCTGACCTGAGCTGGCAAGGAATTCCGTAATCTGGCGGCGATCACCACATAATATCTATTTTATTTTTGCGGTTCACTGGAATAGAAAGAAAGGAGCTCGAACGAGTATTTGGGTCGTGAAAAGATGATCAAGTCCTCTTGAATTCGAACTTTATCTTCAAATTATGATCTTTCCTACCTTTAAAAGCTTATTCGTCTACTAATGCCATCCAAGCCATCTCTCCCCTTAGAGCCCGGAACATACCGCGCAGTCGAGCAGCTCGTCTTCGTACTCTCAGATCGTTCCAGTGCAAACATTTTATTATTTTCGTATAACTACTCGTTTGTCTGAAATCACCCAAAAGAAATAGAGTTGTTTTCCTTTGGATCTTTTCCAATTCTCGAGTGTAGTATTCTTGGTCACGGTATGATACAGTGGAACCATACTCTAATTGAGATCTTACTAACGACTTGTACGCCCTCTCCTTTAATGCCTACTATAACATGTGATTACCCTCATAAACATGTGAGGAGATCTGTAACATGTATTTACAACCCCGTTAATGCTATTATTCAAATGGAGATCTTTCTTTATATTGACACCAAGGTCAAAACTGAAAGGACTTTTCCTTTTGGTGAAACTTACATCTGACTTTTAACCCCGTCAGTCAGCATACCATTGTTTGCCGTCCATGTGCTTCGTCGAGGTATTTTTGGAGCGCTTGCTCCAACGTAGGGAAGTTCATGGAAGAACAAAGTAATTAAAGTTATCCAATTATTTTTATGATAACTTCGTGCTCAAATCATAGCAAAAATCCGTAATAATGTTTCTTTAACGAAACGATAAAAATGTGAATGAAATATATTTATTCAACGACTCCGTGATTACAAATATAATACGTCAATAATGAATTTACCAACAAAGTATACAGTCACATTTAAGGAAGTGTCCCAATAGAATCAAGGACAGATATGAGTTAATTTGTTCTCAGTTGCTAGCCGATTGAACATTGTTAAATTGTAATAAATGTATGTACTGTAGTATTGTGAAAGTACATGTAATCCCCGCATTTACTACAATGAATTATATTTGTCATAACGCATTATGTTTATTTGTTTATTGCTTTAGTTACATAGTAAAGTGTAGAAGCTGGAAGTTTGCATATTGTGCCTTGTACGTCATTTATTTTGTACGGTAATTGGGAAATACAGAACTACTTACAGAGCTACTGGTAACATTGGAAACTTTTTTGATTCCCGCCTGCGTCAACAATTCAGCCAGGATGATGACGTCAGTATGGTAGCTACGGACCCAAACAACGAGACAGCGATGTTTGAGATTAAGCGCCATAAATCTGACTCTCTCTCTCTCTCTCTCTCTCCCTCTCTCCTGAATAATTTGCCTCCTCCCAAGCGGGGTACGTCATGGTGTGTTGAAGGAGGACGGTGAAGTTGTTGAAGATTGCCTTTACACAATTCCACTAAATAAGATGCATTAATATATTCGATATTGAAAGGATTGTATTTAACTTGTAAAAATTGGATGAGAACAGGTAAGGAGGAGTTAGGTTAAAGTACTTACTCCGAAACTGAAAGAAATTCTACGTTCACTTTTTCTTCCTCACTTTGTCATCGAAGCATTGATGACGGCCTGATTGTGGAGATGCTGCTGCTGATCCTGCAGGGTCAGCGGATCGCAGTTGCACTTTGTTGTTGCAACTGCTTTTGTTTCAGAATCAGTGGAGCCGTAAAGTTGATGTACCTAATCTTTTGCGCGTAGCTGTTATTAGGTCTTCCTCTTCTACGTACTCCGGGTAGCGGGAAGTCGAGGGCTCTTTTGGCTACATAACTTTCATCCCGTTCGTTCACCTTTTCGACCATGTCACCCCCTCGCACTGAGCCGTCTCCACGAATGTCTCCTTCACGTGTTACGTGCTTTTGATGTGCTGATTTGGCTTGAGATCCTTCTTCGCAACTCCTGCTCACATTCTAAGCATTAACACTCTCTGGCATTTAAACGACGCTCTATTTCTTTCCTTCATCATCCCAGATGTCGGTACAAAAACTATAAGAAAGTCTCTTAGTTCAGTTATTATCTTCCAACATTTCCGTCCTCAAAAGCTTGTTACCTGTTGTATTAGAAAAAAGGGCAATAGTAATCGAAAGGGTGGTCTTCATAGAATGGCCAGGAATTCGAAGCTAAGTTGGTGCAGACCACACCACTTTCATGTATAAATTGCCTTTAAGCTTCAATGGCATCCTCTTAAACGAAATACATATCTCGCAGATCACAAGTGAATTTACATCCTCATCACATCTACCCATTTTTCCACCACGGATCCCTGCTATCAAAACGGCTATATTTCGGGAGTGTTTGGCGTTGAAGCCACGGGATTTTTGAAAGTGCAGAGATGATGTTCTGTCTTTGAGCGGCTCACTTTCAGTCCGGTGTCTAGCCAGTTTGGCCATTTTTAAAATACCCCCACACCCCCTGAAGCAATACCACGTTGTCGCTGATCATTGCCACATCATCAGCAAACAGTAATATCTCAAGAAGTGCATCTGTGATTTCCGATGTCAGGAAATCCATGACTTATGAAAATAAGTGGCCTGAGAACACTGCCCTGGTGGACGGCTGCAGTGAATCTCACACGCGTGTTTGCATCCTTGTTCATATCCTGGATCAATTTCACATAAGATTTCGGAATGCCATGAGCTCTTAATGCTGCCTAAGTTAGATCTCTCGGTACTCCGTCGAATGTCTTCTCTACATCGATGAAAACTATATGTAGGTACTTTTTGCAATCCCTGTTTTTTCATTAGAATCGTCATGGCCTGAATTGCTTCTAAGTTAAATACCTCTGTAGTTTACACAGTTTCTTTGACATATGGTCACCGTTCTTGATGTTGAAGAAAATTTGCAGAAAACGTTATTCCAGTGTCACCACATCTCTTCCATAGCTTTGCTGGAATCTCGTCAGGGACTGCTGTTTTTCCATCGTTGTTGTTGTTGATGATGATTGGGATGATGTGATGACGGTTGTTGTTGGTTAAAGGGGACTAACATCTAGGTCATCGCCCATCGTTCATTTGGTGCACTGCTTCTCGACTTCTTCAAGAGTTATATCACACTAGTCTGAGTAAACTGAGGCAACAAAAAGTGTTGTATTCCATGGGAACTCTTCGTCCTGCGTTCACCATCCACATACACTGGCATGCCAAAAGTCACGTGATAGCTGTATTTGAAGGTAATTTTCGGTGGAGCCACCGTAACGTGACCTCTTGGAAGTGCTCAGATCTGTGTCACGTGTGATCTGAAATCTCAAGAGTGAGTGCAAACATTTTCTGTGCTAGTCGTGGCAAGACGACGTGAATTGTTGTCTTTCGAATGGGGCATGATAGTGAGGGGTCAGATGAATGGAAAATTCCGTTGTCGAAGTTCTGCGGACATTTAACATTCCTCGGTGTCACGTGGGTGTCGGGAATATCTCACGAAAGGCGTTCCACCCACAGAGTACAGCGCAGTGGCCTAACATGGATGATTAATGATCACGATAAGCGGTGTCCGGGTAGAATTTTCCGTGGTAACAGACAAGCCACACTGGCTCAAATCACATCCATATTCAATGCAGAAGGTATCAGAAGCATATCCAGCAGGTCAGGTCAGAAGCATATCCAGCAGATCAGTGCAGCGTTCCTCAACGTCACTGTGACATGGGAGCAGAAGACCTACAAGAGTGTCCTTGTTAACGTTGACACCGGGCACAGCGTCTTTCCTGGGCGCGTGACGTTGTTCATTGCCCTGGAGGACTGGCGTCATGTGACTGTTCCAGTTGTTTTGAACTGATGGTAGTGTTCGGATATCGCGCAGCCCGTATAAAGCCATGGATCCTAGTTGTCAACAAGGCACCATACAGGCTTCTGGTAGCTAATTAATGGCACGGGGTGTGTTCATATGGCATGGGCTGATTCAGTGATCAACCTGAACAGGCCTTTGACCAGTGACTGCGGGGTTGAACCGCTTGGTGACCAGTTGGAGCCCTCCATGGACTTCATATACCCGTACAACGATGAGATAGTCCACCATGATAAAGCACGGTGTCATCGGGCCCAGGTTGTCCACAATTGGTTCGATGAGTATTCTGGAGAGTTTCAACGACTGTGGTAGCCACCTTGTTCGTCTGATATGAACAATTATGGGAGGTTGTGGTGGAGTCCATTCACACCCAAGACCTTTCACTTACAAACAGGAAGAAGCTGTGGGTAGCTATCCGAGTGGCATGATTCATAATCGCTGTACAGATGTTTCTTCTACTTGTGGAATCGATACCGTGACGAGTTATTGCTCTTGGCCTACACTATACTAGACCCCTATCCCATGATTTTGGCATGCCATTGTAATTGTAATTACATCAAGTCTTATAAGTTGCTACTCTCGCTTCATTGACATGTTATCTTTATACCCCATTTTGATAGTAATCTGACTTTAGAATAAAAACCATCACCGTATAGGCCGTGCAAGCCTCTGGAGGAGTGGAAGGTATAGCCTCGGTACTCACAAGGTAACTCATCATTAGGTTCGACCAGACAGATTTCAGTGAAACTGAGATGAAAGACCAAGCAACATATCCTACATTTAATGGCAATACTCATTTTGATGTAAAATTAACGGTAGTATTATAGGGAAATCCTGAAAAATAGCTGGGCTGCCAGGACGAGTCAGCTGATAACGTAGAATGATCTTCTGTGTGCATTGTTTTTAAGTTACGCCTACATAAAACAATTTTCTCGAAAATGACGTTTTGACTGCACAAACAGAATTTCACGCTCTACAAGCCTATTTTAATATAAGAGTTCTATTACCTATGTGTCGTTTATACTCTGGATAATCTGTTTATCGACATGCATGCCATTAATATAATCTAGTATTAGGAAACTGGTGGATTAGTGTTCAGAATTACTTTCTCACGCTGTAGACAGCCTCTGTAAAAGCGACAGGCGTGCAGCTACCTTAATTTATCATGTTACCAAGATACATTGCAATCTATGATTTCTATACACCGCGTTCCACTTAACACTGCAGCAACAAAGCACGTACATGTTATTTTAGGCACCAAGCTAGTGGCTGCACGGTTTGAGTCACGTACCTATCAGCTTGCATTCGGGTGATAGTGGGTTCGAACCCCACTGTCGGCAGCCCTGAAGATGTTTTTCGTTGTTTACCATTTTCACACCAGGCAGATGATGCGGCTGTACCGTAATTAAGGCCATGGCCACTTCCTCTCCACTCCTAGTCCTTTCCTGTCTCATCGTCGCCATAATACCTGTCTGTGTCGGTGCTATGTAAAGCAAATTGTAATACAAATAAACTATTTTAAAACAAGTATTAGCCTATCATTAAGTTAATGAGTTCTCCCCTGCGAACCATGTGACCTTGCCGCGGTGGTGAGGCTTGCGTGTCCCAATGAAGCAGATAGCGGACCCTCAGGTTCAACCATATCGGATGGGTATCTGTCGAGAGACTAGACTAACGAATGCTTCATCGAACTGGGGGAAGTAGCCATTCGGAAGTTGCAAGGACAGCAGTCTAGATGATTGACTAATATGGCCTTGTAATAATACTCAACATGACTTAGCTGTACTGATGCTGCTACATGGCTGAAAGCAACGGGAAACTACAGCCGTATCTAACTCCCGAGGACATGCGGTTCTCTCTGTATGAATGGTGTACTGATGATGGCTTCCTCCCGGGTAAAATATTCCGGAGGTAAAATAGTCCCCCATTCGGATCTCCGGGTGGGGAGTACACGAGAGGGGGCGATCATCAGGAAGATGGATACTTACATTCTGCGAGTCGGAGCGTGGAATGTTAGAAGTTTGAGTCGCTGTGGTAGGTTAAAGAATGCGAAAAGGGAGATGGATAGACTAAAGTTAGATGTAGTTGGTATAAGTGAAGTACGTTGTCAGGAAGAGCAGGATTTTTGGTCATGCGACTACAGAATTATCAACACTAATTCAAGCAGGGGAAATGCAGGATTTGGTTTAATAATGACTAAGAAAATAGGGCATGGGTAAGCTACTATGACCAGCATAGTGAAAGGATTATTGTTGTTATGATGGACACCAAACCAATGCCCACCATAGTAGTCTATATGCCTACTAGTTCAGCAGATGATGAAGAAATCGAAAGAATATATGAAGAGATAGACTATTTAATACAATATGTAAAAGGTGACGAGAATCGAATTGTGATCGGAGACTGGAATGCAGTGGTAGGCCAAAGAAGGGAAGGTAATATAGTAGAATTCGGATGAGGACAAAGGAATGAAAGAGGAAGTCGGCTGGTTGAATTCTGCACCGGTCATAGTTTAGTCCTGGCTAATACTTGGTTCAAACACCACAAACGTCGACCACATACGTGGACAAGACCTAGAGACACTGGAAGGTATCAAATAGACTTAATTATGATGAGGCAGAGGTTCAGAAACCGGTTTTGGACTGCAAAACTTTTCCCAGGAGCAGACATGGACTCTGACCACAACTTATTGATCATGAAATGTCATCTGAAGTTGAAGAAATTGAAGGAAGGAAGGAACGCAAGGAGATGGAATTTAAACAAATTGAAAGAAAAGAGTGTAAGAGACTGTTTCAAGAAATATGTTGCATAAGGACTAAATGAAAAGGCTGAAGGAAACACAATAGAGGAAGAATGAACAATCGTGATGGATGAGGTCTCTAGGGCTGCTGAAGAAATGGTAGGAAGGAAGGAAAGACCAACTAAGAATCAATGGATAACTCGGAAGATACTAGACTTGATTGATGAAGGACGAAAGTACAAGAATGCAAAAAATGAAAAGGGCAGGAAGGAATACAGACGATTAAAGAATGAAGTGGATAGGAAGTGCAGGACAGCTAAGATAGAATGGCTGAAGGAGAAGTGTTGAAGGTTGTATGGTCCGAGGAAAGGTAGATGCTGCATACAGGAAAATCAAGGAAACGTTTGGAGAAAGGGAAATTAGGTGTATGAATATTAAGAACTCAGATGGAAAACCACTTCTAGGGAAAGAAGATAAGGCAGGAAGATGGCAGGAACATATCCAACAGTTATATCAAGGTAAAGACGTAGATGATATGGTTCTGGAACAAGAAGAGGCTGTTGATGCTGATGAAATGGGAGACCCAATTTTGAGGCCAGAATTTGACAGAGCTTTACGAGACAAATAGGAACGAGACATCTGGAATTGATGACATTCCCTCTGAATTACTGACTGTCTTAGGAGAAACCAGCATGGTGAGGTTATTCCATTTAGTGTGTAAGATGTATGAGACAGGAGAAGTACCATCCGATTTTCGGCAGAATGTTGTATACCTATTCCCAAGAAAGCTGGAGCTGGCAAGAGTGAAAACTACCGCAACATTAGTTTAGTATCTCACGCCTGCAAAATTTTAAAACTTATTATTCATAGAAGAATGGAAAGACAAGTTGAACCTCAGTTGGGAGAAGATCAGTTTGGCTTCAGAAGAAATGTAGGAACACGCGAAGTAATCCGGACTTTACGTCTGATCTTAGAGGATCGAATTAAGGAGAAGGTCTAGATAATGTTGACTGGACCAAACTATTTAAGATTCTGAAGGTGATCGGGATCAGGTAACGAGAACAAATAATTATCTACAATCTGTATACAAATCAGTCTGCCGTGATAAGAATCGAACGCTTTGAAACAGAAGCAGAAATCCAGAAAGGAGTGAGGCAAGGTTGCAGTTTGCCCCCCCCCCCCTATTTTCAGTGTTTATACAGAACAGGCGGTAAAGGAAATCAAAGAGGAATTTGGGAAGGGAATCACAATCCAAGGAGAGGAAATCAAAGTCCTGAGATTTGCTGATGATATTGTTATTTTATCTGAGACTGCAGAAGATATGTAGAAATTGCTGAATGGTATGGACAGAATCTTGGATAAGGAGTACACGATGAAAATAAATAAGTCCAAAACAAATATAATGGAGTGCAGTGGTGATGCAGGGCATATTAAATTAGGAAATGAAGACTTAAAGCAAGTAGATGAATATTTTTACTTGAGTAGTAAAATAATTAATGATGGCAGAAGTAAGGAAGACATAAAATGCGGACTAGCACAAGCAAAGAAGGCCTTTCTTAAGAAAAGAAATGTGCTCACTTCGAACCTTGATATAGGAATTAGAAAGATGACTCGTCTGGAGTATGGAAGTGAAATATGGATGATAACACGCTCAGAAATAAAGAGAAGCTTTTGAAATGTGGTGTTACAGAAGAATGCTGAAGGTGAGGTGGGTAGATATAATCACGAATGAAGGGATACTGAATCGAATTGGTGAGAGGAGATCGATTTGACTAAATGTGACCAGAAGAAGAGACAGAATGATAGGACACATCTTAAGACACCCAGGACTTGTGCAGTTGATTTTTGAGGGAAGTGTAGGTGGTAAGAACGGTAGGGGTAGACTAAGGTATGAATATGACAAGCAGATTAGAACAAATTCAGGATGCAGCAGTTACGTAGAAATGAAAAAAGTTAGCATAGGATAGGGTGCGTGGAGAGCTGCATCAAACCAGTCTACGGACAGATGACTCAAACAACAAGAAGTTAATGAGTTGATCATCGGTTTAAGTTTTGTAGCTATTAGTCTGGTCCAATCCAAACAGTTCCCATGTTAGTGGGGCTGAGTTGTTAGTTCTGTTCAGGCCTCTTGGAATTAGCCTGCTGCTCTTTTCTGATAAAGGGCTGAGGTAGAATCGACCGCATGTCCGTCCATGTGAAGCAGGCACTTGTTTACAAGACGTGATTTTATTGAATATGGTGATGACCGATGAGTATTCACTAAGGTGCCAGGTATTGATTTCTAGCCGCGTGATTGCTAACTCATGGTTTGGAACTTCGCAATCTCCAGATTAGAGAGTTGAAAGAGTTCATATATTTCTTCTTGTCCTCAAACATTCTGCGTAGCTCAAGATGAATTTTCTCACTCTCACGGACTGAATGAGAGATCTCTGTGCCAGTGACCTAGATGTTCGAGTTTTCGTTACATGGGAGTTCGTCTTATTCGGTTAATTGCTAGGGGAAGTGTAACTCATTCGACAGTGCTTTCGTTTTTCATTATGTATGCAGGGATAGATAATGACATCATCATTGGCTATGAGAATGCACACTTTTCATATATTGATTGCAAGTGCCTATTTGCTGTCCAAAATACATCATGACAGTGGTCAAAAACTAGTATGCTCAACTGAATCCACAGGTATGTTGTTTTCACTTCTGTATGTCCAAGTACTTTGAAGCCTGGGAAATTGATGTAAAGTTGGCTGTAGAATTCTTGAAGCGCTGCAAAATATTGATCTTCTGCATTATCGCTGCCAGATACTCGTAAGAACCGTTATTCTTGCGGACCATGTTTGTTCACCATCTCCGTAGTGCCAAACTCCTCGCTTTCATTGTAAGCTCGATCTCTTCTGACTCCCACGGTATTTTTACAAGGCCTAAAGACTTCCGTTTTCACGCGTTTCATACCCATCTTCAAGGGACCCGGGTTGTTCTCTTTCCCCACTGTTTAGAGGGAAATGCCTCTCCCTTAAATCATTAATCGCCTCTATTCGAGTAGCTTAACTCATGTTTTGCCTCACTGGTCCTTTTATTAGTGTCTTTATCATTGTTATCTTAAGAGAAGACTTTGCTAAGAAATCCTGGGAGTTGATCACATTGAGGTGGATTTGAATCTTACTTACTTAGGCCACAGCCGCTTCCTTCCCACTCCTAGCCCTGTCGTATCCCACCGTCGCCTTAAGACCTGTCTGTGTCGGTGATACGTAAAGCCCTTTGTATATAATATATATATATTTAAAAAGATTCGAAAATTGGAAAATAGAAAAGCAAATATTATTGTAAGATTTTTGGCGATATACTAAAGACTGTGATTTTGGATACTAAGTACTAATTTAATTACTATTTGCCTTAAGGAGCTACTCCAAACGAATGGGAATAGCTGTAGTATCCCTAGTGTACAAAGGAAAGAGTGATCAATATAAGGTGGATAATTGCAGGCCAGTCAGCTTGACATGTGTTGCATGAGAGATCTAGGAAAGTTTTCTTTCTGATTAGGCTATTAGACACGGTTGCGAAATTACTGATTGGTTCGATAGAATGCAGGATTCCAGCCAGATAGAGAAGATATTTTATATTTAGGAGGCAATATGAACTGTATAGCTATTGACCTATACAAGGCTTTTGATAGGTTAGCTCATGGAAGACTACTGGGTTATTGGACTCTAAATTTGTAGAAACTAGAAGTCGGAGAATTATAGTAGATAAAGCATTACCTGACCCTATAATGATTAATGGGAACATGGTTTTCCTTGGTTTTCGATTTTCACCCCTGGCAAATGCGGGGCTGTATCTTACGGCCGCGGACGCTTCCTTCCTTCTCCCAGCACCTTCCTTGATATTTTCGTATATATAAAAGTTTTATGAGTAAAGATCTGCGGATGATGTTATACTTTGTTGAGTAATACATACTGAGGCCTACATTACAGAATTGTGAGCGACTGCAAAAATAACTCTACAATGTTATAAAATGGACAACAGGAAATAGTGTGGTGGTGAACGGGCTGAAAAGTCAGGTTGTAAGTTTCACCAAGAGGAAAAGTCCTCTGTTTTAATTTCTGTGTTAATGGGGTGAAAAGGCCTCATGGGGATCACTGTAGGCTACCTAGCTGTTAATATAAGGAAACGTCTTCATTGGAGTAATCACATTAAGGAGGATGTAAGTAAAGGTTACAGATCTCGTCACATGGTTATGAGGGTATTTAGTGATTGTAGTAAGGATGTAAAGGAGAGGGCAGGTAAGTCTGCGGTAAGACCGCAATTAGAGTATGGTACCAATGTATGGACCCACACCAGGATTACTTGATACGAGAACTAGGAAATGTCCAAAGGAAAGCAGTACGATTTGTTCTTGGTGATTTCCAACAAAAGAGTAGTGTTACAAAAATGTTGCGAATTTTGGACTGGGAAAACCTGGAAATAAGGAGGCGAGCTGTTCGGCTAAGCGGTATGTTCCCAGCTATCAGTGGAGAAACGGCGTAGAATAACATTAGTAGACGATTAAGATTGTGTGGAGCTTTTAAATGTAGGAAAGATCACAATATTAAAATAAAGTTTGATTTGTAGGATAGATTGGGTCAGTCAATCATTTATAGGAGGAGGAATTACGGATTTGAGTAATTTACCCAAGGAGATGTTCGATACATGTCCAACTTCTTTGAAATCATATAAGAGCAACTGATAGGGAACAGCCACCTGGGCGACAGCGCTGAATGCAGATCAGTGGTGATTTATTTATTTATTTATTTATTTATTTATTTATTTATTTATTTATTTATTTATTTATTTATTTATTTATTTATTTATTTATGTATTTATTTATTTATTTAGTTATTTACTTCCGGTCTAGAAAGCCAAGAATAACGGCCGAGAGGATTCGTCGTGCTGACCACACGACACCTCGTAATCTGCAGGCCTTCGGGCTGAGCAGCGGTCGCTTGGTAGGCCAAGGCCCTCCAAGGGCTGTAGTGCCATGGTTTTTGTTTATTTATTTATTTATTTAATTTGGACGTTCCGTTTTACTCACCACATGGTAGAGAAACGAATGTCTCTTTTCCGATCTGTAGCTGAATTTTAATTTTTTCTGGTGAACACCAAATAATAATGATATAAAATGTTATTGTTTTTACGTCCCATTGACTACTTTTACGATTTTCGGAGATGTCGGTATGCCGGAATGATATTCCACTGAGTTTCTGATGTACATGAGCACTTTCAGATACGATCGGAATGAGCCTGGATTGAAAATGCCAGTTTGGGCTCTGAAAGTCAGTGCTCTAACCATCTGAGCTGCTCAGCCCAAACAAAGCTGTCACCAAAGATCTTGTACATGTCGACATCTTACGACATGGAGTGCTGAATGGAATTTTTTCCCCTCTTCGAACTTCCGACTGACTACCTCTGCCGGGTTTGAACCCGCGATCTTGGAATCCAGAGGCCGACGCTGTACCATTGAGGTACACAGGGAGCTACTTTGTACTAAGGCCTGTTGATCATGATATCCCTTATATGAAGCATTCACTCTGTACAAATGCAGCTACAGTACCAAGAAAAAATGTAAAGGAGTAGAACTCTGTTCAGTTGGCAGTGTTTGAACTCTCTTGTTCTCGCCGTTTATCATCGTACTGCAGGTGATCTGCCGTAACATTCTTGCGAATACATGCTTGTTGCTTACATGACTTGTTCTATACTATAATTTGTAATAGTTTATGACTGAGATATTTTGCAGATGACTTATATTTTTTATGTCGCTGTGTGATAATACGGGATCATGCAATTGATGTTTGTTTTTGTTTAGTCTTCAAGCCCGAAGACGGTTGGATCCTCAACAACTCCGCCATCAGCTGTCATAGATGGCCTAGGCATCACTGAAGAGGCGTGCTAGGGAAATGGGGAGTGAATTAGTTTACTGTTCCTTTCCTCACTGAGCCAGAAGTTGCTATTACATATCAGTCTGCCAAGCCCACCGAAATGCATGCACCAACTGACCCTATGAGCAATATTTTCAAACTGGGACTGGCTGCATAAGGAATGGCATTACTAGCATCACTCATACCTCAGTCACTTTCATTTTGTCAAAGCCAAGGATAAGACTGAGACAGATCAATGAAAGTAACAAAATTGCCCTAACCTGTACCAGAAGACATAATGCACTGTAAACACTAGGTCCCTCCGGCAAAGGCAGATGCAATTGATATTGAAAGGTAAATCATTCGGATTTGTATTAATAGGATGAATGCATATTAATAGTCTTAATAATAGATTAACAGTTAAGACGACCTTGACCCTACGTAGGGTAAAATTATTAATATCATCATCATCATCATCATCATCATCACATCATCATCATCATCATCATAAAGTTTCATGAAGTACGTAACTATGCTGAGACGGCAGAGGTTCGAATCCCAGTCGATCCTGGGTAGGTATTTTCATCTCCAGAATCACGTGACGTCAGGAAGGGCATCCGGTCTTAAACCCCCGGCCAAAGGCAAAATGACCGGGTGAGTTGGCCGTGGGCATAGGGGCGCGTAGCTGTGAGCTTGCATCCGGGAGATAGTGGGTTCGAACCCCACTGTCGGTAGACCTAAAGATAGTTTTACTTGGTTTCCCATTTTCACACCACGCAAATGCTGGGACTGTACCTTCATTCAGGCCGCGGCCGATTCCTTTCCACTCCTAGGCCTTTCCTATCCCATCGTCGCCATAAGATCTATGTATCGGTGCAACATAAAGCAAATTCTTAAAAAATAAAAAAAATAAAAATAAGAAAGTAAAAAGAGCCTGGGTGGCTTCAGCGACTCCAGAAATAACTGGGATAAGCTGGAAGAAAATATCTTAAAAGTTCCATAAGCAACTATTCAAAATGGCAAGGATGGTGGGTCTTATTTAGATCTGGTGTATTTGCTTTATACTGACCAATTTTACGTATCAACTAGGCCTACACGTATAGTATCTTTACATTTCAGACTTGTGTCAATCAGTCAATAAATCAGTCAATCAATCAATCAATCAATCAATCAATCAATCAATCAATCAATCTGTATTTAGGGCAGCCGCCAGGGCGGCAGTTTCCCTATCACATGTTTACATAGACTTAAAATGTTACATTTTCCGCTTGCATCTAAACAACAGGTGAAGTCATTAAATACCGCTCATAAGAACTGATAAGGAGGCCGATCATTCACAGGTCTTCGACAACCCTCACTGCCCAGAAGGCCGATTTGAACCACATCATACTGTCGTGTAAGAAGTACTCCCAAGAACAGAACCACCTGTACTCTTCTTTAGTGAAGTTAAATACCTCACTGCTAACTTCAGTTGCCATCCCGTTATCAGACCTAACTCCACAATTATGCGCTGTAATTTGCCAGTATTTATCAGACTGCAGTATTAATTTATAAGATATGACTTTTTTTTCAACCGCGAAATGTATGTACCATAAATGTATGCTCAAATTGTAAATGCTGGCCGCATGGTCTTCCGAGGCCTAACGCCATTAGTAGTAATACAAAATGATGTCCCACGTAGCATTCAGGGTTTTCGGAGACGTCGAGGTGCCAGAACTTGGTCCCCCAGGACTTCTTTTACGTGCTGATATATCTACGTCACGAGACTGGCGTATTTGAACCCCTCAAATACCACTTGACTGAACCGGGATCGAACGCATCAACTTGGGCTCGAAAGGCTGACGCTCTGTCATCTGTGCCATTCAGCCCTGCTAATGTGAAATCCTCCACAAACTACTGTAGTTTATACATTAATATTAGTACATGCCATCATTTCACTACCTCATATGGTATTCGCCTTGCGATCCTAAAATAAAATATTAACCAATTTCACTTCGAAATGTACCAGTAGTGTCTTCCACGATTTGACAATACGACATTGAAAAAGAATGCATCCTTCTTAACACACTATTATTGTGAGGAAGTCCAAAGTTTTTACTAATCTGTCTTACGAATAACCGGGTTGATTTGCACGAACGGTAGAGCGTTGAATGTCTGAGCCCAAACTTGTCGACTCACTACCACTATATTCGGAACACCATGGGTTTACGTTGCTTGTGATTAATACCACTATGTGAGGAACACCATGGGTCTGCGTTACCTGTGCTTAGTACCATTACGTGAGGAGCACCACGAGTCCCGAAGTTGCCTGTGATTAGTACCTCTATGTAAAGAACACCATGGGTCTGCGTTGCCTATGAGTGATGCCATTGTGTGAGGAACACCATAGGTCTGCGTTACCTGTGAGGTACATTACCTGGTTAGTACCACTATGTGAGGAACATCGTGAGTCTGCGTTACTTCTGCTTAGTACCGCTTCACGAGGAACACTATGATCTTACTTTACCAACGATTAGTACAGTACCATTGTGAGGGGCCGGTGACCTGGATTTTGGATTCCTTTAGACAACAAGCATCATCGATTTAGGATTTTGCTTTGATCAGTTTATACCATTGTTTTAAGTTATTTTATGGAAAGGTGGGGGCATTGCGGGTCGGATCCACAGATTGTTTTAAGTTCATAAGCATTCTAGTCAGTGGATGAATTTTGGCATTATTTTAACTTTCAATGTTGTGAGTTGGATCCGCTGATTGTTTTGAATTCTGGGCAGTGGATGAATTTTAGAATTTTAATTGACATTACATTTCGTCTTATCTAATACCATTAGGGGCCGAAGCTCTTCATATGAATTGACTTCGGGTTCATCCGCGGCGAGGTAAGTGGGCAACTTACCTTCTTTATTTCGTTCTTTCTTTTTTAATCTGTTTACCCTCTAGACTTGGTTTTTCCCTCGGACACAGCAAGGGATTCTATCTCTACCACCTCAAGGGCAGTGTCCTGGAGCGTGAGACATTGGGTCGGGGGATACATCTGGGGAGGATGACCAGTACCTCGCCCAGGCGGCCTCAGTTGCTATGCTGAACAGGGGCCTTGGTGGGGATGGGGAGATTGGAAGGGATAGACAAGGAAGAGGGAAGGAAGAGGCCGTGGCCTTAAGTTAGGTACCATCCCGGCATTTGCCTGGAGGAGAAGTGGGGGAAACCACGGTAAACCACTTCCAGGATGGGTGAGGTGGGGGGCAGGTTACCTGCGAGGCTAATTTACTCGCCCGTATAAAATGAGGAAGCAGAAAGAGGCCTAAAGGATGATAGTTCTTGTGATACATGTCTTGGCATTTACAGCATCTACGACAAGCCACCCAAACGCATATACCGTAAATGTAAAGTTCAGGGCAGATGACACAACAGCAGAGGTTTCAGCAAGTACAGACAAAGCATAGTAGTGCAGCGGGTACGGTTCTGTTGGCGATCACATGGCTGTGTCCGAATGTAAAACGTTATATTCCAGATGTTCATATATTTTAATAAATGCAATCATAGGAAGATGAGTTAAAGAGCAAAAGCTAGTGTCTAATATACTCCTAATTAAGCACATACTGTAATAATAATGATATAAACCATATCTTCTGTTGTACGTGAAATCGAAACAGAAAATTATATGTTATTACCTCTGTTTCAAAAATGCAGTCAACAGTTATGTTGCTGGAGCTATACCTTAATTAAGGCCACGCTCGCGCCCTTCATACTCCTAGCCCTTTACTGTTCCATCTTTGCCATAAGTCCCTCTGTGTCGGTGCGACGTAAAGCCAATTGTAAAAAAAAGCATACCTTTTTGTATTCTATTTTTATAATAAAATAGTTTGTACACTAAACATTTAATTTTACCGGGCTGAGTGGCTCAGATGATTGAACCGCTGGCCTTCTGACCCCAACTTGGCCGGTTCGACCCTGGCTCAGTCCGGTCAGCCTCGTGTCGGTAGATTTACTGGCACGGTAAAGAACTCTTGCGGGTCTAAATTCCGGCACTTCGGCGTCTCCGAAAACCGTAAAAGTAGTTAGTGGGACGTGAAAGCCAATGACATTAAACATTTAGTATTATTTTCTGCAACTGTGCACGGGAATAAATTCTCCCACTGAGAATCACTTTTTTGTACGTAAGTACGAGATTCCGTTTGCTTTATCCTCAGATTGACGCAGTGTGGACCTCCATCCACTGCCATATTGCAGTTGGCGTGGCTGGAGCATTGACCTTCGGGCTCTGGGCACAGACTTGTGGCAAAACGAGAGCGAAAGTCGCCACTGGCCGTTTCTGACGACGTTGATGGGTAGTAACAAACCAAAGGCGCCAAATGTGAGAGAAAACGGTATGTTTACGATCCTTGTTTCTATTGCGTTCAGCATATGACTCTTATGAACTTCCCGAGGCGTAGGGTAGTCTTTACCTACCCACTCCATTTGCATAAGGATTAGAGTATTTAGTTTTGATTGCCATTGACGATCTGGTTTTAGTTGTCACGTATTGTGGAAACAGATTGAGCTGGACCTGTAGTTACCATGGAACTGGACTAGTTGCAAAACCCCGCGTGCGTTGTAAACTGCCAGTTAATGGATTCTGCGGAAATCCGCACACATGTACACCTAGTAAACATGACGTTACTCCTATGGGACTGTTATCAGTGTGAAGGAGGGAGAAACCTGATGCAAATATGTAAGCTACTACAGGCTATTACGGGCTACTACAGTATTACAAGCGAGTGGAGATTTTCATTCGTAATGTGAATTCTGGCAGTGGGATTGGATGTTTGCATCGTCATGGGCACACGTTCTGGAGAATGTTTGATATTTGGAGTGTAATGTTGTATTTTAACCTTTGAATCATTAACTTTCATTAAGTATAAACTTGCGTTGCCAGAAATAATGTTTCTTCAAAATATTTTTAGCGGTACCTAAAATGTTACTTGGTGCTTTGGTATGGCTTTCCTGTCGAGAAAGAGTTTTTTTTTTTTTTGTTTTTGTTTTGCTACGCATACATTATTCAGATAAGGAGTACACAGCATAGCTACTGGGAATTACGATGATTTACAGGAAATGTTCGAGAATTTTTCTATATTCGTTTATTGCATTTTTAGAAAATATACATGCTGAAAACATTGCCCCAGGTGGAATTGGAATTCATTTGTCTCTTAAGTACATGGATACTCGCCACATTGGTCAGCTTTCAAAGAGTGCGAGATATCCTGGGCGTTGAATTCAATTTTTGTGTGCTTATATTATGATATCCTAGTTCCAGATAATGACATATTATATTGAAGTGACCAGATATTATGCATCCTTTTAAAAGTTGTGTCTATTTTCCTTTTATCGGTATAGTCGTCTAATTTGTGGTCGAATATGCGGAAATAGGGGTTTCTTGAATTAATGCGTCTTGTTTGTTAAAGCGTGATTGATGATTGAGTGTATGCAACATAACTTTGAGTGTCTGAAACAGGATACTCTCATCTTCGTGTGGACTAGTGAGGAACTATCCGATCCTGAAATGTAGTGACTCGGTTCTAGAAAGGTGATACTAATGACTGTGAGGTCCTTCGCGTTGACCATACAAGTTTTGTATCATTAACAACTTCTGGTAGTATTTTCCAACTGTGGTCAGTTTTTTTCCACTAATAATAATAATTTCGTGTGGCTGAATGCAGTTTGCAGATTTTTCAGAGTTTTAACTAACTATTCTTGAAATCAATTTTATTTTCTAGTATTGTACTGATATTTTTTCTTTGTCTCTTCTAGGTGAGTACTAGCGGTGCGTTGATGGATGGTGAACAAATGAAGTTACTATATCTACTGTCAGTAAGTACCCTGTGCACTGTTACGAGAATGATTGAATGGCACATGGTAATTTGTGTGATGTGTGGCTCCTGAAATAGTTTTGCACCTACTTTGTGGCATAACGTAGGTTTTTCAATATCAGGTACTTTTCGTTGCCGAGAAATAATAATCGGTGGAATTTCATTTGTCTTTATTGTGAATACTGCGACGCCGTTAATAATAATAATAATAATAATAATAATAATAATAATAATAATAATACATTATTATAAGAGTTATTATAAATTACTATTATTATTATTATTATTATTATTATTATTATTATTATTATTATTATTATTATTATTATTATTATTATTATTATTGTACCGGGCGGTACACCTCCACGCCGCTAATTCAAACTTTGCGCCAGTTGAAACTCCTCTACTGGAGGAAGTCTGAACTTTATCTACTGTGTTAATTGTCAAGTTTCTCAGAAGATGTCACTACTTGTAAAATTTTGAAGTTCTGAACTGTGTCAGTTTCGATTCATTTTTGTTTTCTCTGTAGCAAGAAGTGTGAACATTCTCTTCTAGATGGTACTACTTAAGAACTATTATTGTGCACCCTAGTGCGAAGTGAAGGAACTTTTTTTTGAAGAAATTTAGTATGTATAAGTTTGCTCTTTGTTAAATTTCCTTCAGTCATTTTTTGTGTTGGCAGTGTTAATCCTTTCGTTTCGCCAGGTTTGAATTTAGCCAATCGCGAATTTCTTTAATTAATTTATGACCAATCAGGTGTATCTTCTTCAACTTGGATATGTTGCTTAACCCTAGCCAATAAAGTGAGGGGGGTGTGGCTTCTCATTCATGAAACGTCTCGAACTTTCCGCGAGGGTTTATAAACTGCTGATTTTAGGGTCTCTGCGCCACTTCAGTAACATCTATCAGTGTGTAAAGTACGTAGCAGGGGGCGGGAAGCGCCTCTTTCTTCGGGCAGCAGTTCAGCCACCAGGTAATGGCCGTTTAATAACTTCTTTTCTTGCTAGCTCAGCAGTTTAACTCTCGGGGCAGGTCCGAAGCCTTTCTACCATGTAACTTTTCCCCTAAAATGTAAAGACACTTAGTATCAATTCTATCTTTTAAACTACATATTGGGATAGAGAGTTGCATAACCCTCTCGAGCTCCCACTCATATTGCGTTGAGGTGAACTTATTTTCTCAACTGTTTCTTCCTTAATGTAATGTAAATTGTCTTCTTCTATAAGTCACCTCTCTAGTATGGGATTAGCCCTTGCAGTAACGGCCTAGTGCCAAGTAGGTTTTATATAAAGTGGATTAGGAGTGCAAGAACGCCTCCTCTCAAGTTGGTATTTTAGAGGCCATGTAATTGACCTGTTTCTTTACTTAATAGGCCTCAGTAGGTTGGGTATTTTTACCCCTGTTTTTATGTCCTTGGAGGACAACTTGAAAGTGGAGTTTGGTGTGGCCTTTGATAGGCTTAAATTTTGAGAGCGAGTTGCTCTTTCTTGAAAATTGAGTTGCTGTATGCCTCGAGGAGGCTTTTCCGTGTAAAGAGGAGCAAGTGCTCCTAGGCCTGATTGGGGTTTTCTGCCCCTTTGTTGAACCTTGAATATAAGTAAAGTTGGGCTCATTGCTCAAGAATTATGTGTCTGGCTCTCGGAGCCCAAATCCTGTAATCACTGTAATTGTACATTTTCGAATTGTGTTTCGGCTACTGAGTACCTGTTCTATTTGTTATTTCTTAATCTTGAAAAGAAAATATAACCTTGTTAAATTTTATCTTAACTTTATTTCGTATTTTGAGATCTGTTCACCCCCGCACCTTCTTTCACCTCTGCTAATCCACCAAACCACGGTAACAATTATTATTATTATTATTATTATTATTATTATTATTATTATTATTATTATTATTATTATTATTATTATTATTATTATTATAGAAATATAACTATAAGAAGTCACTCGAGACTCATCAACACTATCTTTAGACAAGGAAGGAAGTGTCAAAAGTAATCAGACAAACGAAGAGGAGATAGAGGAAGGACCAATTGGAATCTATAGAAAAAGATTTCCGAGATCACAATATGCGAGACTTCTACAGGACTTTCGCAGGAAGAATCTGAGGATACACCCCACAGAATTTATGCTTCCGAAAACAAGACTGGAAACTCGCGCTGTCTAACCAGGTTAATTGTAAGGAGTTGGCTCGATATTTCTCTGAATTACTCAATTGCCAGGATCCAACATTACGATGACCCAAAGAAACTCCTGTACACGTAAATCTTGAATCTCCACCACCTACCAAAGAAGAAATCCAGAGACACATCTTCAGACTCAAACAGGGCGTCTGGAGAAGATGGCATAGTTGCAGAACTATGATCGAACATAAGCCCAAATACACTTGAGGGACTTACACTAATAATCATGGACATCTGGAAAAAGGAAAAGCTACCTAAAGAATGGAAATGTGCACTTATCCGTCCGTTACACAAGAAATGTGACAGAACGGATGTAAATAACTACAGAGGAATTTCTCTTGTTCAAGTCACCTACAAGATTCTCTCCGCTTGTCTTCTTCAAAGTGTACAAGACCAGCTTGAACACAGAATTGGAGAATATCAAGCCGGTTTCCGACCTGAGCGGTCCTGTGTTGAACAAATTTTTAACTTGAGGACGATGTTCAAATATAGAGCAACCCGAAGCTCTCCGATTATTTGTAGTTCCGTCGACTTCAAGAAAGCGTACGATTCGGTCGATCGACAGGCTCTCTTTTAGAAGAACAAGGACTTGACCTAAAGTCATTAAGACTCATCAAGGAAACACTCACGGACACGAAGTCAAAAGTGAAATTCATGGGTGAAGTATCGGAGCCCTTTGCCATTAAGACCAGCGTGCGACAGGGTGACGGATTGTCACACACTGCTTTTCAGCCTTGTTCTAGAGAATTACCGTATTCCACGTAATTGTTATACCGGACGAATTGGCCGTGCGATTAGGGGCGCGCTGGTGTGAGCTTGCATCCGGGAGATAGTGGGTTCGAACCCCAGTGTCGGCAGTCCTGAAGATGGTTTTCGGTGGTTTCCCATTTTCACACCAGGCAAATGCTGGGTCTGTACCGTAATTAAGGCCACGGCCGCTTCCTTCCCACTCCTAGACCTTTCCTATCCCATCGTCGCCGTAAGACCTGTCTGTGTCGGCGCGTCATAAAGCGAAATTGTAATTTAAAAAAGTACTTGTCATATTCACAAGTCACCGGCACATTCACTACTAACAACACTGTATTCCCACCATCAACAGATATTTAATTCGAAATTTGACCTCGTCTGAAATGTTCGTTTACAGCAACACATTGGTTCTGTATACCGATAACCTACACACATGAAATGGAATGAAAACATACAGGATGGTCGGAAACAACGTGAACCGGGCATTTGAGTGGTAGAATGTTAGTCAAGCTGATAAATAATTTCAAAAAATGCTATATCTTTCGCCATTTTTCTTTTATTAGCTGCTGAAGTTAGCCAATCAGTTCGCTTCGAGCGCAAATTCAAATGAGCTTTGCGAGACGGTGTTGTTAAATCTGGACGTGGCTTACTTGGTTTTCTACTTCAGCTCCAGGGCGATTAAACTATAGATACCACAGAAACGCAGGTTTCACAGTTGATCAATGCTTGAGCGTGATTTAAATTAATGTGTGTAGATTCAGTGGCACGTTTACGGAATGCCTTCCAGGGCAGTATTTTACTTACTTACTTACTTACTTTTATTTTACATCGCAAATGGGAAATATCCCGGTGACAATGCTCATTTACAGTAGTGTAATAATAAAGTAAACATAATTACCCAAACAAACAAACAAACAAACAAACAAACAAACAAGCGTACAACAAGCAATTCCATGGAAAGGAAATTTACAAGAAATAGTACTAGATTAACATTCTGAATCCAGCATCATCATATACAAATTCATACCCAACTTAAGTACGGTATTTTCAGTGCTTAACACTACGGCCTACAATACTATAGATTGAGCTTACTACTAGCTTAAGATTATAAGTGTTAACAAAATGAAGTTAAACCGTAATTACCCTACAACAACAACAAGAGTACAACAAGCAATTCCATGGAAAGGAAATATTACAAACAATAGTACTAGTCTAACATTCTAAATCCAGCGTCATTATATACTAATTCGCACACAACTTAAGTATTTTCAGTACTTAACACTCTGGCTTACAATACTATAGGTTGAACTTACTACTAGTTTAACAATACAAGTGATAATAAAGTAAAGTTAGGGTATAGTGCGCATTGGTATCACCCAAATATCACTATAAAATTTGTCACAAATGGAACATAATAATTGCTTTTACACATATCAAGTGAAAAATCTCTGGCAAATTAAGAAATATTTGATGTTTGGAGAATATTATGAATACGTACTTTACCACTTTACAAGTACATTTGGTGTTGCGCTCACAGTGACACACGTATGTCCTTTGTCTTACCCTTTCATCGATTTCGTGTGTGATATCTGTGTTCACTGAAGTTCTTTGCTTTTTCTTTGCTTTCGTTTCATTGCTTCACTTGTCAAACATCATCGTTTCATGAATTGTATCGCGATATGCAATATTTAATAGGCGACAAAATGGTATGGCCAATGTACATAAGAAAAATTCAGTGGACTAGTGATTTATTGGTTCAGGGATCGAGCTACTTTCGTTCGAACAGAAATAAAAATATTTATTGGTCCAGGGATCATGCTATTTTTCTGTTGACCATTTTGCTGTTTGAACTGGCCGCTCTAGTCATATGGACAAAGATAATGAGAATCTACAGACATAGCACTCCCATTCCCTGGACCTGAAGAAAGTAACAAAAGACGGCACCAGCAGCGAATTGACAAAGATAATGAGAATCCACAGATATAGCCCTCCCATTCCACGGTGCTAGCCCTGGACCTGAAGAAAGTAACAAAAGACGGCACCAGCAGCGCAGTACGTCATAAACCAGTCCTGTCTACAAGCCTTAAGTATGTTTTCATATTTCTCAAATAACGACGGTATTTCTAAATTTGCCAGGGATTTTTCGCTTGATATGTGTAAAAGCAATTATTATGTTCCATTTGTGACAAATTTTACAGTGATATTTGGGTGATACCAATGCGCATCGTACCCGTAAAGTTAAAAACACAACTACCTTACAGCTACAACAGCACGAGTACAAAAAGCAATTCCATGGAAAAAGATTGCAAGAAATACTACTAGTTTAACATAAAATCCAGCATGACCATATACAGTTTCATACACAACTTAATTATTTCCAGTACTTAATACTATAAGCTTAATACTATGAGCTTGCTACTAGCTTAACGTTACACGTTGTAATAAAGGAAGGTTAAAACATAATTACCCAACAACAATAACAACAACACCACCAACAAGAGTACAACAAGCAGTTCCATGGAAAGAAAATGTTACAAGAAATACTACTAGTTTAACTTTCGAAATCCAGCATCATTATATATAAATTCTTTTTTTTTTTTTTTTTTGCTATTGGCTTTACGTCGCACCGACACAGATATGTCTTATGGCGACGATGGAACAGGAAAGGGCTAGGACTGGGAAGGAAGCGGCCGTGGCCTTAATTAAGGTACAGCCCCAGCATTTGCCTGGTGTTAAAATGGGAAACCACGGAAAACCATCTTCAGGGCTGCCGACAGTGGGGTTCGAACCTACTATCTCCCGAATACTGGATACTGGCCGCACTTAAGCGACTGCAGCTATCCAGCTCGGTATATATAAATTCACACACAACTTAAATATTTCCAGTACTTAACACTACGCCTTACAATACTTGAGCTTACTGCTAGCTTGACACTACAAGTGGAACTCTGCGGTCGCTTAAGGTTTAGTAGTTAAACGCATAAGTCGTTATGGAAGTCACCTTTTGAATTTTTTTAATTTTTTTTTTCCTCTTCCAGCGTCTGATTTCCTTCTTTGACTGATTTTTTTTGGGGTTCCAATTTAACATATCATGGAAACTTAATTCGATGACACCGCAGCAGCTAAGAAAATATCTGTATTTATCCTTTGATCTACTTGGGAGTGAGATCAAGAAACTTCAAAAAAGTGGATTAAGACTGCATTTAGCTATTGGTTAATTCACAACCCATTCTTGTTCGAACGAACATCTAGTCAACTTGCGCTTGACATCTCATATCCTGTGTAATAGAGCTATTTTAAATTTTGGGAATGTGAGCCAACTGACCATCTATAGTGAATTTGTAATGTATGGCCTTCTGTGGCCTTACATCTGGTATTTGCACACATGGTTAATGGCAGTTCGATTGTACAAGAAGTTTACTTGGTTTTGTAGCAGCGTATAATTTATGAATGCTTTTAGTTAATGAATTGCGGCTTGCTTGTTAGCATGTAGTTAGTTCTCTGTACCTGCCGGGTGACACACAGTCCAACTCCATGCCATAGGATTAAAATACATAGTAACTTTTAGTTCGAAAAATACTTTTCTTTTTTGAAATTAGAATGCAGTTTACAGGTTTTATCTCGTCCATTTTGCTTAGTCATCGAAAATTATTCGTGTTCCCATGTTTCCCAGCAGAAAAAAGCCGAATTGTGTTTCAGTGCGGACTTCCATCGTGTATTCCGAGTCGGAAATCCACTTTCACCCATCGCTAACGCTGAGGTACTTTCTTATTTCAGGGAATGAAACACTTTTCTTAGTTGCTCCTTGTTTGATAGTCGTTACTGTTTGACATTATGCTGTTACCGAACAGCACTGCGGTGGAGGATCTAGAATCTTGAACTCTCGAGATAAAAACCACGGTATTCTAATGTACACCGCGTTATTTTCTTGTTGCTTGTGACGTTAACAAGAAGCAGAATAACTTGGATAGATTTCATTGTGAACTGAATTAGTAATTATTATTATTATTATTATTATTATTATTATTATTATTATTATTATTTGCTTTACGTTGCACCGACATAGATAAGTCTTAATGCGACTATAGAATTGCAAAGGGGAAGTGGGAAGGAAACGACCGTGGCCTTAATTCGGTATTTGTCCTGTGTGAAAATGGGAAACTGCGGAAAACCATCTTCAGGGTTGTCAACAGTTGGGGATCGAACCCACTACTTCCTGAATGTAAGCTGATGGGTACGTGACCCAAACTGCACAGCCACTAGCTCGGTATTATTATTATTATTATTATTATTATTATTATTATTATTATTATTATTATTATTATTTCGAGTGTTCATCCCGAAGGCGGTTAGAACCCCAAGAGTAGGCTTCATTGAAGAGACGTACTAGGGAAATGAGAAGTATTCTTTCCTCACCGAGACAGAAGGAGCTATCCATAACAGTCTGCCTAGCCCACTGAAATGAATTTCAAAAACCCGGCTCTGTGAGCGACACCTTCACAGCATTTGTCTGAGGGACTGGCTGCATACGGATTAGCGTCTCCAGAATCACTCATACCCCGATCACTTTCACAATACAGTGGAAACTCGATATCTCGAATCACCTCGGGAGCTAAATTTTATTGCGAGTTATCGAGATTTCCAGATATAGGGAATACCGTTTTTGAGCATGTATAGCGCATAATTGAATCATATGTATCTACGGGCTTGTACTGAATGCATTATTTTAACAATATTTAAAATATTTATAAACTCTATTATACGGCAATACTTTGAAATGAAATGGCGTATGGCTTTTAGTGCCGGGAGTGTCCGAGGACAAGCCCCCGTGCCAGCGAAATTAACCAATTAAGGTTAAAATTCCCGTCCCTGCCGAGAATCGAACCCGGGACCCCTGTGACCAAAGGCCAGCACGCTAACCATTTAGCCATGGAGCCGGACCTTTAATTATAACCCTTATTATAGTAACTTTTTAGAAGACAGAATAGAGTATATACAGCAGTGAAACAAGAAAACATACCTCGGTTAAAACCTTTGGAAAAAATCCGTTAGTCTCTTCTGTTTGTTGCTGTTAACCTTACTTCCCTTTACGTTGAAACTTCTTGTAAATACCACGCAGCCGAGAGTCGTAAATGGAGGTTATCATCCGCGACTTCGGGAGTTGCTTTGGTACGTGACTGGTAATTAATTCACACCCGAGAAAGAGCGACGCTTGGCCGATTTTCCGATCATTAGAAGTTTTTTTTTTTTTTTTTTTTTTTTTTTTTTTTTTTTTTTTTTTTTTTTTTTTCGGTTCCCGTTATATTAGCTCCCAGCATCACTGTAAATCTCTCTTTAGTTGTTAACTGTTCCTCGCAAACCACAAATGCCGTATTGCACAGTTAATGTTGCACAAAATTCGAGTTAGAGAGTATATTTGCTTCAAGGGAGGAAATGTTTGCTTCGAGAAATCGAGAAATTCGTGTAACCGACGTTTCTAAAATTGCAAACAGTGTAAAAGAGAAAAGAAAAATACAATTTAAAAAGGATGAATTCACAATAACAAACCATCAGAATAACCTCAACTGCGTAGGAGTTAAAGTAAATAACTGGATTTGCTAGGCTAGCTTGATATGTTTTCTGTTATAGTCACGGTTTTTAAAGCTGGTCGACTCGTAGCCTCAGGTTAAGAGAGACTTGCTAGTCGTACAAATCCTGTGGGCTGGCTGTATTTATAATATTACATTTTAATAACTCGTCTTTGGAGTGAAATATGGGAATGTGTTGAAAGTCATACTCAACTTACTGAAAGTTTCAGAAGCGCGTTAGTCTACCTGTCAGTGATATGATTTTCTTACGCCACATTAATTATAATTTGTTTATGTGACATGACTCGCGTGGTAGTCTTGCATGCTTGAAGATAAATAACAATAGAGCAGTTCATGGATCGCCACCGAAAGTTACTTCCTCTGATAAAATACATATACCAGCCTCTCCTCTATGACAGAAAACAATGAGATGATTCCGAAGATGATAAAGAAGAAAACGAAGCCAAGATACACTCGTAAGCGATTGAATTAGAGATACCGTAACTGCCGCAGTGGAGAAATGGCGTGGTGCTCGGCCCGGAGAATGTAATAAGGGGGCGTGGCATGTTACGGCGAGGACGTCAGACCTCGTGCGGGCACAGGATAGGGAAAACACAAGACCTCAGCACATTTGATCAAAGCCAGATTGTCGGCGCCAGACGTATGGGTCACTTCATGTCTGACGTCGTGCAGGCGCTGGGCTTTCCAAGGGCCACCACATCAAGAATGTACCGTGAGTATGTGGATTCGGGCAAAACCACCGCCGCCAGCGTCAAATGTCGTGGTGTACGACGCGTTGATAACAGGGGTGGCCGTCGGCTTGCTTGGATCGTAAGAGCGGACAGACGGGCCATAGTGCAGCTGATCATCTGTCAGTTCAATGATGGAACATAACGACTTTTGACCAGCCATACCATCCAGATGCATCTGCTCGCCATGGGGTACAGAAGCAAGTATCTCACGAGGGTACCTCTCTCTACCTCTGCTCAACATCCGTCACAAGGCACGGCGACTGACATGAGCAAAGAAACACCACCATTAGACCCTCGAAGCTTGGAAAATGTCGCCTGGACTGATGAGTCCCGGTACCAGATGGAACACGCCGATGGCCGGTACAAGTGCGTCGTCAACCACATGAGGCTATGGATCCCTCTTGTTAGCAGGGTACAGTTCAGGACGATGGTGGTCGTATCTTCTTACGGGTTCACGTGGGATGATATGGGACCCGTGATGCATCTGATAACGTCCCTCGCCGGAGAACGTTACCGGAACCTGCTGGCAGATCATGTTCACCCCTTTGTTCACCTCCAATAGCCTAAGGCGACCCGTACCTACAGCAAGACAATGCTCCAGCCCATCGCTCCCGAATTGCGGCTGACTGGTTCGATGAGCACTTCGTGGATGTGAAGATGCTTACCTGGCCCCCGAGGAGCCCCGATTTCAGTCCCAATGAGCGCATCCGAGATGCTGTCGAGAGGGCTGTGCGTGCCCTGGACTCTGCTCCGACAAGTCTTCATTGATTATGGGGGGCTTTGCAGTGATCACAGATGAGTATAGCTTCCAAACGCTTTTGGTGTCTTGTGGAGTCTATGCCACGCCACATCGCCGCCGTCATCAAGGTGAAAGTGGGTGCTACACGCTATTAGCCAAGTATTTCTAACTCAAATGCTCCTGCGCGTGTAGGCCTATAGTCCAATTTACTACCGTTTTGTACTATACTACAACTGTCTGCTGCCAAAACGGTAATTGTCCATCCACCGGACGAGTTGGCCGCGCGGTTAGGAGCGCGCAGCTGTGAGCTCGCATCCGGGAGATAGTGGGTTCGAATCCCACTGTCAGCAGCCCTGTAGATGGTTTTCCGTGTTTTCCCATTTTCACACCAGGACAATGCTGGGGCTGTACCTTAATTAAGACCACGGCCGCTTCCTTCCAACTCCTAGGCCTTTCCTATCCCATCGTCGCCATAAGACCTATCTGTGTCGGTGCTACGTAAAGCCACTAGCAAAAAAAAAAAAAATCTTCAAATGGAATTATGTAGACTTTAGTCCGAATGGCCAGAACGTCATGTTCTCGCTCTGAACCGAGAACCGCTTTCACCGGTTCGGAACTGTTCCTAATCAGTTCCGAATTATGCTGGAATAGGAAGTCGACTTACTGCGCATGAGCAGACAGTTCAGAATCGATTCGGAATCGTGTTGGAACAAACCTACTGTGTTTTTCTGATGAAGCCAACAGCTGATATATTTGCAGACTGACGCCCAAGGAATTCAAATGGAAATAAGCCAGTATAATGTCTTCGCTGAAATTTTTGTTCTTTGTTATAAATACCTATGTTCTATATTTGATTTCCTTTGTATTTATGCACTTTCATTTTCGTCACTAATGTAATACTGTAGTTATTTACTAAATCATCTTCTTCTATCGCTTTTCCCACACTGGTGGGGTCGTTGTTGCGAACTGCATCGCACATTTGTACTTCACGACCAGACCCTGTTGCTGGCGCCACCGCGCTGTCGAGGGATGTGTTCTTTATTGCGTGTTTCGGAGGTTTCAGTGCATTGTATGTAGATGAAGAGAAGTATATTAGGGCCTAGTCCTCGAATCAGAGGAATTGACCGTACGCAGTTAAAAGTCCCCGACCTGATCGGGAATCGAACGCGGAACCCTCTTTATCGAAGGCCAGTACGCTGGCTACAGCTTAGGAGCCGGGCAGTTATTCATTAAATAGTCGAACATTGTTGGAGATGGAGTAAACTGGCCTTGTGCGCGCGCGCTCTCTCTCTCTCTCTCTCTCTCTCTCTCTCTCTCATGGCCTCAGCTGCAGTGTTGCTGACATCTTGATTTGGCGCAGCCTCGGCTGTCTCCCTGCCTCTGACTCAAGAGGCCCTGATCTTGGGGTACGAACGCCGACACTCTACCACTGCTCCACAGATGTAGCTGTCTAATTAATTCGAGTGATATGGCGGTTAATTAGGGTCTTAGCCTGCCAAAACGGCCTGCAGATACTGGAGTTTCACGTGGTCAGCGTAACGCTATCTGCAACCGTATTGCTTGGCTTTCTTGACCGGGTACGCTGTTCTATTATCAGACAACTTCTCATTTGGTCTGGGGTGACTGAGTGATCCTCGCTCCAGTCCTCACTCCAGAATTGAAACCCTTGACTGGCCAGGAATCGAACTTGGGGCTCTTGATTCAGGGGCAGAGACCTGTATTTATACAAAAGAACGTACGATACGGTGTCTCACTTTATATGATGAGCCAACTTGCCTCCAAAATAATACAAGTAGCTACCTTATTTTTTATACCAGTATTAAGTTGCGATCTTTTAGTAAGTGATTGGGAATATCTACAGCGTCTGACTCTTTGGTTGAATAGTCAGCATAATGGTATTCGGTTCAGATGTTCTCGGGTTCGATTCCCGGTGATTTCGACCGTGTCTTGTTAATTCCTCTTAGTTTACGCACAGGACACTACAGTGCCAACTACCACAGAGACATATAATAGTCGTATACATCCTTCCACATAGGGTTGACTTCAGAAAGGGCAGTCGGTCGTAAAACTGAATTAAGTCTCCATGTATGATATGATTCTGTCTGTTTCGTGTTCTTTCTGGAGACTGGTTGTATCCGAAAGATTACGCAGTTACAGGGAAACCGCACAAGAACCTGTGGCGGTGCTGTAATGAGGCGTACAAGGCATAATGAGGAGTGAGGTGGTTTGCCATTGTTTTCCTCAGTGAGCCAGAAAGTGCTACTGCAATTCGACTAGCCCTGTGAATACCGTCTTTCATAACATCTAGACGTACTAGTCGTGCCCAAAATGTCATGTCGGGCCGAGTAGCTCAGACGGTTGAGACGCTGGCCTTCTGAACAGATGCGATCCTGGCTCAGTCCGGTGGTATTTGAAGGTGCTCAAATACGTCAGCCTTGTGTCGGTAGATTTACTAGCACGTAAAATAATTCCTGCGGGACAAAATTCGGGCATCTCGGTGTCTTCGGAAACCGTAAATGAAATGAGTACATTAAGTAACATTATTATTTATTCAAAATATCATAACGCCGCACCACTAACACCTCAGCAGCTTCCATAATTTTACAGCCTTAGTCATAGCGTTTTACGTGTAGGTAATAACTATAAAAAATCTGGCCGTCATTCAGTCAGTGAGTGAAGTTCGACTTGTGTGAAGTAGCCAGTAGCGCGTAATTATTCTTTGTGTGTAACTGTGTAATGAATGTCGTTTGTATATGGACCTCAAGAACATGTTTTCGGTGCGGAGAAAGCAGAAAGTTAACGAAGGTAGTGACCGGATTTTTCAAGAACAGTGGACAAGGGAATTCGGAGTGATAGAAAGAAGCAATGAAGCTTTGTGTTGTCTGTGTTCGAAAACAGTTATATCCCCCACATTTAAATGTAAAGCGCCATTTCGGGACGAATCGTTCAAATGTTCGTTCCATGCCAAATGAAGAAAGAAGAGAGCTCGTCGCAAAAAATCGTTCAAAACACAAAACAAACTGTCAGTGCGGCTCGAAAAACTCCTAGATGTATTCAGTATGTCTTGATGAAAGCACGGATGTGACCTTACATTCAAAGATAGCTGTTTTTATCCGAGTTCCTTGTGGAAATGTGATGAGCGAGGAATGAGTTAAATTGCTGAGCTTACGAACTACAACAGGGAAAGATATAATGAAGGGAGTGAAGCAAGAACTTTTATTAAAAATAGGGTTTGACTTAAAGAATATTATACCTGGGACAACTGATACTCCAAAGGTTTGCCGAGCTCTTGGACGAAATTCACTTCTTCGTGATAGAAAAACAGGAAGAATTCCCAGGACTCACGGACCCTCTTTGACTGTGCGTTTGAATGTTTCTCCGTGATTTTACAGCAGTATACAATGAATGATAAGAATAAGGAACTGCAAGGAAAGGGCCATACTGCAGATAGATTGTTCGAGATCATAAAATCATTCCGGAGAAAACTTGAAGTGTTTGTCACGATGTTGAAACCAAGACATTTAAGTACTTTCCTTCACTTAAACTGAACTGATGTTAAGTTTTGCAGATCAGTTGACTTCTGAAGACACACGAAGTATGTGTAAGAAGTATGTGGACCGGACGAGTTGGCCGTGCGCTAAGAGGCGCGCGGATGTGAGCTTGCATCCGGGAGATAGTGGGTTCGAATCCTACTGTCGGCAGCCCTGAAGATGGTTTTCCGTGGTTTCCCATTTTTACACCAGGCAAATGTTGGGTCTGTACCTTAATTGAGGCCACGGCCGCTTCCTTCCAACTCCTGGGCCTTTCCTATCCCATAAAACCTATCTGTGTCGGTACGACGTAAAACAAATAGCCAAAAAAAAAAAAAGTATGTGGACGTCTCACAAAATTCAAAACAAATCATTTCCAAGAGATTTTCCCCATTTCGAGATTTTGAGAAAACATTTCACTTTATTACAAAATCTCATATTGCACAAATGAGTGACATTCAGGTCAATTTTTTATCGACCATGTATAAAGGGAGTTGATTGAATGTCAAGAAAGCAGAAAATGGGTGAACAAATTCGTGAAGTTTGTGAAAATCGAGTGTGCTGTTGACGGTGAATACTCTCTTCAGAACTTACAGTAATAGTTGAAGAGTGGGACAGCCTCCCACAAAAGTTTTCGGCCGTGAAGAAACTTGCTACACCGCTACTTAGTTTGTTTGGGTCATCATACGACTACGAACAGCTATTTTCTACAACGAACGTTGTCAAGTCAACAGTCAGAAACCGTCTTGGTTCAGGCCTAAGTGCTTCTTGTGTGTGTTACTGAAGACAACATGTTATGAACCTAACGTAAATGATACGGCTACCAAGATTCAGCAACAAATTTCACACAAAGTCCATTGGCAATATTAGTTTTATTTTATTTTTATATCTAATAATATTTAATGACGAAATGTGTTACAGTGGGAGCTTATTATATATTTTTTACAAGTAATGTTAGGTATTCTCAAAACGTATTTAAAAATGTATTTTTTGATGTATTTGCAAAGTACGACCACGGAACATGTAATCAAATGTGTTTACAAGATATATCAATAAATAAATACATACATATTATAAAGCATAACTGAGAATTAGGAAAGGAAGTGGAGGGAAGGGGGTTAGCCGGACCGTAAAGGAAAATAACAAGTGGCACAGTAAACAGCTGAGAATAATAAACCAGACTTGAAATGGCACACTAGCTTGGAAAGGGTTCGCCATCCCTGCAATAGGGGAATAATACGATTATATCACCCATAATCTAATCATTTCTTTTTTGTAATTTGGCAGTATTGCAGTCAAATTTGGAGTAGAATGGTTCGTGTATTTGTTGATCTGCTATAATGCAGGTGATCACATACTGTAGATGCAGTGCATGCTGCTATCTGGATAACGACCGTGTCTCCCCTGATAAATTCAATTGAAAAAATCGGAGGCTGATTAATTACGTAGTCTTCTCTATTCATTGTCTCCTCGCTCGAGTATCCGGCATTAGTTGATTTGGTTGCTATTGTGAGCGGAACGATCCCTCGCTTGCTATTGAATGGATGTGCTTAAATAAATCTGCAACAATCTACTCTCAACTAATGAAATATTCTGTTATCTTCAAAGCACTCTCCGTTATACAAGAAAATGTAGACTTGTTAAAAATGCACGCTTTGATTCTGAAAAGAAAAAAGAAACACCCCGTATGAAATATTATCGCATAAGATTCAACGTTGTGATGAATTGAAAGGCACCTATGTTCTTAGCTGTATTTGTCCCTTTACGAATGACGCAGAAATCAACAATTATGACCCTTCAAAAATCGGTTATCTCGACCAAAATTTAATCCGCAATCTTCTGTTTCTCCCTGAATGTTCTCAGCTTACAGAGCTACTGCCGTAGTAGATCTACTGTCAGATTTTAAAGTATGCATACTCAAGTTTAACCTTCCCTTGTGCATTGTTCAACATCTCAGCATTGGTCATCCTCCTTGTCAACTTACTTTCTGCATTGGACGTCAACACCACATCTCGAAAGCTTCCAACCTCTTGATGTCTCTCTTATTGAGCGCTTGCATTCGGAAGATAGTGAGTTCGAACCCCACTGTCGGCAGTCCTGAAGATGGTTTTTCCGTGGTTTCCCGTTTTCACATCAGGCAAATGCTGAGGCTGTACCTTAATTAAGGCCACGGCCGCTTCCTTCCCACTCGTCATCATAAGACCTATCTGTGTCGGTGCAACATTAAAAAAAAACTTATTGAGCGTCCAGGTTTCGACAGAGCACATCGTAACGGACCAAACAAATGTTTTCCGTATACGTAGACTAAAGGAAATTCCACTTCGGTATAAGGGATTGCTTGTCACAGAATGCTTGATTTGCCATAGTAATTCTCTGATGCGTTGCACATTTTCTGTGATAATCTGGGCAAGGTACTTGAATTGAGCTACCTGCTTAAACAGCTCACCGTCTACTTGCTCTTCTAATGGGTGTGAATTGTTGCTGAACACTATTACTTTTGTTTTACTGATGAAAAGTTTTCTTTCCATAGACCTTGACTTTTTAATTGAGCAGTAGTATCATTCTTGATATTATTGTTGGACTTCTGCGACTATAGTTTGGTCATCGGTAAATATGATGGCTTGAGTTAGTCTTCTTCCCAAATTAACCCTTAGTTTGTGTGTATCGGGGACCCTCTTTATCATATATTCGGCGAAGAAAAAATAATCCCGAAGAGAAAAAAATGTATTTAATTAGTGTGTGGTTTTTAGTGCCGGGAGTGTCCAGTGACATGTTCGCCTCGCCTAATGCAGGTCTTTCTACTTGATACCCGTGGGCGACCTGCACGTCTGGGTGTGAGCCTCTGATAATGAGGTAGGGAGAGGGTGAAACCCGGTGTCAGCAGATAGCCTACTCCTGTTGAAAAACACCAAGGGGTCTGCACAAGGCTTAAGATCTCCATCCGACAGACGAATCACCATCAACGCCCTGACTCCATATGAATACTGCGAAGAGGTCTGGAAATGAATCCAGGCTTTTGGCATTCAATCTAGTGGTTAGAAATGGCATGCTACCACCTCTCTTAACCTGCTGGCAGACATTATGACGGTGAGTTTTTCCCCCTCCAACGAGACACGAACGGGCCAGACCATAGAGACTTGACGTTTTAATGATCTTGTCTGACAGCAGCCAGGACCTCTCTCAGGGAGTCTCCCTATCAGTTCACACAGAACGATCATTTGTGTTAATGAACTTTATAATATTCATTTTTATCATTTTTATGTTCTGTTGCTATTTTTCTAGCAAGCAGGTTAATGATTATTAATATCGAGGATGTGCGGTATTTGTTCGAATTCCTGTTATATATTGAAATTTTAATAATGTTTTGCATACAACTAGAGTCACAGGTGGTCCGAAAATTGCTAACGAGTGTTACAGCACCGAGTCTTGTTAAAGTCAGGTCAGGTCAGGTCAGAATTTATTTAAGCACTAGCTGTTAACCACGGCTTCGGTCGCGAGGATTTGGTAAGCTGATAAAAATGAATTACTCCTCAGTACTGCACTGATATAAAAACACCGAGAAATTGCATTTCATTTACCCCAGAACTTCTTTGTAAACTACGTTTGTGGCATTGCTTTTTGGGGCTAAGATGACCAGGCTACTGGCAGAGCTAAATCTGGAACATGCGACATGTAACTACATGTGAGAAACAGTCCTCTTTTTAAGTCGAAATACAGCGGGTTTCTTTATTTCTACAGGAGATTCCAAATACCGATTTTCATTTCTGTAACATTTTAGTTTTTGAGATATAAGTATCCTAATCAAGATAATTCAACTCCTTCTTCATATGTTTTCGATCTCCAGCTTAAGTTGATTTTCCGAAAACAAAAAGTACGAGTTTCTTTATTTTTAAAGGGGGTTACAAATACCAATTTTCACGTCTGTAAAATGATAAGTTTATGAGATATACGGTAGATATACACACTTTAAAAACTGCCCCAATCCTTGGCTGAGTGATCAGCGTTGAGGGCTTCGGTTCACAGGGTTCCGTGTTCGATTCCGGACTGGACCGGGGATTTTAATCGCATGTGATTAACTCATCTAGCTCGTGGACAGCTTGTTTGTGTTTGTCCCAACACTCTCCTCTTCATTTTCACTCAACACACCACATTACCAACCACAACAGGAGCACGCAGTAGTAATTACATCCCTACACGTGGGGTTAGCGTAAGGAAGGACATGCATCCGTAAAACAGGGTCAAAGCCACATGTGTGACGTAGTTCGCACCCACGACCCCACAGGTGTGGGAAGGCGGTAGAAGAAGAAGATACTCACTTTTAAAAAATCAGCCGTTTTTTAATTATTTCACCCCCTTAAGATGTTCCAAAAAAAGTGTGTTCATTTATTTTTAAAAGAGATTCCAAGTACCAGTTTTAACGTCTGTAACATCTTCAGTTTCTGCGATGTATGTATCCTCATATAAATAATTATACTCCTTCCTCACTTCTTTTCACTTCACCCCCCCCCCCCTTTTTTCCCGCCCTCGCCCCTTAAATGGATTTTCTGAAAACAAAAATTTGTGTCCTTTTATTTTTAAAGGAGATTCCAAATACCGATTTTCATGTTCGGTTTTTGTGATGTATTGTAGATAATCTCGCTTTTGTAAGAATACTGGAGCTGACGTTGCCATGGTTACGGCAGTTCATTTCTTTATCTGATTCCGAGAGCAGGGGTAGTATGGTGCCAATATCTCCATAACGGTTGGTTTTAGGGTCTTAAAACATGGTTTTCGGGCACGTAGGGCTTACCAAGTTTTATTCTTTGCGTCAAGGTGCTTAAATTGATCTCTCTCTCGTCCTTGTACGACACATTCTATATTTTGCCTATATTAGCCTAGTATTTTTATATTTCTCCCCGTCCCCCTCCCCCTCTAATTGTTTTGAAAATAAAATACATCCTATGTTACTCACTGGCAATGTAGCTTTCTATAAGTGAAGTAATTTCTAAAATCGGTTCAGTAGTTTTTGAGTCTATCCGTTACAAACAAATATACAAATTTTTCCTCTTTATAATGTTAGTATAGACAATCCCTCTGGCGCCTGTTATCTGACCCATTTTTAAATTCTGTATCCCTTTTAAGGTCTTTACTACATGGTTCGCAGATGGCCTTTATCACTTTAGCTTTAAGAGTTTAGTTGAGAAGATCCAGGGGTACAAGTCAACTTGCCGACAACTGTGACATTTTTCGTCCACATTTTGCTGGCTGTTCCTTAGAAAATATGAGGGGCGAGAGAACAAGGGCCATAATGTAGGGCATGCGGCAGTGGTCTCTTAACGAAGAGCGTTGAAAAATAAGGACCAACAGAGGCGGCTGAAATGGATGTTCTGTTGAAACTCGGACTGCATTTTCGTCGACAGGGATAGGAAAATGGATTATCGTAAATCTTGATGTTGCGGTAACATAGCAGACTGTGTTGTGAATGCTCTCCGTCAGCTAGTAATTTATAAGGGTTGCTCCTTCCTCTCCCCCTTTGTGCTACGTTCAGAGCTCTCTTTGTGTTAGTATTAGGAAGACTCTGTTAACACACGCAATGTTCATCTTACAAGAACCACGTGAAACCTATCTAATGCGTAGAGCTCATTCAAGGAAAGAGCTGAAGGAAGCTCTAAGCCGAAGTAATCCTAACAGTGGCCATTTTCCCTCCAAACTCACTTGTGGACTATATTAACACGAATGGACTGGGAAATAAGCATAATGGAGTGCAGGAGATGAACAATATAAACGATTAATATGATAACTATTACCTTAAATTATAAGACTAAGAGGTCAAAGTTACAGGGTACGATCCCGTCCCATGGCGTTTTTCATGGGGTAGCCTCGAGCTTTATCTCGCTCTCATTCTTTCGATCAAGGCTATGGGAAATAGGTCCAAATGTTCCCGCTACGCGCACTTACACATAATGATGATGATGATGATGATGATAATAATAATAATAATAATAATAATAATAATAATAATAATAATTGGACGATATGAGCAGACCTTCTTGTACAGTGCCATCTAGGAGGTCTGTCTACCAGTTTCGATATTCGATTATGCTGCTGTCTAGCAACGAAAGTGGACTGCTGCCGAGCGTTTAATTTGATTTTCAGGTGGCATTGGATGCGCCTCGAGAGATTTTCAAAATGGCAAAAACGATGACTTGACGTTCCAAAATATTTGACCGCCCTTCAGAAACCGACTGCCTCAACCAGGGTAAACTCATGAACTAGGGATCATGAGTCGGCTGCACTGACCCACCAAGGCAGCTGATAGTTTGATCTAATCTCGATGTATTAGGGTTGCGAAACCAATGGAATATATCATCTCCCGCTCTTCGTAATTCCTTTCTCTCTCTTGTCGATACCCTGATTCTGCCAAGGATAGTCTACATATTAGCTTTGTTCATCCACTTGAAGGAACAAAGAAAGAAAGAAAGAAAGAAAGAAAGAAAGAAAGAAAGAAAGAAAGAAAGAAAAAAAAGAAGCAAGCTTGTACGTAACTAACACGATCATCGGTTTGTGTACGGACTTTTTAAGCTTTCTGCGGTCTGTTGATTCACGTTTCCTGCAGCACCCCGTAGTGCTGCAGATCCATGACCTAGTCAGGTTGTGTGATGCTGGCACCAGAATCGCATTCACGTGGCTTCCTAGCCATGTGGTGATTGCAGACCAAGTTGCTAAAGAAGCGGTACTTTTACCACTTAGACCTATGGCCGTTCCTGCTACGCATTGTGTTCTCAGCCACGCGTCTGGAAATCGGAATGGCTGGGTATCCGAACTTCCAACGACCTGAGAGCAACTGAAAAGAAAGTACCGTGTGGTGATTCTCTGTCAACCGTACGCTGCGCCGCGCCGCACAGTGGTCTAAACACCGATTCTAGCCGGAAATAAATCGTATCATCTTTCCGGGTTCACAAAAGCCGGCGAAAATTCATACTTGGCGGTTTTCGAGGTCGCTCATTACGAATCCGCCAACGGATTTTTGATTAACAGAGTTAGCGGATCCACTACGCGTCCGCTAACTCGCAAAACTTAAGGTAGCCGGACAAAATTTAGTATTCCGCGAATGGATTCATGATAAATGGTGCGCTACGCTCCCGTTAACTCTTTAATGAAATTATGAACAGGGTTTAGAAAGAAAAACACATGGAATCCTTGACAAATGTCATGATTTTTTCGTAAGATTCGGTCATCTAAATCCATGATGTAAAACATATCAACGATTGTAAAAATTAGGCCAGTTTGGCGAGGAAGGTGGCCTGAAAAGGAATAAGAATATATTACGTTATATTTGAAATGTTTCGATTTTTTAGCGCCATGTTCTTATTAGTAAGACTATTTACGAGTCATGCCTTGAGTTCACTATCTGTATTTGACATTTCAACGTTCTCTTCTCCTGCTTTGGAAGTCGTCTTCGGAAGGTTCTTCATCCGAAGCCTCCTCTTCATCTGTGTCCTCATCGAACACGAGCAAAGCGTATACTTAAGGGGGCAGTTCATTCCAGTGAATTTCGGCTTTGATGAGGTACCTTGTAACTACTGGGTCCGACGAAGAAAACAGGAGACTGTGTATTAAGATCAGTTGTTGTGTCCTTTCTGGAGGTCTTCCGGGATTGGTGCTCCCGGAAGAACTTGTAATCCTTGTTTCGGGATTCTTAGGCCTCCTCGGACAACTTTCCGATTGGCAGTAGGGCGTATCTGATCGCCTGAGCACCATGAATTAAGACTTTGTGGACGGTCGGAGGCATAGGTTACCAATTATATAAGGACACGTACAATTTTGCAGTGTCTAAAGCGTACGCGCTGAAAGCCTCATCGTTCACCTGATGACCACTGGGCGAAACCTAAAAGCCACAGAAGAGTATAAATATCGTGAAGCGAAGGAAATAAGCCCAAATATAGTTGAGTTCGGTTTTGTTGCTGTACCTGAAATATAACAGCAAATCTGATTATTAATTCTTCGCTGACTCCGGTTGCTTCCGCTGCCTTTTCCGGATTACGATATAACTTTCTTGAGATGTTGCTGGTGTTCGAGGTCCCAGTCCCTTGAACAACCCTGTCAACTTTCCGGCCCAACTCTTTCCACTAAGCCTCCTGAATAGTGGATTTTCGATCTTTGACATCTTTCTTTTCTTCATCCGTGGTGTTCATAAACTACCTTTAAACAACAAATTTCAATGCAAAGAAATACAGTCAGATCCATGGTATAGAAAGGTTCGAAGAGCGGTAGGCCATACGTCACAGACAGTGGGTATTTCGTTGGGGTAGAGGGTGGGAGGGGGGAATGACACTGATAAGAAATAGTAGTGCGGTGAAATTTTCGAGTTGCTTATAAGCAAATACCGCCAGCAACAGAAAGTTTGTAGAAGTGGCAGTTGATTTTTGGTGGGAAATCTTTAGTATAATGTATAATATCGATTAAATCAATCAGTAACACATAACTACCTATAACTTCGGTTTCCGGCCCTGAAAACGCCGTAAAATCGGAGTACAGTGAAGTCTAAAATATGGAGAAGTTAACTGGTTGATACGGTCTTTTTAGCGCGCGCAGGACTTATCCTTGTGAAAATTCTCAACAAATACCCTCCAAGAAGGGGTTCTTTAATATCCTGGTTGGTCCCAATAAGATATAAATGTTTAATTTTTTCCAAGTTTTTAAAATTGTCATGTTTGAGCTTTCTTCCCCGCCACTTACACACTTCAAGCACATTATGCAGGGCAGATATGAGGTCCCTGGGGTTTCTAGAATGAGTTCCCAAACCTTTTTCAGCGTTTTCTTGACTTCGATTTTATCGATTTTTTACCGGCTAGAATCGGTGTTTAGACCACTGTACGCCGCTTAGCGGGTGTCCAATGGTACGGAAGGAACATCATATTAGTCGATGACCAGATTAGGCTACTGCTGATCTTGTCATTCGGTTTATGTGTGAGAATAGATTTATCAAGCGCATGTAACTCTGAAGTGTTCTGTTACTATTGTGATATGTTTGTGTCCTTTTCGATATTTTAGAATTATTTATGTTTTACTTTATTTTTTCTTCAACTCTTTCATTGAATAAATAATGTAAGTTCATTTTTGTTTCTATTTAGTTTGTAAAGAAAGGATGGTTGCCAAGCAGTACTTCCTCTTTAAAACAACAATCACTGCGCGAGTTGACCGTGCGGTTAGGAGCGCGCAGCTGTGAGCTTGCATCCGGGAGATAGTGGGTTCGAGCCCCACTGTCGGCAGCCCTGGCGATGGTTTTCCGTGGTTTTCCATTTCCACACCAGGCAAATGGTGGGACTGCACCTTAAAGCCACGGGCGCTTCCTTCCCATTCCTTGCCTTTTCCTACCCCATCGTCGCCATAAGACCTATCTGTGTCGGTGCGGCGTAAAGCAAAGAAAAAAGAAAAAATCCAGAAAACAATCGCCCCTACAATCTATGTGCAATAATCTTCGTGTGAACAGTCCAACAATCCTTTGCGCCATTCGAACATAACGGTCATGAGTTGTGGCATACTAAATACTCTTTTATCTAAGTCATGTTTTCGAGTGAGCCGGGCTGGATAGCTCAGGCGGTAGATTGGTGGCCTTCTGAGCTCATGTTAGCGAGTTCGAGCCTTACTTAGTCCGGTGTTATTTGAAGGTGCTAAGATACGTCAATCTCGTGTCGGTAGATTTTCTGGCACGTTAAAAAACTGCTGCGGGATAAAATTCTGGCATCTCGGCGGATCCGAAAACTATCCAATTATTATTATTATTATTATTATTATTATTATTATTATTATTATTATTATTATCGAGAGATAGAGAGAACGGCAGCCATGTCCCGAGTTTTCGCAACAAGGTTGATGCAGTAGCAAGAGAGAGCACGTTGTATAGTAAACAAAATAACTCTATTAATCATACCCAGTTAATATGTATGCTGCCGCAGGCTGCAGCGAGAGTCGATATTCGAACGAGTTAGTGGTACAGAGTTGTTACAAGAATCAATTTAAGACTATCATTCGTTTTATTTGTGTCTGTTCTGACAAGGTAGAATATGAGCTTAGTTTGATTTGTTACTGATGTAGTTCATTGTCAGACTTTGCTGAAACCCCCAAGGTTTACAATAATTTTCCAGACTTGATCCCTGCTGAGTACGACATTGCTTCCTTTTACTAGAACCACACTACTGTTATTCATTATTCTTACAGTATCTTACTGTCCTTGATCAGATCCTGTTCTCCTCCGTCCCCAGTGGTATTAGATTCGCGAGGTCTAGAGAGTCGTTCAATTTTTTTATGTCCTTGCCCTTTCTTTAAGTCTTCTTAGCCATTGGTCGAGGAGTCAATTAATCTTAAAAGATGCTGATAATCCTGTTCTTTAGCCTCTTAAAGCAACACCCATTTCCAGCAGAATTTGCTGAATTTTTCTGGCCTGAGTGGTGGAATATGTTATAAACATTTTAAAAACAAATTTGATATCAGATAGACAAGAGATGGATGAGCCTGATAGGAAGAATCTAGTTCTAGTCCATGGCTGGTTTAGGAGTTCCTAGGTTTCCTACCACGGTGGGAGTATTGTGAAACTTGTACGAGTTTCATCTGCAATGTAATCTGTTCTCTGAGGAGATTCTCGCCGAGAATAAAATAATATTTACAGTACTTAGACCGATAATAATAATAGTAATGCCATTGATATTACGTACTACCAACTACTTTGACAGTTTTCGAAGACATAGAGGTGTCAAAATGTTGTCCCGCAATAATTTTTTTCTATCGTCTGAGCTACTCAGCCCAGTGTACAGTAGAGGATACAAGCTTCCTTGTAGAGGGAAAGAGGAGCTGCCCGAGATCTGCGAGACGATGGCAAGACTTCACTGTTTTAGGATTCCAACATAACAGTTGGTAGCAGTGGACTCGTCACTTAACTTACTTTTGCTCACCAGCTATGTCAACCTAAAATATGTTCTTTATTTATTTTTATTTTCCAAGCAGTTCACCTTGAAATAAATGATCCACCACTTAATCACTGACATGACGTGGACATAAGTTAATGGACTATCCGCAGTTCTGAAACAATGGCAATAGTATCTGAACTTTCCATACGCCGTTACCATTGTGGTGGAATTTGGGGTTAAAGAAAGTATTTGGGGATGGATGGATGGACGGACGGACTGTTGACATAGAACGTTCATTTTCTATAGATACGTACGTTTACTTAGTGGCTGGAGGTGCAGCCTCACTGAAAAAGGCTTTAGAAATACTGAATGTTACTTGCTTTAACAGTTTTCATAACTTTGAGCCATCTATTTTTTTTTTTTTTTTCCCTAGGCATACTTCTTAATGAATGTGTGAATTTGTGTAGTTATATGTAATGTTATTGGTTTTGGTACTGTTTATAATTAATTTTTACTTTTGAAATTTGCACCTTTATTCGTACCTTTCTTAAAAATTATGCACTTAAATGTCTGACTCGTTAGCTGAACGGTCAGCGTACTGGCCTTCGGTTCAGAGGGTCCCGGGTTCGATTCCTGGCCGGGTCAGGGATTTTAACCTTAATTGGTTAATTCCAATGGCACGGGGGCTGGGTGTACGTGTTGTCTTCATCATCATTTCATCCTCACCACGACGCGCAGGTCGCCTACAGGAGTCAAATAGAAAGACCTGCACCTGGCGAGCCGAACCCGTCCTGGGATATCCCGGCACTGAAAGCCATACGACATTTCATTTCATTTCATGCACTTACCAATTTCTTGTAGAAAGCCTAACTCTCCTGATATTAAAGGAGCAGTTCGGCCAAAGAACGCCAAGTGTAAAGAAGCTGTTCGTAATTGCTGTAGCATAATTTTTCTATATCTTTGTTTTTCGTGTTGGTAATACCTAGGCCGGAAACTGTGCTATTAGCGTTTGTAATTAGTAAATTAGCACAACCGCGTTGGATGTTTGACCCCCATTTGTATTAGTGTGTCACCCTCGTGGGAATAGTGATGGTACCTTCTCGATTTTAAATGTGTGAACTAGGAGAATGAGTGAAAGAACGCATGAATACGTATATTCCCATGCATTGTTCTCAGATCACGGCAACGCTTTCGAATATGTAGAGTACGTAAGAAGTGGAAGAGGATGCTTACTTATCCCTTTCAGTGCCGTGTTTCACATGTCCAACTTCATGACAGATTGGTCAGCGTCTAGACCTTCAGTCCTCGAGTCCTGTGTTTGGTTCCCGGCCGTGTCGAGTTATTTTAAGTGTTTAATTTCCTTGACTCGGGGACTTGGTTTTCATGCTATCTTCAGCATTCCTGTAACTCGTACTCCATACAAAAGACTGTCTTCCACCCCAATAGAATGTCGTTTCCCATACACGGCAGATGCCTCCCACCCTCATTGGAGGGTCTGCGTTACAGGGGCTACACCAGAATAGCCACACGAAAAAAAAAAACCCATTTGCCCTATACGCCAGCTTATGAAAGAAATAATTAAAATACAGCTTCGCCGGTGGCTTTACTGAAAATTATGTGATGAAATGAGATAAGCACTTACAAATTCATCAGATTGTTATTCGTGTAAGCATGGAACACGGGTTAGCCTTATTTAATATTCTCTACGTTTACAACGTGATCGCTCCCTTGACGTCCATGATAAATATATATCCGGCGCTTCAGATTTGTTCTTCCACACAGTTTTACTCTTTATAGCCACCAATATCCCCGAATACCGTCCTGCTCCATGGGTAAATGGTTAGCGTGCTGGCCTTTCGTCACAGGGGTCCCGGGTTCGATTCCCGGCAGGGTCGGGAATTTTAACCGTCATTGGTTAATTTCGCTGGCACGGAGGCTGGGTGTATGTGTCGTCTTAATCATCATTTCATCCTCATCACGACTCGCAGGTCGCCTACGGGTGTCAAATCAAAAGACCTGCACCTGGCGAGCCGAACATGTCCTCGGACACTCCCGGCACTAAAAAAAGAAGCCATACGCCATTTTATTTACTCGAACTTAAGGAATTTACGCCTTTCTGTAGCAGGTTACAATAAAAGCATATCGGCAACACGTGGGAAAAAAAATGGTACCGTAGATCTCTCCTCTAGAACTTGCTTGAACTTCGCGCTCACGATAAAAATATATTGGGCGCTTCCCAAACAGTCATGGCCTCTAAACTCTGTATAGAAACGTACGCATTTGACATTGATTGGGTTGTTCGAGAATCCAGGTCTGTCTTGATCCCTTGCTGACAAGATTGTGCTAGTATAATATGAAGACGACCTTACTGGATCAGCCTCGTGAGGGAAGTGTTTGTTCTTCTTACGAAAGTTTCGTGTAAAGGTTTTATTTCAGGTCTCAGTTAGCCTTCACGCTGACCACTTGTCAGTGTTATATCTGCTGGCTATCTGATTGGGGAGCAAGTCATCTCGGCTGGCCTAGTGTCCTCAAGAGCGTCCCCCTGTGGGCGGGGGCGGTAGAATAACATACATTGTATCCCCTGTCGGTCGAAAGAGGCGACTAAAAGGGGGACCAGGGGCTCTGAACTTTGGAGCGTGGATTGTCCCTAACTGATTCTGGTATTGCTTCCACGTACTTGCGCCAGGCTCCTAGTTTTTATCTTTGCTATCCGACCTCTCTTGGTTAACTCTTCTTCTTTTCCGACTCTGACGTATTCGGTTTATGAGTCTTTCATTTTCACGCCCGTCGTGGCCCTTCACATTCTTTTGCTGATACCTTCATTTTTCGAAGTGTCGGACCTCTTCACTTTTTTTCCTCTGATTAGTGTTAATGGAGGATGGTTGCCCAGGTGTACTTGCTCTTGAAACAGTAATCACCACCATCTCTACTTACGAAGCCGTAAAGGTCTCAGATTAGTTTAGATTATTATTATTATTATTATTATTATTATTATTATTATTATTATTATTATTATTGTTATTCCCTCGGAGGCTGGATGTTTGTGATCGTCTTAATACACATATTCATTTACGCACAATGTATCACATTACCAACCACCACAGAAGCACACAATAGTGAATACATCCCTCACATAGGGTTGTCGTCGGGAAGGGCACTAGACTTAATCCGGGGCCGATGACGTAGCAGTAATGGAGGAGGAGGAGGAGGAGGAGGAGAAGAAGAAGAAGAAGAAGAAGAAGAAGAAGAAGAAGAAGAAGAAGAAGAAGAAGAAGAAGAAGAATTTTAGACGGCCGGATGCCCTTCCTGACGTCAACCCTGTGTGAAAGGATGTATTCATTATTGCGTGTTTATGTGGAGGTTGGTAGTGTGGCACGTAAAGGTAGATGTTTATTTTTGCTAGTGGCTTTACGTCGCACCGACACAGATAGGTCTTATGGCGACGATGGGATGGGAAAGGCCTAGGAGTTGGAAGGAAGCGGCCGTGGCCTTAATTAATGTACAGCCCCAGCATTTGCCTGGTGTGAAAATGGGAAACCACGGAAAACCATCTTCAGGGCTGCCGATAGTGGGATTCGAAACTACTATCTCCCGGATGCAAGCTCACAGCCGCGCGCCTCTACGCGCACGGCCAACTCGCCCGGTAAAGATGATGTTTATTAAGACGAACACAAAGATCGAGCCCCCGAAGATGAGAAATTAATCAAACGGGGCTCTCTGAACTGAAGGCTGGACTTGGACAAGTATTCGCTGCTAAGAAAGAACCCTTCATGTAGCATTTCAGTAGTGTGGAGGTTATTTAAATCCAGTTGTCTAAAGAAATGTCATTACTAATCTAACTGCCTTACGTGTATGTTTTACGTTGCCGAGCTTCTTCAACTGTTGGTATTTTCAACGTTTTTTCTTTCCATGCGTCCAGTAGTTGGCTGTTCAAACATTGCTATTCTTTGCTCTTGTGCTCTAGAGATAGATATTTTTCTCCTAGTAAAACCGTGTGTGTATGTTGAGTGGACAGCCCGAAGGCCGGTCCGATTCTCCGCCATTAGCTGTCGTAGATGGCCTAGACATCACTGAAGAGGTGTACAAGGGGAAATTAGGAGGGACGTAGTTTCCCGTTGCTTTCCTCATCGGAGCCCGAAGTTGCTGTTACGTATCAGTCTGCCAAGCCCACTGAAATGTACGTATCAAGTGGCCCGATGACCGACTTTTCACACCATTCAAAACAGGGTCAGGCTGCATAAGCAATGGTATTACTAGCATTGCTTACACCTCAGTCATTTTCATATTGTCAAAGCCAAGGGCGAAACTGAGACAGGTCAGTGAAAGTAACAAATTTGTTCTAACCCATACTAGAAGACTTTAACACTAGGTCTCGCCAGCAAAGGCATTAAAACCACGCAAAACAATCAAAAATTTCCCTTTGCTTCGAGCCTTCGTACAGTATTATGATAAAAGAACCCTGTGGCGGATTTTATGTTAACTGTCGCTGACCTGGTATTACATTTCTTATTACAGTACATTTAATTATAAGGTACCGTATATTCGTATTACCGGTGCACAGTGAACTTGATTATTGATCACAATATTTTCCTCATCATTGGACTAGGGCCTACTCCATCTATTACATAACCTCAGAACGGATACTGGATTAAAACTGTAGATGAGTCTGTATTTCTTGATCAGTATGACGTCGTGCAAGAAACGGTGCGACTCCTACGCCGCGCCTTGCGTGTAAAAACGCCTGGTCTACCTTGTGAGAGAAGTCAGTTTATCTGACCGTGCTGTAAATTTTCTGTACATATTACAGGCTCCACCTACGAGACCAGTTCTCTCCGGAAACGTAGCTAGCGATTTAGATTTAGCTTCCTTACGGAAGCCTTAAAACGTTCCGGGATTTACGCGTTTGCCAGTCATCAGTATTTAATGCGCTTCGGACCATAGTGACCTTAGCTGGCAGTATCGTGTGATACACCTATGAACGCAATATTCTTGACGTTGCATGATTCTCAACATTTTTTCAGGACATTAACATGCATCATCTTCGTTCATCTTCAGACAGTGCAAAGCATGCTATTGACCGTCGGTGTTCTTGGTGGACACAGCACTTGAATAATAATAATAATAATAATAATAATAATAATAATAATAATAATAATAATAATGTTGAAGAAGAAGAAATTTCTGATCTTACGAGAAAGAAGTCCTATCTCTCCAAGAATAAAGGCATCGGCGAAAGAAAGAAAAAGAAAGAAAGAAAGAAAGAAAGAAAGAAAGAAAGAAAGAAAGAAAGAAAGAAAGAATTCCTGAAAGACTATAGGCCTCGTGATCCTCATTCAATTGCGGTATAAATGGTCAGCGTTGAAGCCTTCGGTTCAGTATATCCCGGTTACGACTCGGGGACTGGATGCTTGTTTTTATCCCAACACACACTTCTTCATATACATAGAACACACCACACTAAACCACAACAGTAACACACAATAGTAAATGCATACTGTATATTCTTTCATCACAGTTTATGAATTTATGAACGTTAGGTGCAGTTACACGGGCTTGATTGTGTGGCTTTCTATGGCAACCTTGTAATTATACAAGCTTTGAACTCTCATTCCAGCATTAACTAACGCATGAGGTGAACCTTTGTAAGCTAGTATGAATTCCAGACAATGGAAATAAGTTGCTAGCAGCTGCTGAATTTGAAATTAAAATCGGTGAATTTTGTTTACCTACTTCGAAACATTCCACATCAGAGTAAACTTGACTTTCCTAGCTTGGAGATCGCACGGGAATTGGGGTTCGCCTTCAGTGAGACCACTAAACACCCAAACGGATGTAGGCTACTTGTTCATCACTACGTCTGCTACTTCGGCAAATCAGTTATAGTGTGTCCGACTCATGATGTAAAGTTCGGCGGTTCGATCCCGGCTGAGGCCAGCGCTCTACCATCTGAATTACTTGACCTGGTTCAGTCTCAGCTATACTGTCTGAGTGAGAAGATAAACGGTTTATTCAGTTCAGCTCGAAGCGAATATCATGGACGCTTCCTTCTCAGCTGTGGCCTCCAATTTATTGCAAACTCACTCTTGTACAGTCACCATGATACGAGCAGACAGACACACTATAAGTATGCACTAGCGACTACGACGACCCTAGCCGCTTTCATAAAATATTTATATTTACTTGATATGTTGACGTCTTTCAAGCTAGATTTAATTTTGATATAAGTGGCAGACTCCTGCTGGCTCTGTAGTAGATGATTGAACGCATTCCGAGAAGGAAGGAATCAATATCGGTTGAAGAATTCTCCATTATGTAAATAGAAGAGGGTTTTGTGAGGTATTTTTTGTAGTTGGTATCCTTTCGTAACAGGTACGATAACTGTCATTAATTAGGTTCCCTTAGGACGGAAGGTGTATAGATCAGACATCAGTGTTGTGTTGAGTGGGTCGGGAGATTCAAGTACCGGTTTTCGAAACTGAACGTGGTATTAGTGATACGTAAATACGTAAGCACGATTTTTGAAGGACTGTCAAAACATCTTGACTCATGCCATTGTTGTTGGTATGTTAAGGATCTCTTTTTCACCTTTAGAATAGGTCATCATGTAAACAAAGTACAAAATATAGTCCTGCGCCTGTCAAAGCTCACATTCGCTCGTGCTAACCTCTTCGCGCGACAAGGCATAGAAGTAGCCTATTTGGATTAGAAATACGAATAACACTAGGAAAATAAAATTTAAGTATTCTTTATTATTCTTTATTCTTTATTATTATTATTATTATTATTATTATTATTATTATTATTATTAGTATTAGTATTATTATTATTATTATTTTTCTCCAGATCACAGTAACCAAATACCCAATCGATCCATTTAATGAGAAAAACAAAAATGTTCATCCTAAGCCACCAAATCCCACCAACAGAAATTGACAACACAAATTCCTAATAAAATTAATAATACAAACGGAAATAATAATAATAGTAATAAACCCCAAACGTACTCCTTGGACATGCCATGAAGTCCGTTGGATACTCCGGAAACTTGACCCACAAAGTTTGGGTCAACACAGTAGTCATCCTCCGTACCTTCATGCCACGTCCATCGTCTCCCCTAAATATATCTATTGCCACTCCAAATTATGTTCTTTAAATAAAATATAAAAGACAAATTATACATCACCAGTCTGGACTTTGTTTCATATTTAACCCTACCTAATCTAATTCAAAAACCCAGCCACACTCCACATTAAATTTGCCATCCCGTTTCCATGAAAATATACCATCAGTCCTTCTATAACTTAACAACTTCTCCATACTTCTCCAAAACTTAATCAATAATACCTCCATAAATAATACTACAACAGTAAATACACCACCACTTCTCTATACTTCTCCAACACCACATTTCATCATACCAAACCGCCATCCCTTCACCTTCATCCCTTACTCACAAGTTACTCATAATTCAATACCAACACAACTACCATCACTTTACCATCTTCCCACTACAAGAATAAATAGCCCATCAATAAATAATTCTACAACAATAAATACACCATCATTTCTCTATACTTCTCCAGCACCACATTTCAACATCAAGCTAACATGACTTACCACTTACTCGCTCCATCAATCCAATACCACACATATTCATCAATATATAATACTACAACAATAGATAATAAATTATACCTCAATAAATAATACTGCCACAGTAGATACACTACCACTTCTCTCTACTTCTCCCACACCACCTTTCAACATACCAAACCGCCATCACTTACACCTTCAACCCTTACTCACAAATTACTCATCTTCTAACAACTTCTCCATACTTCTCCAAGACTTAATCAATAATACCTCCATAAATAATACTACAACAGTAAATACACCACTACTTCTCTATACTTCTCCAACACCACATTTCATCATACCAAACCGCCATCCCTTCACCTTCATCCCTTACTCACAAGTTACTCATAATTTAATACCAACACACCTACCATCACTTTAATACTGCAACAGTAGATACACCACCACTTCTCTCCTACTTCTCCCACACCACCTTTCGACATACCAAACCGCCACCACTTATACCTTCAACCCTTACTCACAAATTACTCATAATTCAATACCAACACAACTACCATCACTTTACCAGCTTCCCACTACAAGAATAAATGCACCCATCACTAAATAATTTTACAACAATAAATACACCACCACTTCTCTATACTTCTCCAACACCACATTTCAACATCAAGCCAACATCACTTACCACTTCCTCATCAATATATAATACTACAACAACAGATACGCCACCACTTCTCTAACACTACATTTCCACAATCCACATACCAAGCCACTTTCACTTACCACTGCATCTCTTACTCACAGCTTTTACCATCTTCACATTACAACAATAAATACACCACCATTTCTCCCTACTTCTCCAACCCCACCTTTCAATATTCATTCATCAATAAATAATACTACAACAATAAATACACCCACCACTTCTCTATACTTCTCCAGCACCACACTTCAATCTACCAAACCTCCTTCACTTACACTTCATACCATACTAACAACTTACTCATATTTCAATACCAACACATCAATAAATCATACTACAACAATACATTCACCACCACTTACTCTTAAATTCCATACCAACACATCTACCATCTACCACTTACGACTTCATCCCTTACTAACAAATTACTCGTAATTCAACACCAACACATCAATAACTCACACCACAACAATAAATAACCACCCCTTCTCAATACTTCTCCAACACCACATTTCAATAAACTCAACCGTCTTCACATATTCTGTCATCGAACCATACCAGCAAACATCACTTCTCAACTCTACATTCTGTCGTCAAACCATCTTTAACTTCGCTCTTCAATACACTAATGTTTTTTGCTTCGAGTAACAACACCCCTCTCATTTTCACCTGTACCCCACATGTTTGTCAATTTTCTGTGCCTTCCTGCTTCTCTACCACCTCTCTTGGCCGCCATTTCATCACTATCTTTACTCTGTTTGTTTCCTTTGCCTCCAACTTCAGCTCCCCTCAGGTCCCTTAAACTTCTGCTCCTCCCTCTGCTCCTACTCAGATCCAGACTCTCTCAGGTCGCCCCTGACCTTACTTTTTACCCTTCGCTTCTCTTACTTCACTGCTTTCACTTTCCTGCCTATCCTCTTCACTGATTATGGTCCCATTTTCACTTGGCCCCTCTCCCTGCCTCACTTCACATAGACTAATGATGCTTTTGGTGTTTTGCATATCCTCGCTACTGATCGCTGCTCTTCCTTCTTTTTCTTCGTCTTGTTCTATCTTCATTTCTAAGTCCATCAATCTATTCACAGACCAGATTCTCTTCCAGTTGCTGCCTGTCACCACTAGTTCTGTCCTTTGATCGTTGCTCTCAGCCCCTGCTTTATAGTTCGTATCTTGTGTTTTCTCAGTATTTTTTCATTCCTAATCGCCTCCATTCCCACGTCTCTCTTGATCCATATTTTTTCCCTCTGCACATTCCCCGCATTGCCTAACACAGCATCCGCCATCAGCGTAGAAAACAGTTGAACTTTGATAGGCCTGTTGCCTCTAATTCTCCCCACTCTCTGCACATCATCTATGTCCACTTCACGAAAATTTACTTTCAATTTCCCCTGTATTAAGTCCACTACTTTGTATGTTGTAAGCACTTTATCTTCTCTCAACTCCTCCGGCACACCATATATAAATAGGCTCTTCTTCCTGCGATTTAAAGTGTTGGCTTCCACTTCTGTTTTCAGTTTCAACGTCTCCTCCTCTAGTCCTATTTTTTCCCTTAATGTTGCAACTTCTTCAGCGTTTTTCCTCACTTGTGCTGTTGTATCGTCAGCCCTTTCTCGTAACCATACCTTCATTTTTTCAAACTCCCTGGTTTGTTCTTGAATCATATTTTGGTTTGTTCTTGAATCATATTTTTAAGTTACTCAAAGGGGCAGACTTCCTCAACCACCTCTTTTATAATTTTTCTGAATTCTTCCATGTCTTCCCAGGTCTCATCTCCACTAGCTGTCGGACCTGGGTTCAGCTCAACCCCCCCAATCCATAGCAATATTATAACCACTGCCGCTGATAGCAATAATTCTCCTTTAATCTCCATTTCAACTTTACACCCACCTGGTATCACTTCTTCTTTCTTCTGTCTTTGCTCTGTGTTGTTCCACACCAATCATTGTCGATAAACTCCACACAACCTTCCAGCACTCAGCCTTCTCTCTCCCTACTCCCACTCCCGGGACCCTCCACGCAATACGTCCGCGCTCGACCGTGGCTTAAGCTGAACTGATAAAATTTAAGTAACTTTCTCACCACTCGTTAAAGGCTTCCTTTGCGATGTTCATCATACTCCACGTTTTACAGCCATGGTGCTTTAATGGTCCTGCCAACCCGCTTCTGGAACTCAATAGCAAGAAGGCGATATGCGCATGCTGTTCAGTTATGTTCTTATTAAGTGCTATTGATTTCTTATGTTAGACTCAATTTCCAGTACTTTTACTTAATACGTTAAGTATAGTTTTTATGTAATACATATAAAATGTAGTTTTCATTACTACGATAGCGAACTACTTTGTGACCGAGGGCGAATCAAAAAGAAAGTTACACTAGATCGCCGCGAGAGCACGCTGTGTGTCGTAGCCAATGTGGAGCAAGCTACAGTAACTGCTGACACGTCCGATAGGAAGGTTGGTGTGGTTTTCCGTTATGTTGTTTGTGCAGAGGGGGCTAGGCTCAATGGCGTGTCAACTAGATGTTCACTCCAAATTGGAGGTGCATGCAACGATCAGATTTCTATGGGCTAAATGGCTCATTTGCACTGCCATTCATCGTGAAATCACTGATGTATATGGTGCGTGCACTTTCTTGCCCAGGTATTGTAATGTGGTGTAAGCAATTTGACGCCCTACGCACGGATCTCACGGACTAATATCGCAAAGGCAGACCCGCAACGTCCAGTACCGTTGCAAATGTTGACCGTGTGGATGGGATCATTAGAGAGACACGGCGCATAAGACTGCAGAAAATTGCCAGCATACTGAACATTTCGTATGGCAGTGTGTTCTCCATTCTTCACCAGCACCTTGGATTTCGTAAACTGTGTTAAAGATGGGTCCCAAGTCTGCTCACCGATGTTCACAGTGGACAACGTTTCCAATCGTCACTGGCATTTTTGCAACGGCATTCTGTGCAGGGCAACGCGTTTCTGCGGCGAATCGTCACAGGGGATGAAACGTGGTCCACCACTTCACCCCCGAAACAAAGGAATGGGTGCACACCACATCACCACCACGAAGGAAGGCCAAGGTCCAACCTTCAGCAGGAAAGGTAATGGCGACAGTGTTTTTTTGACATGGAGGGCGTTGTGCACGTGAAATTTATGCCGTAAGGCACGACAATCAACTCGGCTTCGTATTGTCAAACGTTGAACCGTTTGCATAAGGCAATTAAAGATAAGCGGCGGGGAAAATTGAGCGTCGGTGTAATTTGTTACACGATAACGCAACACATCACACGGCCCGCGAAAGTCCGAACTGCTCCAGCGATTTAAGTGGGAGGTATGACATTATTTTCCACACAGCCCAAACTTGGCTCCATGCAATTATCATGTGTTCAGTAAAGGTGCGTTTTCTGTAAGCTGAAAAAGGATATCGGTGGATAACGATTCCGAAACGATGAGGTGGTGAAAGCTGCTGTCTCCAGGTGGTTACATAGAGCTGGAGATTATTTCTACGCATCCGGAATCGAAAAGTTGGTTGACCGTTCCGGGAAATGTTTACAGTCTCTTGGGGACTATGTGAAAAAGTTGTCATAGCCGTGTTGCCCATGTGTATGTGGTTTTATAAAGGCCAAAACTTGGAAGTGTAACTTACTTTTTGATTCGCCCTCGTACTTGCGCGTCGTCAGCCAGTGAGCGTACACTCTCTGTATAGTCGCTCAAAAAAGGAATGAACGTATGGTATTGTTTGTTCTTCTCATTCAATACTTTATCAGACTTAATTATTATCAGAATATTCAATCACATGTATATACAAACCCTGTGGATACCCACAAAAAGAATGATATGTATAGGTTCAGTTGTTTCTCAGAAAAGTATATCCGTGAGGAACTAATACAGTATTATGTGTACATTTTTTTTTGAGTGACTATATATTCATGTACACCTACGTGGCGTCAGCCGATGAGAGTGCATTTGATGTACGTACGTGCACAACTTTACAAAATTAAATGAACCTAGTAGAATTTCGTTGCTGAGCGGCAATACAATCGGAATGTCGAAATTGGTAGGCAGGCCGCTTAGATGGCTCCACTTCAGAAGGTCTGCAAACTCAGTATTTGAGGTTATACTATTATTATTATTATTATTATTATTATTATTATTATTATTATTATTATTATTATTATTATTATTATTATTGAGCCTCCGTGGCTGAGACGGCAGCGCGTCGGCCTTCCACCACTGGATAACGTGGTTCAAATCCCCGGTCACTTCATGTGAGATTTGTGCTGGACAAAGCAAAGGCGGGACAGGTTTTTCTCCGGGTACTCCGGTTTTCCCTGTCATCTTTCATTCCAGCAACACACTCCATTCTCATTTCCTAGCATCTATCAGTCATTAATAAATCACTTTGGGAGTGGCAACCCCATCGTACTAATAGCCTATATCTGCTTCATTCATTCCATCCCTGACCCGGTCAATGACTGGAAAACAGGTTGTAGGTTTTCATTTTCGTTATTATTATTATTATTATTATTATTTCGCCTGTTTTAAGTTTACTTTCCCGATCTCAGTGACTATTGCTGAAACAGGGAGATCGACGATGAACTAATTTAATTGCATAAGGCTCTTGGGGTACGTTCCTGGCGACAAATCTCTGTCCGGAGACCACACGACATTTTTTTTTTAAAGTTCTGTGTCATTTATGTTGTACTATTTATTTTGGTTTAATGTTTAGCTCTTCCCATAGCTCGTTGAAATGCATAAAGATCTTGCTGTGTGAAGTAGAAGCCAAGACGACTGCGTGTATAAGTTTGGTGAGAAGTTGGCGGTGTTATCCCGGAGACTTGTTATTAATGTTACACAGAATTACTGAGAATGACAACGGCAACATGTTCTCTCGCAAGCGTCTCAAATCCAAGTCTGAGTAGTACTTGGAGCTCAGTCGGTGTAAACAAGCTGTTTGCAGTTTGGGAAGTTCTCGAGTAAGTTACAGTTCTCACTACATGCATCACTTGTTGACGCAATTAAAGCTCGCTCTCCAGCATCTTTCATTGTGCCGACGGGTTGTCCCGGAACCGTCATCCTCTTGTAGGGTGGGAGAGAGTTCTGTAATGAGATAAACTTGTGAGCTCATTGTACTTTTGTATATTTGGCTGGAAAATTGACTCTCCTATCCTTCAGAGTACGATTTTGCATAATATATTGTCGCCTAGTACGATAATACGAGTCTCCTCCAACAGCATAACATATAATACCAAGGAGAGAAATATCTGTTCTAAAAATATTGGCTCTAAAACAGACTGTCTATCATTCCCGCACTTTCTAATCGAACTAGTACAGAGATACGAAGTTTCGCCTGTTTGTATACATAACATATATAGTAAACTCCTGGTTATTCGTGTGTTGTTTTCCGGGTTATTCGTGCAACCTAAAGAATTAATTAACAAGCCATCAGTACAGCTATGAAGACCCTTGAAGGAATGGAAGGTAAAGGCTGCCATAGTCCATAACCTCAGCACGAAGTGGGCTGGCTGGACGTCTTTGCCTTCAGATCCTTGTACTCACTTTTGTGAACCTCAGGGCCGTTAGCTGCTAGAGTGGATGTCTTTTTCTAATTTTTTGTCTTCCTGTTCTGCGTGAACCGAGCATGCCTTTACCGCCTCGGCTAGCCAGCCCCTAAATTTAGAACATGTACTGTAGTGTACATTATTTTTCCTACGTTTGAACCAGGCTCTAAGTCAAGTTGTCGGGGTAGCGTTTCTGTGAAAAAATGAAACTTTCTGTTGTTAATCAGTCGGTATGGCCTTGAGTTTCATCTCGTATGGCAAAAAAAGAAGAACCATTAAAACTTATTTATAATAAAGCAAAAAATTGAAAGTAAAGGAAAAAGAAAAAAATAGGTAAGAGAGAGTCAGTTTCTATGTTGACGGCTGGTTATGCAGTGGAAGTACAAATTGTCTGCATTTTTAGGAAAAGAACAGCTGGAGGATTTTGTGCAGCACAGTGATAGTAGTGATAGACGTTCAAAACGTTAAATTATAAAGTCTACACATAGAATACCTATCGCGTATTGTCGAAAGAAAGAATCTAGGTATTTAGTATGGGTTATACATTTTCCCGCGACTGCCGCAGTAGATGTGCTCGGCTGGGGATCCAGTTACGCGCGATATTTGCCTCACGACCGACGCTCGGCCGCCGCAACTTTCTGAGTCCCCCTATAAGCCTCCTGATGCTTGGCATGGGTAATTTTGCACACCGAGTAGTTAACAGCTTGAAAGAGAGTTCTTCATTCGGTAGTGGTGGACACCATCGGCTGTCCTGAGAATGCTATTCCTCCTCCTCCTCCTTCTTCTTCTTCTTCTTCTTCTTCGTTTATGCCTACGATGGACCACATGGTTCTTAACTCAGGTGAGCTCTTTTCTTCTTCTTAGCCCAGTATTCCTTCATTCTAGCGCTATGGATGTTTTTTTATTTCTTGAGTCCATTTCACCCCTACTCCTGGACGCAGTGATTTAGCTGTTAGTGACTGGAGAGAGTCACATGTCTTGATTAACTTCCGGAACTTATCTCGGTTGTAAATGTCAATGTGATCAATGTTTAGGTATTGCAGGTCTTTCCGACCTAAATTCGTCCATTTGGCATTTGTTGCTTTCCCTCTACATACAGTGTTGAAGATCCTTGAAGTGAGTCTCTGGCTGTCCATCTTGACTACGTGACCATAGAACATTAGTCTTCTCTTCCTCATAGCTGTTGTAATGCTCTCTATTTTACTGTACAGTTCCTTGTCCTGCTTGATTCTGTACCCATCTCCTTCTTTAATGGGACCCATAATCCTTCTGAGGATCTTTCGCTCTTTCAGTTCCAGTTTTCAGAATGCTACTGAGGATCTTTCGCTCTTTCAGTTCCAGTTTTCAGAATGCTATTCCATTTTATGTTATTTTTATTTTTTACAATTTCCTTTACGTCGCACCGACACAGATAGGTCTTACGGCTAGGTATGGGAAGGACGTGGCATTTTCCCACCACGGAAAACCATCTTCATGGTTGCCGGTAGTGGGGTTCGAACCCACTATCTGCCGAATGCAAGAATTCGGTGTTTTTCCATTCTCCTCACTAAGACAAATGCCGAGTCATTTTCCCTTATAGGCCACGGCCAATCCCTTCTCACCCTTCTCCGCACCTCAAATCACCGCAACAGATCTGGCCTGAGAGAAGGTGTCATCCTCTAGGAGGTCCACCGCACCCCATCAGAGTACGGAACGAAAGCTTGTAGTAGTAATTTCGGACTTTTGGCAATCCTGATAAACTACTCCTTTCTCTCAAATGCAAATATTTCATGGCATTTTTTGAAAGAAAAGTTTTTTTTTTACTTCGTCGCAACACGGTTGTCTGTTTTTTTTTTTTTTTTGCCGTGGAGGTCTGGGTGTAGAACACACTGAGACGAAGCAAATGACACCACACAACGTGTTGCTATGCCGGAGTCCAGAGTTAAGCCTACACCAATATTGTTAATCGCGCGGTCGGAGGTTTTAGTACCTCAAGATGACAGCGCTGTTGTATACCTGATGATTCATGACGGGGTAAGATTCTTGTCACTATATGAATTGGTCCTTCCTCTTCACAAAGGTCGTCACACACGTTTTCTAGAAATTATTTCGATTTTAAAATGTTCATGTTTTTGTAACGCTGTCCGTCCCAAGCACAGTACCGGGTACGTCAAAATGAGCGGAAGAAGTTATCATTACTGTTACAATTTGTACAGAGAAAGTCAAGCTGTTTCATTAATGTTGATTATCTATATTATCGATTTTTCGTGCATGTTCTCCCCGAATAATCAGGAGTTTACTGTACTCGCAAATGCATTTTCGATTATTTTGAAGCCATTTATGGTATATATTTCGTGGCATTTTGTGAATGGAAGAAATGTTTTTCACTTCGTCGTACCACAGTTGTCAGTGTTTTTGCCGTGTAGGCCTACTTGTAAGAACACACTGTATGTGCATACATACATACATACATACATACATACATACATACATACATACATACATACATACATACATACATACATACATACATACATACATACATACATACATACATACATACATACATACATACCTTACCGAACTCTATGGGGCTCTGCGGATGGGAGCGTGTGTTCTTGACCACAGAACCTCAAGCTTTCAGTTTCTTTTGCTAGGCTCCTCATTTTCACCTTTCCCATCTGCCCTTCCTTGGTCAACTCTTGTTGTGTTCGGACTCCAACTGTTTTAGTTTTGCAAAGCCGAGGACTCTTTCATTTTCATGTCATTCGTGGCTCTTTCGATAGCGGAGGATCGAGCTTCTGCTTTTTTCCTCTTCTGAATGGTGTTAATGGAGAATGGTTATCTGCTTAACCATCCTCGTAAAAGAAAAAGTGAAGTTAGCAATACCATAATCGAGATTAAGCTCTTCTTATTGATAAAATGCCGCTGTGATAAAAGAGAGGAATACAATATTTCTGTGAACTGCAGATACGGTCTCGGTATAATAATTTCTTTGTGAATGGTATAAAGGGAGGGGTTGTGAAGACTGGCTGTGAACTGTTTATTAGGAACTTGATATTGAAGAATTGATTATCACCACAATCGACTGGCATTTAAGACTGTCAAAATTATTATTAATAATAATAATAATAATAATAATAATAATAATAATAATACACTTTTCTCAGACAGTGATAGGGTCGTGGATGTGAACTGTGTCGCACATGGTAGAATTGGTCCTTATTGCACAGCGTGATGCCCTTCCTGACACCAACCTTTCGTGGAGAGAACTATTCACAATTGTGTGTTTCTGTGGCGGTATTTGGTAGGGTAGTGTTGTGATTATATGAGAAGGTCTTTGTTGAGACAAGCACAAACACTCGCTCCCTTGTTAGAACCATTAACCAGACGCGACTAAAATCCCCGACCCGGCTGGACATCGAACCGGGGACCGTCTGAACTTCGACACTGACCATTCAGCCACTGAGCCGGACATTATTATTATTATTATTATTATTATTATTATTATTAGTAGTAGTAGTAGTAGTAGTAGTAGTAGTAGTAGTAGTAGTAGTAATATTAAGCATAGAGAGTGATTCAGTCAATTCCGGTATCTACGTCTCTGCTCAGGATTATCACCGAAAGTTGCTGAACCCGGACCTTGTATACATTACAGTACATTGAAGACTACGCTTTTCTTAGTTGTTGTACATCGAATCTCGGTTGATTTATTTCTTGAGATGTGAATGTCACGCACAGTTTTAGATTTCTTGGAACATTATATTTTGCTTACACTTTCGGGCTCTAGTTATGAGATACTTTGAGAATTACAACTGTTGACAGCGCAGACAAGACAGACTGCTAAAGAAGGTGCTGTCACATCTCGTACGGCAGCGTGATTATTCTTGCTTTTGACTTCCTGTCTCACTTGGTGCGATCTAGTTCGATAAACAAGTGCACCCGTCTTGAATCGTTACACGTTACGAAAATTAACCACAAAATACTCAACCATTTGACTGAACTTGCGGGTTGCTCTTGGTACTGAATTGGTGGGTATTTCATAAATAGAAGGTGGAGGATAAATTATTTTTTACCAACGCAAGATAGTTTTTGTTTAATCTTCACAAGCGTAAAATACAATTTCTGTTTTCATATTTTTTTTTGTTCCACAGTAGTATTTTGAGAAAATTTTAATAATTATTGGCTACAATCGACAGATAACATTTTATGACGATATCTGATCTCGAGCCCCTTCAGAAGCTCAAAATAGCTTGGTCCAATCGACATTATCGAATGCAGTTTCTAGATCTACGAATGCCATGTACGTGGGCTTGTCTTTCTGAATTCGATCCTCTAAGATCAGACGTAGAGTCAGGATTGCTTCACGTGTTCCACTGTAAATTTAATTTATAGTGCAGTTTTTATTGGACTGCTTATTTCTCTATGCCTTGATTGCTGTGGTTATCTCAAGTTTTAGGGTATGACTCATCGGAGAAGGTGGATGTAATAAAATTGCAATTGAATATTAGGTGGATATTTTTTCCAACAAATTCAACATAGATCGGGAATTTGTAGGAATGAGATCGGTAGGGTTAAACTGTGGGGAGTGGCCTCGGACGAAAGCTAAAACAGAAACCTTAGTACTATGAAGGCCGGTGCTGTGCCTGGCTGAGTACGGCTTCCTTGTTTCGCAGCCGTTCCAAGTTGTACACATTGTCATATTATTATAATGCTTCGCTTTGGGGTTACACCCAGGCTGTGCACTGTGTTACAATCGCTCATTGTCTCCCACACAAGCCGAGCTGATTAATTATCGAGGAAATAAGGCTCCCAGCTTGAGAGCGTTACAAGTTCGAAATAACGACGTCTCCGTCTCATTCCAACCTACAATTACTCATTACATTCGTTGCAATTTCAAGATTTCCAGTTTTTCTATTGCATACTTAGAAGTGACGGTGGGTGACTCTGGAGGGTTTAATTCATTCTGCCAGGAGAGCTGTGCTTGTTCGTCGACTGGGATTATTTGAATATCTTAATTTCTCTCTCTCTCTCTCACGCACGCGTGCGAGTGTATACAGGTGATGTAGAAAGTTGGATAGAAAGTGGATAGCCCATTGAGAGTTAGAAATACGAATAGGAACGTATAGCCTAGGCCGAAACCCGTGCGTCACAGAAAGCCTGGGAATGCCAGGAACGATATAATGAGCAATTTGTTTATTTTTCCAAAATGCTGTACATTCCTAGACAGTATACTGTATACTGTGCCATTTCTGACGCAAGGTGTCGTCCTAGACTATACGTTGCTGTTTGAAATTTGTTACTTCGGCTACTTCGGTTTCTGTGCAACCATTTGAATCACCTGGTATAAAGTCCGGTTCCATGGCTAAATGGTTAGCGTGTTGGCCTTTGGTCACAGGGGTCCCTGCAGGGTCGGGAATTTTAACCATCATTGGTTAATTTCCCTGGCACGGGGGCTGGGTGTATGTGTTGTCTTCATCATCATTTCATCCTCATCACGACGCGCAGGTCGCCTACGGGAGTCAAACCAAAAGACCTGCACCTGGCGAGCCGAACCCGTCCTGCGATCTCCCAGCACTAGAAGCCACACGCCATTTCATTTTTACCTGGTATAATAGGTGAGGTACCGCTACCTCGATGAAGATTTGCTGTAAAAAAATTAAAGAAACTAAATACATACAAGATAGCATAACAAATTGTCTTATTCTTACGATAGAGACATTTGCAATACTCCCAGTCACTATTGTGACAGTAAATCAGGCATGCTTTCTTCTTGGAAAGCACAGTCCATACTTAGATAGGAATGAATGTGAGCTACGCCCTCTTTATGCGCTGCTCCCGATATATGCTCTTCGATAGCTTCTGCTGGCAGCTCTTCTTTTTGCGGCCGATAAGTACGAACGAGAAATTGCCGTGGTGTGAGCCAAGAATTATTCTGTCTCATAAGTATTTGTATAATAAATATGGTATGTCCGCAACACCGCAGTCCTGCGTTTCAGGTAGGAGAATAGATGCTTTACCCTTGGGTAGAAGAGTATACATTTTTATATGTATGGTGTTTAATAATGTATCTACAACACAAACCCTGTTTGATTTTCATTCCCCTTAAAACATGCGTAGTTTGAAGATATCTCGCTTTATGTAAATGATTAGGTGATTATATTTTTTGTCCACTCCTCGTTGTTCCATAGATTCTGATGCGCATAAGTGGACATGCCTCTTCCTGGCAGCGGCTTGTCGTGACGTATTCGCTTCCTTGCTCTCTGTGGCCCTATGGAGTTTCATATTGTTTTGTACTATTGCTGATCTCGATTTGATCTCTTCCTTCTGGTTCCAATATTGTAGGCCTTAACATTTAGTTTTCTTGTTACTGTGATATTTGGGCTTTTATTATGTTCCTTCACGAATTTTTCTCATTTCGATAGTCTTTACAATTTTACTTGCCGATATCGGCTGGTGAGCACGTGCTTTTGCACCTTAAGACAATCATAACAAAAGCACCACCTTCACCAGTTAATACGACTGAACAATTAAAACATGAAATGGCGTATGGCTTTTAGTGCCGGGAGTGTCCGAAGACATGTTCGGCTCGCCAGGTGCAGGTCTTTTGGTTTGACTTCCGTAGGTGACCTGCGCGTCGTGATGAGGATGAAATGATGATGAAGACAACACACACCCCCAGCCCCCGTGTCCGCGAATTTAACCACTGATGGTTAAAATTCCCTACCCTGCCAAGAATCGAACCCGTGACCCCTGTGACCAAAGGCCAGCACGCTAACGATTTAGCCATGGAGCCGGACGACTGAATAATATTCCTATGTTAGCAATGCTCGGCGTAGACATGGAGTAAGTAACAAAAGTCTAAATATTATGAATGTCTCTGTTATCATAGTCAGTACGGTAAAACTGTATGAGACATAAATGATCGAGAAATTGTATTCTCTACGACTTTTGTTATTTAGCCTAGTATTTATCGACAGGACATTTGAATATTAAATGGTAGGTCTTCCCCTAAACTATCATTCCACCCAGCGTGAATAAAATTATTTATAGCCTAGGCTATATTGCCTTATTCCTCGACTGTATATACCGATTTTAATTAAATACTCTTCAGCCATTTTCTCGTGTTCATCGTAAATCTCATCAAAAATCTCAATTAATTCATATCTCTGTTATCATAGCCGGTACGCTAAAACTGTGTAATACCTCAGTGATTGCATCTATAACTCTTGTTATGTACTGTTTATGTATAGGACCAATAATAACATAGATATTTGAGAATTATGTTCTAGGCCTTCCCCTAAACTAGCACTTCACCCAGCCTGAATAAAATTATTTATAGCCTAGATTGTACTGCCTTATTTCCCGACGTTGCATACCGATTGTCATTGAATTCTGTTCATCCATTCTGTCGTTATGTGCACTGACTTAGCAAATGTCATGGGATAGTCACCTAATAGCGTGTGGGGCCTCCGCTGGCCCTGCGAACTGCAGTGAGACGCCGTGGAAGTGAGTCGACAAGTCCCTGGTAGTCCACTGGACGCAGCTGACACCAAATCGTTTGCAGAGCGGCCGCCAATGCTGGTCTGTTCGTGGGTGCAGGATCCATGGCACGGAGCCTGCGTTCTAGGACATCTCAGATATGCTCGATAGGGTTCATATCGGGGCTCCTGGGTGGCCATGGCAGTCGTTGGACCTCCGCTGCATGTTCCTGAAACCATTCTCGGGCGACGTGGAAGCGATGTGGCGGCGCGTTATCATCTTGAAACACCGCAGAACCGTCTGGGCGCTGGAAGGCCAAAAATGGGTGGAGATGGTCTCCGAGCAGCTCAACATACCGCGTACCATTCAAAGTCTCTTCCAGAACAACAAGGGGGCCCATTCCATACCAGGAAGATGCACCCCAGACCATAACAGACACACCAGCGCTTTGGAGCACACCTTCGAGGCAGCCGGGATCCATCGTTTCATGTACTCTGCGCCATACACGGTGCCTCCCATCGGCATGGTGCAGTTGAAATCGTGAGTCGTCCGAGCATTTCACGTTACGCCATTGTTCCAGTGTCCATCCCTGGTGACTGGCGACAAATGCGCGTCGTTGTGCCCGATTACGTTGGGTTAACAGTGGCACCCGTGTGCGGCGCCGGCTCCCATACCCCATATAACCCATGTTCCTACGGATTGTCCACTGGGAGACGTGTCTAGCACGGCCTGTGTTGAATTGAGCCGTGATTTGTTGCACGGTTGCCCGTCTGTCACTACTGACAATCCGTCTCAGATCTCGCCGGTCACGGTCATCGAGGGTGGCTGGACGGCCGGTCGTTCGTCTGTTGTGGACGGTGACACCCACATTCAACCATTCACGATACACCCTGGACACGGTTGATCGTGTGAAGCCGAATTCCCGCACCATTTCCGAAATCGCATTTCCCATCCGTCGGGCACCGACCACCATACCCAGTTTGAACGGTGTCAGCTCACGACGACGTTCCATGTTACACCTGTCACATGCACAGCCACTGCTCACAAGGTCTCCTATACAACTGCCGCTGGCACAGGGGGCGTGTGTTGCGCACTCAACACACCTGCGCATCAGTGCCCCGCTATCCCATGACATTTGCTCAGTCAGTGTACATACGTACATCTATATATATAAAATAATAGTTTTGTCTGTACATTGCTCAGAATTTGAAAAGAATGGTATCTCTGTATCGGTCATGTCCACAGTAACCAGGAAATACACTTTTTACTTTTCCGTAATGTCTGTCTGTCTGTCTGTATGTATGTATGTATATATGTATGTATGTATGTACACGCATCACTAGAAAACGGCCAAAGAGAATTTAACGAAAATCGGTATGAAAAGTCGGGGAATAAGTCGCTACAATCTTGGCCATAAATAATTTTATTCACGCTGATAGAAATGGTAGTTTAGGAGAAGGCCTAAAATTTAATTTTCAAATATGTTTTTAGTAGTCCTATCTTCATAAAAATTGGTATGAAAAGTCGAGGAATACGTCGCTATAATCTAGCCTATGAATAATTTTATTCACTCTGAGTGAAATGGTAGTTTAGGGGAAGGCCTAAAATTTAATTTTTAAATATTTACGTTATTAGTGGTCCTATTTCATAGAAAATTGGTATGCAAAGTCGCAGAATGAGCCACTACAATTTAAGCTATAACTAAATTTAATTACCCTGAGTGAAATGGTAGTTTAGGGGAAGGCCTAAATGTAATTCTCAAATATTTATATTATTAGTTGTATCGATAAATACTACATAAGCAAAGTTATAGAGAATTGAATTTCCGACCATTTATGTCTTATGCATTTTTACCGTACCGGCTATGATAACACAAGATATTCATTTTTTTTTTTTTTTTTTTTTTTTTTTTTTTTTTTTTTTTTTTTTTTTTTTGTTGCTAAGTCCATATAAACGCCGAGCCACAAGAAATGGGTTAACAGAATTTAATGAAAATCGGTATATGGAGTCGGGGAATAAGAAACTATAGTCTAAGCTATAAACAATTTTATTCATCCTGGATGAAATTGTAGTTTAGGGGAAGGTGCCTGAAATGTAATTTTTAAATACCAATGTTATTGGTCCTATCGGAAAGTACTATATAAAAAAGTTATAGGGACCGTGCGTATAGCGAGTGCTGCCATCTGGTGGCTTAATCTGAAGTAACTGGTAGGAGCGGTAGGAGCATCTTTCACCATCGAGTTAGTAAATAGTGTTGTTTTTTAAATTTTATTTTACTAGCTGTAAGTCTTTGACTGTTCACATTGCTTAGTGAGGTAGCCTACGTTTTGATTAGGTTTTTTCAGCATATTCTCTAGCATGAACGAAACTCATAGTACCAGTAAACGCACTAAATGTCACGCGAACTGTTCCGTGTACGGTTGTAATATATTACACCTACGAAAACAGCCCACCAGGAACGAATTTGTTTCGTTTTCCAGCCGCAGCTGCCCATAAGATCATAATGGAAGTATGGATAACATCTTTAAAACGTTCAACACTTGATGGAAAACCGTGGGTTTCTGCCAGTAATTCCAGAATCTGCAGCCGACACTTCATTGATGGAACACCTACCAGGGACCCTGATATCCCTGGATATAAACCTACTTTGCATATGTTATGAGGACGAAATAGAGAGGAAACTGACAGTCAGGTACAAGAGGAGGAAAGGGAAAGTGAAATTAAGAAAACATTAATTCTTTTCCTGAATCACAACCTCCCCAAACTGTTTGTAGTATAGGTATTCGGACCGATAATTTCTTATTAATGTTAGGTACTGTTAAAATTGTCAGAGTTTCTGAATCACATTTTTGCTTCATAGAACTGTTGCACCCCCTTTGGTAAATTATGCACATAATTAACTGGAACTAGTTTTGCTTTTAGATTTGATAGTCTTTGAATAAAATAACAATTGTGTATATTTTGATAATTCTGGGTTCCTAATTAATTAATAATAACCTTTAATCCTTCATTTTCACTGAAATAACAATAATATTTACCACTGACTCACATATTGCAATATTTTCTCTTTCACACTCAGCCTTTAATATAGCTGAGAAGGCACAGTCAGTATTTTTAATTTTATTATAAAATTCAGTTTTATTTCTTTCACTATTAGGCCTACTTGTATTTTGATCAGAATGGGTACGATCTTGAGCTGTATGGAATATTTCTGCAATGCTCTCCCCCTTTGAATATAATTCCTTTTGTATGCTGATTTTGGGTGCATGCCACTGCTGAAAAACTGAAGTTTGAGACTGCTGCCTTCCACTGTTCATATAAGCACATAATGCAGCTATGTGTTTACATCTTCCAGATAGACCTGCCTTGCAAGTGCAGACAGCTTAATTAATACGGTAGCTATCGAACAGGAAAAGTTAAACTGAACATTAAGGTTAAATGTTGAATAATGATAAAACTAAGATTATTACAAATTTATAAAATATTAAAAGTATCAAAATTAAGAAAATTCTTTATTCTCACCTTGATGTTAATATTATTTGGGGTTTGAATAACATTTGTCTCTTTCAAACATAAATCAGATACTTCTTTTGAAAGTTTTTCTTCCACCTGATATACTCTATGTGATGGCTATCATTAAGCTCTCTTCCTTTCCTCAAAGTAGAATTCCTAAAATACTGAGAACTCCACATAATTTTCTGCAAACCCACAAGAATAATAGCATTCGACATAGCTGATTAATTCAAATATGTATACACAACACATTTCAATAAGTAAACAACGACAGCTGATGTTATTCTGGTGCTTCTCCTACCGATGAATAATCGTCTCTTCCGCTAGGGGCGCTGCGGTAGAAAATTTGTTGTTACGCACGGTCCCTATAGAGAATACAATTTCCGATAATTTATCTTTTATTCAGTTTTACCGTACCGACTATGATAAGAGTGGTATTTCAGAGTCGGAAGAAAACGAAATGTAAGGCCTATAATATCGAAAGTGCATAACATTGATCAACAATAACATTACGTTGACCATTGTTTATTGTGATGTTCTTTGTCTCTGATGCTGCCTGTCAACTCCCATAGATGGGATTACTGCTGCGTACCGAGTATAACAGCGTGACTGAATATTGGCGGGAAATAGCTGGGGAGTTAGAAAACTTTCTTCTTTAGCATGCCATTCCTCTGGTTCATACATTTTCTGATACAGCTGGTACGTAAAACATTGGATCATCATAGTATATCAGCTATTCGATCCCTACTCTGACGCACTGTTTTGAATGAGCAGTGTGCATACTTAAGGCAGAGCCTCACTTAGTGGTGGTGGTGGTGGTAGTAATAGTAATAGTAGTAGTAGTAGTAGTAGTAGTAGTAGGGCCTGGTCTAGAATAAAAATTTAGGCCGTTTCCAAATTATAGGACCACAATATTCACTAAATAACTCAAAATTCAACTCTGAAAAGAGCCGTTTGTTAAGAAAAGCTTCTTTCTATTCACATTTATTAAATTCTACATTCAATTTATTCCAAACTAGCAGTGAAGAGGAGGTTTCTCTTCTGGCTTGGAGGAAAAATTTGCCTTCAATTCAGATAGTTTTTCCGCCGCCAGTGTAGTGATTTGATATTTTCCGACTCATCGGGTACTCCTAGGAAACAGAATAGTAATTTGGCATAGTTTTTGCCCTGGGAGTCTCTACTATTCGACCCTCTCCCCGCCGAAGAGTGTTCATGGATCACGGCTGTCTGCGGTTTGGTCATTCCAGGTCTGGAACTTTGGACTGTTAGATAGGCAGCGTAGTCCTCTTCATTAAAAGTGAGAAAATGTGTGGTGTTTCATTTGAACGAGTATTTCGTAATATGAAAGCGTTGCTTTTAATTGCGCCATTGCATGTTCATTTCAGTTGGGAAAACCACTAAGACAGTCTTTCTGAGGATGTAAAAAGGCATTATAATGAATACATCCCAACCTGATTGTGACTGATGGTATGACATTGGGTCTACCATTACAGTGAAAATTCCCTCAGTCTTCATACGAGAAAAGATGTTTGGTGACCTCCCGTCGCGTTTCTAAGGTAACGTTAAGAGCTATACAATTTAAGACAATCTTGCTTACAACGTGTACACTACCTAACCTAGAATTCTATATACAATGTAGAATTCCGTAGCGAAGCACGGGTACATCCGCTAGTACATACATACATACATACATACATACATACATACATACATGCATACATACATACATACATACGTACAGAAACAGACATGACGGGAAATTACAAACTGCAATTCCTTTTTAGTGTGGACACGACCAATACAAAAATACCATTCTTTTTTTAAAAAATCTGAGGAATTTATAGACAAAACACCTCATTTTATAAACAGGATGGTTGGAAACAACGTGAACCGGTTATATGAGCTTCAGAGAGTTAGCCAGACTGATAAATAATTTCAAAAAAAGTAATTCGTTATATCACTCCGTTGTCATTTTACCAGTTGCTGAAGTTAGTCAGTCACATCGCTTCGCGGGCGATTTCAGATGGGCTTTGCGAGGCGGTGGTGCTAAATCTGCACGCGGCATATGACCAATCGAAGAAACAACTTCGCCAGGGGAAAGATTTGAATGCGGACCTTTCAACTGATGGAATCGCGCCACAGCAAGTTCACTATGGTGACGCCGGCTGAAACCTACGCCGTGTTTGATGCTGATTTCTCGACATGACTCTCAAGCCGGTTTAGCAAGTTTAGCAACACCGCCTCACAAGGCCCATTTGAATTCGCGCTCGAAGCGATCTGATTGGCTTATTCAGCAGCTGATAAAATCACAACGGCGCGAGATATTGAATAATTCCTTCCAAACTATTTCTCAGCATGACCAACCCCCTAACCCTAATATAGCCAGTTCACGTTGTTTCCGCCCAGCCTGTATATAGATTATACTTTGATCAAGTTCCATGAATTTATCAGTGTTCTGTTTTCCTCACTGATGTGGTGCGTCCAAGGGTGGACTGTTACGTACGTGTTGGAGGCACTTCGTCTGTCAGCCCAAGGATCTGGAAATCCTTCAACAAAGAGGTTATTTTATGGCACTTCATGGACCGGTATTGCTGTCAAGCAAGAACAGCATGGTGGTGTCCCTTATCATGAATTCCATCAACATTTGTCTGCAAGAAAAATCCGACAATTCTGTTGAGTTGCAGATTCAGTACGCTTTTCTTTTATTAAAGCCATTTGTGAAGGTATCTAAAATAGATCTGCTTGTTTTAACAAGATGAAAAATAGTCATATTATGTATTTATCGATATTCTCCATGTATTGAGTGATTATGAAAATCATGCCAATAGTGTAGTTCTGAGGATATCCATAGTGGTTACGTTGAGGATATCCATAGTGGTTACGTTTGTTTCTTCGTTTACTGGAATGGATCATCTCAAACGGCACTTTTCGATGGGTCGGATCTTTTGTGCATTTGATTTGCCATGTAGGCTGTCAGTTGTTTGCAGTTTGATGTTAAAGAAATCGTGTTATGCCTGTTCTTATTTATTCCATTCAATAATACGTCCTTTATCTCGAGCCTCTCTGAATATAGACACTATTAGCTGTGCATTTGGGAAACCGAAGTGACTGGGGAAGGTGGCGTCCTTTTGTTCTTTTTCTTTCTTTCTTTCTTTCTTTCTTTCTTTCTTTCTTTCCTTTCTTTCTAAAGTTTAATGTTAACATTTTATCCTGAAAAATGAAATGGCGTATGGCTTTTAGTGCCGGGAGGTGTTCGAGGACTTCGGCTCGCCAGGTGTAGATCTTTTATTTTGACGGCCGTAGGCGACCTGTGCGTCTATGAGGATGAAATGATGAAGACTACACATACACCCTGCCCCCGTGCCAGGTGAATTATCCAGTTATGATTAAAATTCCCGATCCTGCCGGAAATCAAACCCGTGACCCCTATGACCAAAGGCCAGCACGCTAACCATTTAGCCATGGAGCCGGACATTTTACCCTGATAAAAGTACGGTACTTCTCGATGTTTATTTCAGGGAAATTGGAAAGCATTTTAGTTTGTAGTTTTAGGCTGCCACGTAGTCCAGTAGTCCTTTTATCAAATAATTAGTTATTCATGCACGTACGGATTTAGTTATACTTTCTGAGCTTCTATCTTGAGAGGTTCGGCGACTTTTAATGATTCCTTACAATATAGGTTGCGAGAAAAGTAATCGAAACTAGGTTACTGTTCATGCGCCAGTGTAATAAGTGTTTCTTCAGACATTTCGATATTTGAAAGAAAGTACTTCTCTGTAAAATAGTTTCTGTAGAGTGTACTAATGACAAGAAACAACAGAACTGTTTCGCGCAAGAATGAAATCGCCTGAGAGATTGATAGCAGTTTAGATTCCTGAATACAACTGATGGCAAATGTTCCACATGTTTGTAACGACGTAACCATTGTTAGTTGTTTGCGTGTTCTTACTTTTATTCATTCAGTATTACGTCCTGTACCTCGAGCCTCTCTGTATACAAAGTACGTACATACTGGAAACACGAGTTTTAAAAAAGTAAAAGAAGAAAGATGATTCCTCAAAATACTGAAAAATATTTCAGTCTAGTTTGTGTTATGTTGTTTCATTGAATAACTGCAGTATCCATGCCGCTCGAGTTAAATTAAATTGGCATGTGGATAGATGCTAAACTTCTCATGAAATACAATAACCGGAGGAATGCCCTAAAGATGGAATCGCCCCGGCATTTTCATCGTGATAAAATAGCAAATCACATTCTAACATCCTTCCCCAATGATGACCTAATGTACTTCTGGAGTAAAAGAACTCGTAATACAGAGCGGGAACAACATTCATTTAATATAATTCTCTGGCGTTGTTATCTTTATAGTAACAGCATATAGAAAATAAAAGTACTGCTTAGTTAATTATGAACCATAACAATCCAGTTTAATTGTCGTGCACGGTATAATTGAAGAGAAAGAGAGCACTGCGCTGTAACCAAGGAATGACCTTCTACTATATACTGTATATTCGGTGAAATACCGACCTTTCTCTGAGTGTGAAAAGATAATAAAAATAAAGAGCAACCGCTGTGGTCTTAAGGATAGCACAGTTGTTTCTTGACTGATTGGTCCGTGATCAACTCTTGTCGCTGTCATAAAGAGGATCTAAATACTGGTTTCGGGTTGGAACAGGTTGCATTCAGCTTCCCGAGGAAAATAAGTAGCTGTTGACCATTATTAAAATGTTTCCTTGTTTCCCGAATTCACGTCCAGCCGAATAGTATAATGATACCTGCTGCTGCTGTTTCAGTTTTAGCCTCAGTTAGTCGTATATAGGACTACATACACGGATGTTACAGCCATCGAGATACTCCATTCGCAGTTATAGTATACAGTGACTAAGCAAATGTCATGGGATAGCGGAGCATTAATGCGCAGGTGTGTTGTCAGCGCACCACACGCCCCCTGTGCCGGCGTCAGTCGTATAGGAGACCTTGTGAGCAGTGGCTTTGCATGTGACAGGTGTAACATGAAACGTCGTCGTGAGCTAACACCGTTCGAACGCGGTATGGTGGTCGGTGCCCGACGGATGGGAAGTGCGATTTCGGAAGTGGTGCGGGAATTCGGCATCACACGATCAACCTTGTCCAGGGTGTATCGTGAATGGTTGAATTCGGGTGTCACCGTCCGCAACAGACGAACGACCGGCCGTCCAGCCACCCTCGATGACCGTGACCGGCGAGATCTGAGACCGGCGAGTTGTGACAGACGGGCAACCGTGCAACAAATCACGGCTTAATTCAACACAGGCCGTGCTAGACACGTCTCCCAGTGGACAATCCGTAGGAACATGGGTTATATGGGGTATGGGAGCCGGCGCCGCACACGGGTGCCACTGTTAATCCAACGTCATCGGGCACAACGACGCGCATTTGTCGCCAGTCACCAGGGATGGACACTGGAACAATGGCGTAACGTGATATGCTCGGACGAATCACGATTTCAACTGCACCATGGCGATGGGAGGCACCGTGTATGGCACAGACCACATGAAGCGATGGATCCCGCCTGCCTCGAAGGTGTGGTCCAGGGCGCTGGTGTGTCTGTTATGGTCTGGGGTGCATCTTCGTGGTATGGAATGGGCCCCCTCGTTGTTCTGGAAGAGACTTTGAATTGTACGCGGTATGTTGAGCTGCTCGGAGACCATCTCCACCCATTTTTGGCCTTCCAGCGCCCAGACGGTTCTGCGGTGTTTCAAGATGATAACGTGCCGCCACATCGCTCCCACGTCGCCCGGGATTGGTTCCAGGAACATGCAGCGGAAGTCCAACGACTGCCATGGCCACCCAGGAGCCCCGATATGAACCCTATCGAGCATATCTGGGATGTCCTGGAACGCAGGCTCCGTGCCATGGATCCTGCACCCACGAACAGACCAGCATTGGCGGCCGCTCTGCAAACGATTTAGTGTCAGCTGCGTCCAGTGGACTATCAGGGACTTGTCGACTCACTTCCACGGCGTCTCACTGCAGTTCGCAGGGCCAGCGGAGGCCCCACACGCTATTAGGTGACTATCCCATGACATTTGCTAAGTCAGTGTACATATAGCACATTTCCATTATGGACTGTTATACTTTCCAGCACGCAGTCTGCAAAGCTTTGTGAATTAACTAAGCGCCTCCACAGTCCACTACTTGCGACTAGTTCCGTGGCTTTGTTTTGTTCCGCACTTCTTATCTTTAGATTATACAACGAGTCTAATAATCGTCTTCTCGGTCTTTCTGCTTCTCTTAACCTCCATGGCCGAGTTCATTATTCTTCTAGGCACCTTATTCTCCTCCATTCACCTCACGTTACCACATTGGGGAATCCATTTTATATGCACGGTGTCGGGCCAGATTCGACCGGTGCCACTAGCGACCGCATAATCTGTAACCGTGCCGGATGCGACCATGTCGACAACCCAATTTTTGTTCGCTAAGTTAGGTCATCATCCAAGATGTGTGTCTTGAGTCATCACTCCTTAGACTGGTTTGATGCAGCTCTCCATGCCACCATATCCTGTGCTAACCTGCTTGCCATATTTATACCTTGGTCTACCCCTGTCGTTCTTACCACCTACACTTCCCTCAAAAACTAACTGAACAAGTCCTGGGTGCCTTGAGATTCTCTATCTCCTTCTCGTCATCAGATTTAGTCAAATCGACTTAACTCTCACCAGTTGGATTCAGTATCTCTTCATTCGTGATTCGATATATCCATATCATCTAAAGCATTTTTTGTAACACCACATTTCAAAAGCTTCTATTATCTTTCTGTCTGAGCTAATTATTGTCCATGTTTCACTTCCATACAATGCCACGCTCCAGATGAAAGTCTTCAGAAACGTCTTTCCAATTCCTTTATCGATGTTTGAAGTGAGCAAATTTCTTTTCTTAAGAAAGCTCTTCCTTGCTTGTGCTAGTCTGCATTTTAGGTCCTCCTTACTTCTGCCATCGTTAGTTATTTTACTACCCAAGTAACAATATTTATCTAACTTCAAGATTTTATTTCCTAATCTAACATTACCTGCATCACCTGATTTCGTTTTACTGCTGTCCAATATTTTTGTTTTTGACTTATTTTCGTCTTGTATTCCTTACCCTACTACTACTAGTACGACAACTGCTATTATTATTATTATTATTATTATTATTATTATTATTATTATTATTAATCCGTTTATTCTCTAGGGTTGGTAAAACTTCGTCTATACCATTCAGCAATTTCTCTAGATGTTCTGCAATCTCAGATAAAATAACAGTATCATCGGCAAATCTCAGGGTTTTGATTTCAACTTCTTCGATTGTGATTCCCTTTCCAAATTCCTGTTTGCTTTCCTTTTCTGCCTATTCTATATAAACATTGAAAAGGAGGTCGCGGGGGGGGGGGGGGGGCTGCAGCTTTGCCTTACTCATTTCTGGATTGCTGCTTCTTTTTCAAAGCCCTCGATTCTAAGGTAATCTAAATCATAACCAGAAAATGTTAGAAAATAGGCCAAAAATGTATAGCACCGCTTACCGGGTAGGGAATGAAATTGTTCTTTCTTCTGTTCGACTAGCGAACTACTATAACCGCAAACCCTGCACAGCATTTATTTATGTACATTAAATTAGTCGTTGGGAAATACAGCCTACATAAGTCTTTACGGAGAGCAATCCCAACGATTGCTTGGAATGTTTATAAATGATAATTGAGTACATTTTTATGACGAACGTTTTAATAAAACACGCATACATAATATCACACACAAAGGTAACGTCTAAAACCAACTCAATAACTCGTTCTTGGAAAATAAATGAATGTAATGTATACTTTGGAATGCCATAAACCGAGATATTCCTTCCCCAGAGAAAAGATACAGATACGAGAGCTATAAATATTGTAGTGGCAACGTAGTCCAGACACTCGCATGGGATCGGGCATGCGCAAATAGGACATGGGAGCGGTCAGGTAACGTTGTTGTCTGTGTGCAGTATGCATTTGACGGACATCCAGTTTGAAGTGTTTTTGCTGTGTGGCGTTGAAGCGAAGAGCGTCGATTACACCGCTCTAAAGTATTTTAACAAAAGGTGATCAGCATTCGTAAATTAAAATCGAGGTTGCTCGTGGCAAAAATACATCAGAATGTTATAGAGGATTACGTGAAGCCTGTGGCGAGAATGCATTTTCGTACAGGAAGGTTACATGATGGGTCAAGGCGTTTCGTACGGGTCGGAATGAGACTGCGGATTTTCACCTCACAGGTCGGCCGTCCATTCCTCAAGATGAGAATGAGCGGTTTCGTTTCCGTAGACCATCGATAGATTCTCCGGGAATTATCCGTAGAGGTTGGTCTCAGTCATCAGACGGTGTGGCACATACTGACGAAATGTCTTAACATGAGGGAAATTGCGTCCCGTTGGGTTCCACATGAACTCACATACGAAGAGAAATGGCACCGGTATGCATTGGCTGGCATCCACGCGGACAGAGACCGCAGCGAGGGAGACGCATTTCTGCAGCGTATTTTCGCCATTGACAAGACGTGGACACGTACCTGAATTAAAGCGTCAGTCGAATGAATGGCGTGACCCAGGTTCGCCATGCCCACAGAAATTTTGACAAGGACCCAGTCGGGTGAAGCTTACGCTGATTATGACATGCGACTACGAGGGTGTTATTTTTACGCATGTTGTGCCTGAGGGACGAACTGTCAACAGTGGCTACTGTTGTCGATTTCTTGAGCGACATCTGCGTCCGGTTATGCGGCGCAAACGTTCACGTTTATTGCAAAACCTGTTTCCGAAGTTGAAGGGACCCCTCCGAGGCCGCCGATTTCCTGGCGTGGCGTGTGTACTCCGCTCAGTTGGGCGTTCCATCGCAGTCATCAACAGCGGAACATGAGGATCCCCAACGGCTTCCCGACATTTGGGAAGAGGTAATAGACTTCTAGGGCTACTATATTGAAAGAATGTAATGCAGTTGTACTTGTTAGTTCATTCAATATTGCGTCCTGCCAATATTGCCACTGTTTTATTTACAGCCCTCGTATTTTACGATCAAACCCCTAGAAATAGGGGAGTGAAGTGGGGTTTGTACAATCAGGTAATTCTATGCTGGATACTAGAAAAACACAAGTTCAGTTATATTTCAACTAGATTATTTGCTTTACAGTTACCTTACAGTAAGTACAGTTCTTGGGAATCCTTTAGGATCGTCCCTGGATCTTCGGAAAACAGAAATGACAGAGCAGCATCTTCCTATGTTGCTTTTGAAGAACTTTACTATGTAGTAACAGTATTAATAAATGTCACATGAACCACTTCTATAAGCAGCTAATGTCTCTACTTGACGTAACACTCCTGGGGGGAAATTGGTAGATTTTACAACACGAAATCTGGTGATGTGTTTACGTCTTATCCTACAACATGCCCATATGTAAAGCTGCGTTTCCGTGTCTGGGCTAAGGTACCAAACTACGTTACGGCTACTTCCGGAGACGGCTGGGTTCGAATCTCTCGTCGGCCATCCTCGAAAATGGTTTTTCGTGGTTTCCCATTTTAATCTCCAGCTAAATGTCGGGATGGCACCTTTCTCAAGGGCATGCCCACTTCCTTCTCATTCCTAACCCGCATAATACACCTACACCCACAGACAACACCCTCGCATAGCGGTACATGTAGCTCGCTCCTATGACGTGCGCCGGACAAAGCAGCTACAGAACTGGCAAGCCGAACATGTCCTCAGACACTCCCGTTACAAGCCATGCGCTAAAACTAAAGTTTGAAAACGTTCAAGGTAATCACAAGAAGTGCATTTATTAAGATACTTTGATGTCCGGCCCCGGGTTCTATTCCCGGCCGGGTCAGGTGTTTTTAATTGTAAATGCTTAATGTCCCTGGCCTGGGGACTGGGTGTTTGTGTCGTATTTAATGTTCCTTTCCTCACATTCAACACCTTACCCTTCCGCCATTTCCAAATACACGCAGGTTCACAACATATGGTGCAAAGTAGGGGCAAAAGACCTTCTTAGGTCGACGTCCCGAATAAATAGCATTTAAGAAAAAGATACTTTGATGAAGTTTCGTGAGACAGTGTCACACAAAGCATATCAATATGAAGAATTTTGTCTGTATATTGCTCAGAATTGAAAAAGAATGGTATTTTTGTATCGGTCGTGTCCACAGTAACAAGGGAATGCACTTTTTAATTTTCCGTAATGTCTGTCTGTCTGTAGATTACGCGAATCACGAGAAAATGGCTGAAGAGAATTTAATGAAAATCTGTATGTAACGTCGAGGAATGATACACTACATTCTATTATTTATAAATAATTGTATTCACTCTGGATGAAATGGTAGTTTAGAGGAAGGCGCCTAAAATTTATTTTAAATACCGATGTAATTGATCCTGTCAAAAAATACTCCTCAACAAAAGTTGTAGAGAATACAATTTCCGATCATAGAATTCCTGAATTTAGACTTCTGTTGCTTAGTCCATATCAACGCCGAGCATTGGTGACATGGAAATATGTTTCTATCGTGGTAATTGGCGATGGGTTTTTGTAATGATTGACTTACGTTGTAGAACCATGTGGTCATCGGTCCATATTGACAAGGAAAATTGAGAAGATGATTATAAAAATGAGAAAAAAGCGTAATGGAACGGTCGCTAGAAGAATAAGGCACGAGGGAGTCATGAAGGAAGTCCCTTTACATTAGATGCCCTAATATCACGGAGTCGGAAGACAACTCTGGAGGCCTACAATATCGAAAGCTCGTAAAGCTGATCAAATATAACATTACATCGATCATTGTTGTGATGTGATTTCTCTCTTCTGCTGCCGCTCATCTCCGATAGATGGGATTACTGTTGCATCCCGAGTAGAACAGCATGCCTGAATATTGGCGGAAAGTAGCTGGGCGAGTTAGATAACTTTGCACGTGCTATATGATTGACCTGTCAACGACGGGTACTTAGCTAATAATAATAATAAGAGTCTCACAAACGCGACCTGATGTGGACTGAGAGCGTGTCCAGTTACGAAAATGTTGAGTTTTACGGATTCGTGGAAGGATAATATATACAATTCATTTCAGGTTATATTAAAATACCGTAAGCTTTTAACATGACGAGACCAAAAGAAGATATAAAACCTTATCTAAAACAATGTATTTAAAAGATAATAAAGCACGTTTATATGTACATGAAATATTTAGTCTTTTTGGAGAAAAATCCTGTGATAGTGGTTTGTTTCTCGCACTCGTTGATTCTTCTGACGGCTGTATCACTCAGACGTCCGGCTCCTTGGCTAAATGGTTAGCGTGCTGGCCTTTGGCCACAGGGGTCCCGGGTTCGATTTCCGGCAGGTTCGGGAATTTTAACCATGATTGGTTAACTTCGCTGGCACGGGGGCTGGGTGTATGTGTCGTCTTCATAATCATTTCATCCTCATCATGACACGCAGGTTGCTTACTGGAGCCAAATCAAAAAACCTGCACCTGGCGAGCCGAACATGTCCTAGGACACTCCCGGCACTAAAAGCCACACGCTGTTTCATTTCATTTCATTTCATTTCATTTCATTTCATCACTCAGACGTCGAAGAATACAATGTCCATCGCAGATGCACCTTGTTGCTCGAAATAACGCACCATTCCTCAATTCTTCAGTGTGTGTTATCTTTCCGTTGTCTTTCACTTCCTCGTCCTTTGATTTGTTTTCGTCTTTCCCTTCCGTCGCTTTTATTGCTGCAGCTATTTCATGGTCACTTAGTAATTTACCGTTTTCATCCCTTTTTCATAACGTTATGAATTACAGTATGTTCCAATAGTCACTACCCCTAGTCATATTTCTGTCATTATTAGTACACACAAAAAAGACTAATTTCATGATTTATCAGTTTCGGATAAAATAAATTAAACATCTGCAAACATCGAGTTTTACGGAACGTCAAATTACTGAGGCTGAGAGATTATTATTATTATTATTATTATTATTATTATTATTATTATTATTATTAGATGCGAAAAAGACCAGAAAACTGATCACACAAAGCTCACTTAGAAGTTGTACATTTCCTTCTTTGCCAGGCAGCCTTCAATTTTTCTCTGATCGTGGTCCTTCGTTCTTCTGTCCACTTAGCTCTTGTCTTCTTGTGGTTTCTCTCTGACTCTACTTCCCACTTGTTGATTTTCATTCTGTAGCAGGTTCGGTCAGCGATATCGGCCGCTTTGATTCCTGATTTTTCCAGGTCTTGGTGGATTTCCGTTGTCCACCTATTTGTTTTGATGTTTTCTGTTGCCTCAAGTAAGATTCTTGTCAATCTGTTTTCTGGAAGGCGTTTGATGTGTCCGTAAAATTTCAGGCGTCTTTTTCTGATGTCGGCCGCAAGGTTTGAGAGCTCCTCGGATTTTGAACGAGATTGCAGTCTGTCCTTCGTCAGTCAGTTTTGGGCCGAGAATTTTTGTGATGATTTTACGTTCCTCTTTCAGGATGTCTTCGAGTACTGTTTTTCTGTGGAGATCTAGTGTTTCACTCGCGTATAGTATTTCAGGTTTGATCACAGTGTTGTAATGTCGAATTTTGGTGAGGATTAAAAGGCATATTTTGTTGTAAATGTTTTGCGTTCGGCCGAGGGCTCTCTTCATTTTCTGGATTCGGACCTCGAGGGCCTTCTGTTCTTTTCCTGTTTGTACTATCATTTCTCCGAGTTATCGGAACTCAGTTACTTTTTCTATTGTGCCAAATTTTGTGTTCAAATTCTGGAGGCTGGAGTGGTTGCACATGACCTTGGTTTTTGAGAAGGAGATTTGTAGGCCGAATTTTTCTGAGCATTTCTTGAGGGTTTCGATTTGGCTGATTGCCTGTTGTTCGTTTGTTGCGAGGATCACGAGATTATCTGCGAAAGCAAGACAGGAGACTTTTACATGTTTTCTTGTCATACTTAATGGTTGCCAATTTTCTTGAGCTTTTTGAGCTTGTTCCCATTATCTCATGATTTTGTCCAGGGCTATGTTAAAGAGTAGTGGGGAAAGTCCATCTCCTTGTCGGACACCGGTTTTATATTTCCCATGAATTTTACTTCGGAGGTTGTGTTGGTGAGAGTTAGTCTGATGATTTTTTGAGTCTTGTTGTCCAGTCCGTATTCACTCAGTGTTTGGAATAGGGATTGCCGGTCAATGGAGTCGTATGCTTTCTGGAAGTCCACGAAGGTGCAGATTGTGGGTTGTTTTCTTTTGTGTTTTCAGGTTGAGTATCTGTTCTGCACAGGATCTGTGGGGCCTGAAGCCCACTTGGTATTCGCCTATGAGTGGTTTTAGTTGTTCCTGTGTTCTATGGAGGAGGGCTGCGGAGAGGATTTTGTATGCGACTTGCACGAGGGAAATTCCCCTGTAATTATTCATATCTGTTCGGTCACCTTTTTTGTGAAGTGGAACGAGGAGAGCGTTTGTCCAATTTTCTGGTAGTTTTTCCGTTGTCGAAGTTTCTTGTATGATTCGTGTGAGTTCTTGGAGATAATTCTTTCCTAGATGTTTTTATTATTATTATTATTATTATTATTATTATTATTATTATTATTATTATTATTATTATTATTATTATTATTATTATTATTATTATTATTATTGGGATACATGGAACTGTATTCGCCTTGGTCCCACGCCTTCGTTCATCGAAATGTCTATATCCGAGCGTTATCGCATTGGAAAATAGTTTTCGTATATACTGTAACATGGCCTGGCAATATGTGTCCCTCGGGTCTGATCGCGGGCTGATCTTATTCCTTGTATACCACAGCAAAAACTATATCTTCTACCTATGCTCAGCAAGTTCGCATTGAGCTCTGCATCCCAGCTGCTATTTGTGACAATCCCTTCCCAAATGAACAATACGTGGAGCGCAGCTGGAATCTTGTTCTTCAAATCCCGAGGGGTCGGAATTACACTTGAAGAAAGTTTGTGAAGGAAATTTGTGTAATTATATTAGTCTTTATTCGGTCGTAAACTGCGAGCTACTTCGTGGGGCTTTCTTTCATGGAAGTGGGTAATTCTGTTATGACATCAACTCAGCATCTCTTATGTTTAAACTAAACCTTTGCTGCATAAAGGCATTCCGCTTTCATGACAGTGTTGTAATGTTGGATTTTTTGTTTTAACTGAGTGTTTTTATTGTAAATAACTCTTGTTAACTGATAAGCCAATTCCATATTCAGAGCTTTATTATTTTGTTTGCTTCTTAATTTAGCTGTTTGGCTGTATTATTTCCCCTATGTGATTGAATTTATTCACTCCACTGATTCTGTCGTATCTTGTATTGAGGAATCTTAGAGCATTGTTGATGTTCGTTACTAATTCTGTCTTCTCAACAGTAATTTGATTCCCTGTCTTTTCCGCTGTCTTTTCAAAATATTTATTTTTTCTTCAGAATAAGTAATCTGGGAGAGCTAAACAGTTAAGTTTGATTTTCAAGTTTTTAGACAGCAATCTGATTTCTTGGATTCTTTTTTCTTGTCTATCGTTCCATTCTCTTATTGCCTTATCCAAAATGCGTTTAAAGAGCATTGGGGAAAGGCCTTGCCGTACTCCAATTTTGATTTAAAACGGTTCTGAGATTTCGTAACGAAATTTTATTTTGGACTTCGTTTCTGTTTCTTTAATTATCACCAAGGTCTCTTTATCTGTGCCAAATTTTTCAAGAGTATTGAAGAGTGTTTCTCTGTCCCTGGAGTCGTAAGTATTTTTGAAATCTACAAAAGTTATGACAATATTTTTGCTTCTAAGACAGCAGGATCTGACGATCAATTTTAGATTCAAAATGTGTTCTACGCAAGACCTGTACTTCTTAAATACCCTTGATATTCACCAAGCTGATGGTCCACTTGCTCTTCCGAACGATTATTATTATTATTATTATTATTATTATTATTATTATTATTATTATTATTATTATTATTTAGTTGTGAATGAGCTCATTTATGATTACGTGAAGAACTTGGAGATGTTTTTTACCTTTCTTTTTGCTCATATTCTTTCATTATTTTCCTCCAGGTGTCTTTTCTCTCTTTGGTCCACGTTGTTCCCGTCGTTTTCTTCGGTTTGTCTTCCTCCTCCTCCTCCATCTCTTCCTCTCACGCCAGTAGATGTGTTGCGGTGATTTCAGTTGCAGTAAAGGGTGAGTGGGAGTGGCCGTGGCCTATAATAGGAACTGCCTCAGCATTCACCTTAGTTATGAGAATAGAAAAAAGGTGGAAAATCATTATTATGACAGCCGACGGCGTAACCAGCCCACCGCCTCCCGAATGCAGAGCTGTAGAGCCGAAGCCGCCGTTAAGCCGAAGCCTACTTCGCTTGGCCGGCAGAATTATGCGCGAATTCTTTGATGGAAGTTCAAAGATGTAGAAAATAACTTCAAGTATTATTGTGCTTGATAATTACGTATCTGTGCAATTATACTTAAGTACGAGATGATAAATCTGTGAGCAGAGGATATAATAATAATAATAATAATAATAATAATAATAATAATAATAATAATAATAATAATAATAATAATAACGTTTGAAAAGTGAAGTTCCCAAATGGGAACTGTAATTAAAATAGATTGAGAATGTTACGGTATTCAACCTTTCAAGGCCTTTACAATCGTGAAATTACCAGCGTTTCGCCTCAGAGTAACAGCGGGCTCGTCAGTTGGATTGCCACACCTTTACAAGGCACGATATTGTTTTCCATCCCGCTAACTACTTTTGCGATTTTCAGAGATAGGAAGATGTCGGAATTTTGTTCCGCAGAAGTCCTTGTACGTGTCCATAAACCTAGCGACACTAGGTTGATTACCTTCAAATGTCACCAGACTGAGCCGAGATCGAACCCACCTACGTAGGCTAAGGAGACAATCCATACTGTCGTCTGAGCCACTCAATCCGACGTTTGGCACACGACGAACACAGTATGGTTTCGATGGTTCGGACATTTTTCCCTCTATAATTCACCGACACTCACACTGAGATTTAGTGTATGCCAATGATGCGATTATCTTTTTCACGTAAACCTTTAAGCGAGTCCAAATGCGTTCAGTAAGAAAGGACATGAGGACAGTCTTCGCACCCGTGATCGACAGTAGCATTTGATAGGGTGGATCATCGGAGACTACTGGCAAAAATGAGTGCAATTGGACTAGACAAAAGAGTGACTGAATGGGTTGCTATATTTCTAGAAAATAGATCTCAGAGAATTAGAGTAGGCTAAACTTTATCTGACTTGTAATAATTAAAAGGGGAATTCCTCAAGGCAGTGTTATTGGACCTTTATGTTTTCTTATATATATATATATATATATATATATATATATATATGAATGATATGAGTAAAGGAGTGGAATCAGAGGTAAGGCTTTTAGCGGATGATGTTATTCTCTATAGAGTAATAAATGCTACAAGATTGTGAGCAACTGCAAAATGACCTCGATAATGTTGTGAGATGGACAGTAGGCAATGGTATGATGATAAACGGGGTTAAAAGCCAAGTTGTGAGTTTCACAAATGAGAAAAGTCCTCTGAGTTTTAATTACTGCGTTGATGGGGTGAACGTTCCTTTTGGGGATCATTGTAAGTATCTGAGTGTTAATGTAAGGAAAGATCATTGGGGTAATGACATAAATGGGATTGTAAATAAAGGATACAGATCGCTGCACATGGTTATGAGGGTGTTTAGAGGTTGTAGCAAGGATGTAAAGGAGAGGGCTTATAAGTCTCTGGTAAGACCCCAGCTAAAGTATGGTTCCAGTGTATGGGACCCTACCAGGATTACTTGATTCAAGAACTGGAAAAAATCCAAAGAAAAGCAGCTCGATTTGTTCTGGGTGATTTCCGACAAAAGAGTAGCGTTACAAAAATGTTGCAACGTTTGGGCTCGGAAGGGAGACGAGCTGCTCGACTGAGTGGTATGTTCCGAGCTGTCAGCGGAGAAATGGCGTGGAATGACATTAGTAGACGAATAAGTTTGAGTGGCGTCTTTAAAAGTAGGAAAGATCACAATATGAAGATAAAGTTGGAATACAAGACAAAATGGGGCAAATATTCATTTATAGGAAGGGGAGTTAGGGATTGGAATAACTTACCAAGGGAGATGTTCAATAAATGTCCGATTTCTTTGAAATAATTTAAGAAAAGGCTAGGAAAACAACAGATAGGGAATCTGCCACCTGGGCGACTGCCCTAAATGCAGAGCAGTATTGATAGATCTCGGAATATCTCAAGAAAGAAGTTTAGATGGAGAATAAATAAGTGAATTGTTGGTTTATCTGGATTCAAACCATGAGGTAATTCCGTCGGATACGGAAAGTGATACGGACAGCGAAGGTGACTCACATTCGGACGTGGTATTTGATCATCCCGAGTCGTCTCCACTTTACCGCCCTCCACCTCTGCCTTTCTCTGGGAATCTTGAATAAATGAAGTTAATTTTCATGAGGGTAAAATGGCATTTGTGGACTTGTTTTCTTGTTGTTGAGTTTTATCTGTGTGTTGTGGAACAAACTACAGTGTCTTGTTTGCAAATCATCGGTAAAGAGTGAGTGGGAGTGGCCGTGGCCTATAATAGGAACTGCATCAGCATTCACCTTAGTTATGAGAATAGAAAAAATGTGGAAAATCATTATTACGACAGCCGACGGCGTAACCAGCCCACCGCCTCCCGAATGCAGAGCTGTAGAACCGAAGCCACCGTTAAGCCGAAGCCTACTTTGCTTGGCCGGCAGAATTATCATTATTGTTGTTCACAAAACAATAACGCAGGTGCTACCTTATTATTTGTAACATATCATTATCCTTGATATAATATATAACATGGATGATCAGGTTAGATTCACGACGTCAAACTACGTCGTGAAGTGACCGTCACTTTGCGCACTGAGTATCTGTCTGTGTTTCGTTGTGCTCAAATTTCAACAACACACACACACCTGCATACACCTGCTCACGATTTGTTACCAAACAACAGTGCCAGAGTTGACTGTGCCGTGATACAAGTTGACTAGTACGTTCCGATGCAGAGGTAGTGTGTGTTGCTCGCGTTAGAACACAATTAAATACAGACAGGAACGTCGCGCGCTACGTGACAGTCGCTTCAAGTTATAGTTTCAAGGTCGTGAATCCAACATGGCCATTCCTGTTTTCGAACTTACAACATTAAAGGCTTCTCTGTGACTGTTTGTTCCAGATATTATCTATTACTAACATTTCACCAGTGCGTGAACTTGAACATGTTATCTTACGTACACTGAGAATATAAACATTGTCTGATAAACATGTTGCCCTTCACAATCAGACTTCGCACTTCGGAAAATACCAGAGGTGGGATATTTTGAGTAATATATTCTTTATGTAGTTTCGAACCTTTCCGTGCCTGGATAACAGTGGCCTGATCGCTGCCCCAACGAAACAGAGATCAGGCATTCTTAGCTGAATGCATTTGCGATACTCTTGCCAGTTCCTTTCTGCTCCCTCCACCATCAAACAAGCACAATGATCACAGCAGTTACTGACCACCCCCAGTGTTGCGAAGCCATAAAAGGAGCAAGAGTGCCACAAAGCTCCACCTTTTGATTGTTTTACTGATACATGTGCCAACGGCCGTAGCCGTCTTGAAACACCGGATCCCGTGAGATCTCCGAAGTTAAGCAACATTGGGCGTGGTCAAGATTTGGATGGGTTGCCACGCGCTGTTGGTGGGGGGTAAGGGAATGGAGGAGCGGAAAGGAACTGGGCACCCTACCGTACGTAAATTCCGGCTCAGGCACACCTCTGCGGAGGTTCGGAGCTGCCTTCGGGCAGTATGCACCCTTACCTTACCTGATACATGTAAATTATTTTAGTAGGAGACATGAACAGAGCAGTTGTTGCCATTTGAGGTATGTACGATGTAATTATGTAGCAATCGCTTAATTATTTACGTCATTATCAAAATAAGACTCTCTTAAAAAACTGTTGTGTGATATTTTGCTTTACTTGAGCGCTGGTAATTGTCTGTGCGATGTACTATTTACGGTCCAAACTCTTGGAAACTAATGTTGTAGGATTAGCAACAGACCAAGCAGAAAAGTTTATCTCAATATCAATTTAAATAAAATACGAATGATACATTATTTCACAAAGTTTAGTAAGTCGGATGAATATTTGAGTGGAAGCTAGAAAATTCCATTTTTTTTTTTTTTTTTTTTTTGCTTTACGTCGCACCGACACAGATATGTCTTATGGCGACGACGGGATAGGAACGGCCTATGAAGTGGAAGGAAGCGACCGTGGCCTTAATTAAGGTACAGCCCCGGCATTTGCCTGGTGTGAAAATGGGAAACCACGGAAAACCATCTTCAGGGCTGCCGACAGTGCGGCTCGAACCCACTATCTCCCGATTACTGGATACTGGCCGCACTTAAGCGACTGCAGCTCAGTATAAAACAAATTAGGAAGACAAGTGAGGGCAAAAACTTAAACTAAGGGAATTAATTTTTTTTTTTTTTTTTTTTTTTTTTTTGTCTTCTCCCTTGAGTCTAATAATTTTCACGCCTCTGTATATGGTAATCGACGGAAAAGCCAGGTCTACAGGCCGTTTAAGGGAAATGGAGGTAAAGGTATTTCTCTATCTTCGTTCGAAGGTCTGTCGTACAAGAAGCCCAGAGGATGAGAAAGGGAGACGGATCTCCCTATGTCGAGCTGCCACAAATGCACTAACCGCGATTTGGCAGAATAGGACGATTATAAACAGTGCAAAGATCTGTCTTATGAAAACACTTGAATTTTCTCTCCTCCTATGCTTGCAAATCTGGACTATAAGTGTAGAGACAGAATTCGCATCGAAGCCTTTGAGATGTGGCATTGGCGCAGAATGCTGCGATTGTGCAGGACAGAAAAGAACTAATTCGTCCATTATTTACTGAGGAAAAATTGAAGATAGAAGATCACTGGTTTATCTATTCAAAGACCTCTCAGAGAACCAGAAAATCGTCAAGGATGACAGTATTTAACAAACAATGTGTTCACCACGCTCATTAGTGCCTGTAACGACTGATGATGAATTTTCAAGATAGAAACAAAATGACATCCTAGGTTAGATATGGTTCCTATGAATTTGTTAACTATTTCTAAATTTCTGGAACTTCATTGGCGCAGTTGACACTACTGGTAGATTTGTAGGTAACCATCTCTTTTATTTTAATTTTTACTTTTGGTGTGAATAATCTACTTCTGTTGGACACTTTCCCACGACGCTGGACAGGCGTCGACATCCAGTGAATTGGTCTGCCCGGTCTCCTGACTTTAATCAACTGCACATTTTATCTGTTGGGACGTATGAAAAGTGTGGTGTTCGCTTCTCCGGTTAAAGAAATCAACGACGTGGAACAGCTTATCAATAAAGCCTGTGCAGTTGTTCGACAGGACCGAGGTATCTTAAAGGTGGCTTCGCTAGTCCATGTTGAGACTGCACATGGTGGACACTCTGAACATCATCTGTGCTGCGGTCATGTACGCCCTGTAAGTCTGTAGCATGTAACTCAGTAACGACGCATTGTGGGACATACGTTCATATGGATCTTTTTTCTTGTTTTGATCCCAGGAATCTTCTACCGACATTTGCTACGAATGTTTAGATCCACACTATTTAGTTATTATTTCATCAGAGTATTTCGTATACAAAACCAGTAGGCTTATTGTTTTGTTTAATTTAGTATACATAATTTTATTTAACACATGTCAATAAGAAACGGAGGTAGTATTTAGTTACTTGTAAAAGAACGAGTTTAAAAGCTTAAAACTCCCTTCTTTTCAGCACTTGGCTCATTCTGAAAATATTCCTTCTCCACAAGCAGTAAAACTCCAAAAACCAGGTGAATACTTACTAACAGACATTTTGATTTATAAATGTTTGAATGTTTGTTTAATGCCATTTTTTATATTTGAATTGCATACATAATTGGAATACAGTATTATAAAATTATATATATTTAAATTATTTATAACCTAGTTATATTAAGACCATTTCGTGTAATTCTTAAAATAATTGTATCTCCTTAATTTTTGTAAATTTACAGAAATTTACCTTTTGATTTAAATCAGTGATTTAAACTACAGCATTGAAATAATCTCAGTCCTAATCTGGAGGGTTCTGGCATTCTCGGCGCAGGATCTGGCTTAACAGTAGATAAAGTGGTATAATTCCGATTTCTTTGAAGAATTGATTGGAATATTTATCAACTTGTTCAACCACAGTTCCAAAGACTACATTGAGTTTATTTTTTTTGTCATAAATTATGCCAGTCGATTCGAGGAATGCAAGTCCGATAGTTGCTTGTAATTTCAGGAATCTAGTAGAAGTTGCAGTCGATATACGCCACTTTACTTGCAATTTTAGTATTGTTCTGTAAGACTAATAGTGCATGCCTCACCAATGTCAGTAATTTTTTTATAATTCTCTCTGTAATGCGTTTAATTAAACAACAGATGGCGTGGATGTACATGTTATGTAAAATAGTTAATTACTTTAAAAACATGTAGAATTATTCGAAGTATGTAAAATATCTAGTGTTAAAATTGAAAATGAAGACCCTAGAGCCAAATTCGCCCACATTTTCCGTTTTCAGTCAGAAACATACTAAGTAAAAAATATTTAATTAGCAATTACATAACAATCCGGACTATAGAATTACTTCAGGATAAGAGATTTTGAGACAGAAGAGATCACAGTACTGGCGCGAAGTGAAGATTCCTGGTGATATTCTTATTCAAAGCGCGTCCAGAACAGGACTCGCAGCTATATCTTCACTGGTGATAACATCCATATCCTCATCCCGAAGGCTGGTTGGATCCTCAAATGCCCCACTGTCAGCTGTCATAGATGGCCTAGGCATCACTGAAGAGGCGCACTAAGGAATTAAGGAGTGCGGTAGTTTCCCGTTGCTTTCCCCACTGAGCCAGAAGTTAATACATACCAATTTGCCAAGCCCACTGCTACGTAAACTAATATATATTGAACATATCACCATTCCTTTGGTGTGTGTGTGGGGGGGGGGGACGAGGTCAAGATGACTCGTGACTGGGTGGCAAGGGAGCTGGAGAACAATGTGTTATCCATTGAAAAGGTTGACGTACGAACGTACGAGAGTCAAGAAATAGTCCAGTCACGTAAATTTGGTATAAATGATTGAAACCATCTATAAGCATGAATCGCTTAAGAAAATCAGAGATAATGACGAGAGGACACGGCACTGAACCAAGGGTGACCAGCTAATTCAATAAAAAGTTCAGTATCACTATATTGTAGGTGATTACCCAAGAACAGTTTGATATCCAACCATAGGAGACCTTTTTTGCAAAATCCATATACCACGAACACTCATAATTTAGAAATTATAATCTACACAAGTAAATAAGTGACGAGCAGAGGGATGGGAAGTAGTGCTGGGATAGCCCGTGGTTATCCGTAGTAAGTACCAAAAAAAAAAAAAAAAAAGGTGAGGAAGAACACAGGAGTATTTGAATAAACGCCCATTTCAGAACAAGAAATATCAATAGATTATATTCAGTAACTTGGCAAAAGAACAAATACCGAACAGGCTTACAATTTAAAAGAGAAATGTTTTACAAGACCTTAGTTTGTAATCTTTCTCGTTTGAACGTTTCTTCTTTGAACAGAGCATAAAAAAGCATAGAAAGGGACAGTTGACTAGAATTTTAGACAAAACAGGTGCATAGAATTATTGCTATTTAGCAACAAACGCAGCATTAACATAATAATACAATGCATTAGGCCACGATAAAACAGCACCATGAGGGTGTTCATAGAACTTTTCTTGAACGACACCAAAAGAAGTCGGAGGGGGGAGGAGGGGGGGGGACAAGGAAGAGTCCGACTGCTTAGTTGAAAAGTTTTCTTTCACCAATAAAAAGGTGCATCAATGTTCCTTTTATATACTCATGACTGAATTCACGGTTCTTGTCCACACACAAAGTTCGTAGAATGCACTAACTAAAAAAAAAAAAAAGTTCTCATTAAGTGAAAGTGAACACTAGATAAGCCGTTAAAGATTTAATAGTAATAGTGCCTGAAAAGTAAAAACCAAGAGTAATTTAGTTCCAGTAGAAATTTTCAGACGCAAATGCTGTCAGATTGTTTCCAATTGGACGGAAATTTGCTTGCTTGTTGTTTTAAGGGGCCTAACATCGAAGGTCATCGGCCCGGACGGAAATTTAGCGAAGTGTATTCGGACCAGCCGCAACAAGGTCAGTGCTCCCTCCACACACACACTCTCTCTCTCTCTATCTATCTCTCTCTCTCTCTCTCTCTCTCTTCCAGTGTCGATGCCAGACTAAGGAGCCGTGGCCAAAGTCGCCCTTGTATAGCGGAATAGAAACATACCGAAAGCAGATCGAGAAGTTTCTGTGTCGTAGTAAGTGACGTAGCGTGGACGGGCATATGGAGCAAGCAAGAACACACAGTACACGCATGCACAGGAATGGTGTCCCGATATAAGCAAACCATGGCGCCCTTCCACCTCCTCGTTTACCGCATTGCTGCAGGTAGTCAGCCCGCTACAAGGCTGGTGTGATTGAAATGGGCATAGTGTATAGCAGTACACACACTATGTCTTCAGCGTTACCCGTTCACTCCTTTCCCCTCCTTTTCCGTACTGGAGTGGCCTTCAAATACTACCCCTCCCATCCTTTTCAGTACTGGTGCGGGGCAGTGTTGATTGCTTACGTCGGGACACCATTTCTGTTCATGCGTGTACCCGTCTTTGCTGCCTGTACTTGGTGTAAATACACGCGTGCAGCATTAACAAGCGGTGTGCTAGGAGAAGTGCAAGTTGGTTACCACTCTTCGTTCTAGTTTTCTGTTAGTAGTCAGTGTTATTTAATACTGCGTTGCATCGGAAAATGAACTCTTGATATCAAAGTTCTAAACGGAATGCTTTTTATGTGAGTGTTGCTGAGTATGGTAGGCCTGTACCGTATTCTATTGAGACAGATTTCTTCTTCTACTTTTCTATCAACTTTTTTCTTTACTTTCATAAATTTAAGTGACGTCTCCGAATATTGAATTGATGGTACAATGTCCAAATTTTACATTAACAGACTTCGCTGTACGCGAGTGAAATCTGGGCGGACTCAGTAAAGTTAAAAGAAACAGAACTGAAAGTAGCGAGAATTATTGCTGGATCAAACAGTTGGGAACGATGGCAGAAGAGTACTCTTAGTGAAGAGATCTTCAAAGGCTAGCAACACTTGGATGAAGGTGAACATATGAACCGGTTTCAGTGGTGCGGTCACGTGAGTTGAATGGAAGAGGATACCTAGGAGAAAGACTCTGCCATTGAAGGTAAGAGAAGCAAAGGAGGACAAAGCGACGATGGTTAGACTCAGATTTTAATGACAAGGGGCGTGGAAGTAAATGAGATCACAGAGCTAGTTGCAAACAGAGGATTGTGGAGACGGTTAGTTAATTCAGAGAGAATTGTAGACTGAACGCTGCAAGGCATAACAGTTTGTTATGTATGTATGTACGTATGTGCTAAAATGTCACTGGACATTCAAAGGAGCAATTTTTTCATTTCGTTTTGAGTACCATAAATGTAAAATTCTATTACCGGTACTTAGATTAGCGTGTACTGTCCCATAACAGGTGCGTTTGTATGCGGTTTTTATTTGCCGTGCCTAGCGATTTTAGTGATGTTCTTTTTTCTTGTTTCAGGTAAGCTGTGGATCTTGAATGTTCTGTCAGTGAAGAAGCTGAGGCATCACGAAGTATGTATGACCAACGCGAGGAAGTTTGTGGAAATATTTTCTACCGTAAGCTGTTACTTCTTTAATAACATCAGTCCAACATGATTCTAAGTGATATAAAATATGTATAGCCTACATATGATAAAACTAGCTTTAGTACTCGTCGTTGATGCGACAGTTAGGCCTACTTAGCACGTGCATGATTATATTCTTGTCCACCCCTCACATTGTTCCCTAGATTCTGAGGAGCTTAAGTGGGCATGCATCTCCCTGTCAGCGGCTCGTTTCCTTACTTTCTGTGCCCCTTTGCTGTTTCATATTGTTTTATATTGATCTTGATTTGATACCTTCCTTCCGGTATAAAAGAAAGCCAAGTATCGTGTTAGTATTTAAAAAAATACTGGCAGGTATACAAAGCCTTTAAAAACGTTGCCGGAACGATCTCCGTAGCAACTCTTTACATTCTATAGAGCTGCTCTTGGTCTTAACCTTTCACACGACTGCCATTGATATTTCCTTTATTTTGGCTGCATCGGAAAAGGACAAAAATAAGAAAAGTCATGAGCTATTTTCTTGTAAAACCAGCCGTGAAGAGTGATACATCGATTTTTATGCTTTAGGCCCCTTCTGAAGCATTCTCTCCGAATTATTTTAACAACCTAAGATCAGACTCGACTTTATTCTAAACTGAAATACCAAGTTTCATTAAATCCACCCATCCATTTTCCCAAGATGCTGTGACGGACAGCCAAATGTTAAACTGAACTCGATATAGGTCATTACAATGACGTCAGTATTCTTGTCAGAATGCAATATTAACAGCTGGAATATCGCGTTTAACAGCAATGTTATCATATGAAATGCTCGATCAAGTGAATAAGGACAAAGTTTCTCACTTTTCATGGCCTTCTAAATATGTCGAGTTCCAGAGCTGGAGTGACTCGGCCACAGATTCCGCTGACCCGTGCTCTGCCGTTTTCCTTTAAGTTTGCACACTACCCATTCCTATCAGAGCCTCATAGCAGGGATCGAATAGCTGGAATACTATGATGAACCAGTGTGTCACGTACCAGTAGTTATCAGAAAGTGTATAAACCATGCTTTAAAAAGGTAGGTAAGGGTTATTCTGCCCGAAGGCAGGTCCGAACCTCCGCAGAGGTGTTCCTGAGCCGGAGTTTACGTGCGGTAGGGTGGCCAGTTCCTTTCCGCTCCTCCATTCCCTTACCCCCCACCAACAGCGCGTGGCAACCCATCCAACTCCTGACCACGCCCAATGTTGCTTAACTTTGGAGATCTCACGAGATCCAGTGTTTCAACACGGCTACGGCCGTTGGCATGCTTTAAAAAGAAGGAAGATAATTTAACTTCGGAGCTACTTACCGCCAATATTCAGGCAGGCTGCTCTACTTGACACACAATAGTAAAACCATCTGTTGAAGATCAGTGGCAGCAGAAGAGGCAAAGCACATTAAAAAAAACAGTTGGCACTGTAATGTTATTGTTGATCAGTTTAATGGACGTGAGATATTGTAGGCATTGAATTATAATTTTCTTCTGACTGTGATATAGGGTATCCAATCAATGTAAAGGAAGTCCGTCCTCCTTTCGTGATGTTCCTTCACGACTTTTTTCTCATTTCGATAGTCATATAGACAATTTTTCTTGCCGGTATGGGCTGATGAGCACGCGGTTTTTCACCTTAAGACTGTCTTGACAAAAACACCACCATCGTCAGTAAACACGACTGAATAGCATTTCCATTTTAGTGACCTGGACTAAGCAAACATAATGATAGAAAATAGTATTTACTGCAACTTTTGTTGTGTAGTATTTATCGATAAGACCACTAATAACATTAATATTTGAGAATTTAATTTTAGACCTTCCCCTAAACTGTCATTTCACCCAGTGTGAACAAAATTATTTATAGCCTAGACTGTATTGCCTTATTCCCCGACGTTATATAGCCTGTCGATTTTCATTAAATTCTATTCAGTCATTTCCTCGTTGTTCGGCGTTGATATGGAGCAAGCAACAACAATATAAATTCATGAATGTGTCTGTTATCATAGCCGGTAGAGTAAAACTGTAAAAGATTGTATTTATTTATTAATGCCTTTTTTTTTTTTCAGTGGTGAAGTTAGGGCAAACATTGGTAATAAATCGTGCATTTACGTAACATGACATTACACAATTCTGAAGACGCTTGCGAATTTTGGGGAACGACTTATATTTTAGATCCTCGTTCAGTTAGTACATCCACAAAAGTTTATGGTAATAATTTTCTGACTTCTAGTCTGGAAGACTTTTAAAGCAGTATGCCTCTTTACAGTGAGATTGAACACTGTCGTCGCACGTGATTAGATGTAAGTGATCGTAAATTATATTATCTATCACTTTTGTTCTGCTGTGTTTATCGTTAATAATGCCAGTAATAACAGATATTTGTGAATTACATTTCAGGCCTTCCCTATAACTACCATTTCACCCATTCTGAAGAAAATTATTTATAGTCTAGATTGTAGTACCTTATTCTTTAGTTTTGCATACCGATTTTCATTCAGTTATGTTGAACCTTTCTCTCGTGATGCGCGTACATACATACATATATACAGACACACATACAGACAGAAAGGTGATGGAAAATTAAATACATGTGAAGTCCCCGGTAGGTATGGTTCTGAGCATCACATGTAAACTGATGTGAAGATTTTGTGTTCTTGGATCGGAATATCGCGTGAGTTCAGAGATGAGCCTCAAAGTAGCTGGAAGAGCCATGAATCAAGATGGTGAAATGTGTATTTACTTTCAGTTCCAGTAATATACAAGGCCAAACATTGGTAATAAATCGTGCATTTACGTAACATGACGTTACACAAGTCTGAAGACGCTTGCGAATTTTGGGGAACGACTTATATTTTAGATCCTCGTTCAGTTAGTACATCCACAAAAGTTTATGGTAATAATTTTCTGACTTTAGTCTGGAAGACTTTTAAAGCAGTATGCCTCTTTACAGTGAGATTGAACACTATTGTCGCACGTGATTAGAAATTTTTTTTTAAACCATAGTCGTATTTCGCGTCATAAAATGTAACCGATCATTATTTTAATTATCGTATGGCTATCAGACCATATGTAGAATTGGCCACCGGGTGGGCTCGAAACTGTCAATAATAGGCTTGATGTAGGTCGAATAGACGCCATATAGGCGACCTACGCGTCTCTGAGGATGGGGCCCGAAGTACGATGAATTCTAATGCTTGAAATGGCCAAGGCCTTCGTGATATACAGGCCGTACTGTAGCTCTGATGACGTCACGCTTTGGGTGGGACTTGGAGGCGATACGCATCCGCTCCGCTGAATAACACACTCATTTAAATTAGTTAAGAAAATGTTAACACCTTATAAAACCAAAAACTATTCATAAATATTTGTTAGTTCTGACATACAATGCATATCCTTCCCCGTAATGTTATATTTCTCGCGTATATCTATTCGTTTCCGTGAGTACTGGCTAACACTTTGAAACATATTCTTGCGATTTCTATTCATTTTCTAGTTAACTGGAACATTCACATCATACACGCTGATAGAAAACAAACAACCCATTAGCAGTACAATATACTACAAATGTAAATTATTTCTGTACCACCAATTCAGTACCTGCAAGAATGATTACGAGTATAACCTCCAACAATAACAAAACATTTACTGTCACTGTCATGAAATTCAGTTATTGTTTTAAAAATATAGATTTTTAAGCAGCAAATAATGCCTATACAATTATTTTCATGGAATAACCCTGTTCCATTGCCTATGATATGACATTTGATAGGAAAATCTCAGCAGTGTTATTTCACAGAACATTTCTACCTAAAAAGGTAAAATGAATACATTGTACTTGAATTTTCAAATACGCCGAATTCAAGTAAGCCATAAGTCTGATTCCATAAAAATATATCTAATGTTTCCCCTGTTTTTGACATAATAAGAAATTTTAACTCACCATCTGGACGAGACACAGTTATTTCCCTCAGAATTTAGTCTTCAGGAAAGTGGTGTGGTGATTAACTATTAATTTCTCCCTAGGAATAGCCTTCTTCCATAACCTAACTATTTCTTCATCAGAAGGAAAAGCAAATACTGGAGTGTACTCTCCTCATTTAATTTTGGCTTTGCAGCCAGGGACACAGCAACTCTTAGCATGGTGATTTCTCTCTCTGGTAAGCTTAATTCAATTATACACACATCGTGGTTGATAATAAAACGCTGAATGCACTAACTCAACTCATTTTACAGTATGGATATAACATTACACAAATAAACTTCAAAATTAAAACACTGCAGAGCGATATTTTTAACCTATAACCTCACACGAATACATGCTAACACTAAGTTTTCTTCACTAATTGAGGACTTCCATTAATAATGCAGCCGATAACGACTCATTCTGATGTATATCTGAGTAAACATGCGGCCAACGTTAAAAATTTCAATAAAACAGCGAAGAATTCACATGTAACTCAACTAACTCACGTGCTAAACTTCCCCCATAACGATCAGCTGATTGCTTTCCCGCGCTTGCTACAATACGGCCTGTACTTCACGAAGGCAATGAAACGGCACACACACCCAGCCCCCGAGCCATTGGAATTAACCAATGAAGGTTAAAATTCCCGACCCGGTCGGGAATCGAACCCGGGGCTCCTGGACCAAAGGCCAGCACGCTAACCACGTACGTTTCTATGTTTAAAAAACTAGCTGAGCTTACCCGGCGCTATCGCGTTGATGATAATCGAGGTACAGGTGCGCTACATTGTACTGTAGGATATCCAACACAATTACGATACGTAATCATCTCGTCATGCTATCTGAACTCTTCCCGGAATATAACGTTTTTTGTTCTGCCCTGATTTGCGCACGTAAAACGAGAAGTGCTGCTACTGACACGAGAGCAGGTGGCATAATAAAGTCAACATACCATTACAGAAATCTGGGCTAACACTTCTCATCTCAGATTTTATGAAGTCTGAGTATCTGCTTAAGACAACACACAAACTGGACACTAAAGTCATTTAAATGATATACTGTAAAACACAACTTCATGCTTGTTCACACCTCAGAAAAAATGTACACTACCTATAACTTTAGTCTACTTGGTGGTCATCATCGTTACAGCTTCAAGTCTGACGTCGTGATTAGCCGGTTCGAGTCCCATTGGTGGAAAAATATTTCACCATCAGATTGTTGACCGGCTGGGTAGGAGAGGTGGTGGCTTTTGCGTGCCAAAAGCCTGGATTTAATTCCAAACCTCTCCGCAATGTTCGTATGGTGGGAGAGCATAGTGACCGGGCGAGTTGGCCGTACGGTTAGGGGCGCGCAGCTGTGAGCTTGCATATGGCAGATAGTGGGTTCGAACCCCACTGTCGGCAGCCCTGAAGATGCTTTTCCGTGGTTTCCCATTTTCACATCTGGCAAATGCTGGGGCTGTACCTTAATTAAGGCCACGGTCGCTTCCTTCCTATTTCTAGGCCTTTCCTATCCCATCGTCGTCATAAGACCTATCTGTGTCGGTGCAACGTAAAGCAAATTGTAAAAAAAAAAAAAAGCTATTGTAAGAGCATATGACGCTGTTGATGGTGATTCGCTCGTCAGATGGAGACGTGAAGCCTTGAGCATACCCCTTCTTGTTATTTGACTGGAGTAGCCTATGTGCCGACGATGGGTTTCACCCCCTTCCGTACCTCATCATCATACCACATCCAGACGCATAGGTTGCCGATGGTTGTCAAATAGGTCCTAGGGGCACTACCGGCACAAAAAGCCATACGATTGGAATAACTACAACCTGTGACAATAAAGTTCGGTGAATGAAGTCAGAACCGGTCGATCCGGCAACACTGGCGACACGCAACTCTGCACCTGCGTAGCAGCAGGTTTTGACCACCTGCTCCCAACCAGTTGAGCATCGTGTGTGTGCCGTGTAGACCTGTTTGACACAGTGCATGCTTAATGCGTTAGTTCTGAACTGCGTACGACCAAAAGATCAATGTACAGATTTGTTTTAAGCTTGGCAAGGCACCGAAAGAAACGTATGCGATGCTGGTACGTGTTTATGAAGATCAAGCACTGTCCTTGAAGTGGCACGAGTGGCTCGCCCGTTTTCGAGGAGGCCGGGATATTGTTTCCGACAACCCCCGTAGCGGAAGACCGGCGACCGCCGTCAGTAACGAAAACATTGAGAAGGTGAGGACATTAATCACGAACGATCGGCGATTAACTGTGCGCATGATAGCGGATGAACGGCAGATTAACCGTGAATCCGTGCGACAAATCATTACCCAGAAGTTAGGGAAGTGCCACATCACTTGACTGACGATCAGAAGCAGGCACGTTTAGAGGCTTCACAGGATTTTGTCGAAACGGCGGATGCGATACCAAATTTCTTGAACTGCATCGTCACTGAGGATGTAACCTGGTGTCTCAGGTACGACCCTGAAACGAAACGGCAAAGCATGGAATGGCGTTCTCCGGGATCCCCTCGTCGGAAGAAGGTTAGAGCCGAAAAGTCACGCATCAAAACGATGCTCATCACCTTTTTCGATAGTCAAGGCATTATCCACAAGGAATTTCTACCTTAGGAAACGACGTTGAATGCTGCGTCCATGACAACGCTCGCCCTCACACAGCCAATATCCCCAAAGATTTCATGGCAAAAAAATGGGGGTGGTGCAACTTGAACATTCCCCATACTCGCCAGATCTCAATCCTCCAGACTTCTTCCTATTCCCACGACTCAGACTCGCTTTGAAAGGAAAGATATTTGACGATATTCCTGACATCCAACGAAACGTGACGAGGTTTTTGAACACCATCCCAAAGGAAGCCTTCTTGCAAAGTTTCCAGGAAATGTATCGACCACAGCAGTGCATAGTCATGGGAGGGGACTATTTCGATGGACAGTAAGGTCACTGTCGTGCATTGTTCATCTATGTTGATAGTGTTGATAGTACAGGACTATTCACCGAACTTTGTCACAGGTTGTGTAACTGAAGCATACTCGGGCGTTATCTTTTTCAACTAGAACTGCTATCATGTAGTCGATGTAAACTGAATTACGAACTTGGTTCTCCATTACATCTACTGTGGATCATTGTAGGAAACAACTCGAGCAGAAGTCTTTAGCTCAGCGTCTCCCCGTATCTGTCGTCATTAGTTGGTGTCAGTCACTGTTGATACGCATGTAGGTCTGTGGCAGTGGTGCAGATTCCCTATCAGTTATTAACCTAATCTTTTCTTAACAGATTTCAAAGTTGGAAATTTCTCGAACATCTCCCTTGTTAAATGATTCCAACCCCTAATTCCCCTTCGAATTAACGAGTATTTGCCGAAATTTGTCCTACTGAATTCAAACTTTATCGATATTACTAGGTGAAGCCCGTCAAGACATCACGGTCAATGGAGTAAATATGTATTGAAGGATTTCCGTATATACGACATTCCTTGTAATTTTTTTGCACAACTTTCTGTACGTCGCACCAACACAGATAGGTCTTACGGCAACGACGGGACAGGAAATGGCTAGGAGTGGGAAGCAAGTGACCGTAGCCTTAATTAAGGTACAGCCCCAGCATTTGCTTGGTGTGAAAATGGGAAACGGAAAACCATCTTCAGAGCTGCCGACAGTGGGGTTCAAACCCACTATCTCCCGAATGCAAGCTGATAGCTACGTGACCCAAACCATGCCCAGTCAGCCGCTTGCTCGGTGCATTTCTTGTACAATTACCGTTCGACACTATTGCAACTTCAAAATAGGTCTATAGCTCGCTTGACATTCCAACATTTAACTGGGCATGTGTGCCTCCCCCTCCTCTTCCACCACCCCTATCGTGTCATTTGCTCAGCGCTTTCACGGTTCAGGCGGCCTAGTACTGGCGAGCGCACTGACCAATGAAGATGCTACATTTTTCTTCAATAATTTAAAAACATACAGCAAGGAAGTGTTATGCTTTTAAAGACACTCTGCAAATATACAGGCCAAGAGCTTTCGTCAGTATGCTTTACGATGTCAATCGGTTCAACCGTTCTCTCGAAATCGATGTAACAAAAATTAGCCTACTGATTTAAATATATATATGATCCTTTCTACTTTTAAAAACTCCAAGCTTATTCGTCTACAAATGTCATTCCACGCCACTTTTCCTCCGACAGCTCGAAACATACCTCTTAGTCGAGCAGCTTGTGCCTTTGTTCCTAAGTGTTCGCAGCCCAAAATTAGCAACATTCTCGTAACACTTCTTTTTTGTTTTAGATCGCCTGTTACAAATCGTGCCGCTTTCCAGTAGATCTTTTCCGATTCTCGTCCGGCTCCATAGCTAAATGGTTAGCGTGCTGGCCTTTGGTCACAGGAGTCCCGGGTTCTCGGCAGGGTCGGGAATTTTAACCATCATTGGTTAATTTCGCACGGGGCTGGGTGTATGTATAGTCTTCATCATCATTTCATCCTCAACACGACGCGCAGGTCGCCTACGGGAGTCAAATCATATGACCTACACCTGGCGAGCCGAACATATCCTCGGACACTCCCGGCCCTAAAATCCATACGCCATTTCTTTTCTTTTCCCGATTCTCGAATCAAGTAATACTTGTAAGAGTCCCACTCACTGAAACCATAATTGGGGTCTTACCAGTGACTTATACGCCCTCTAATTTACATCCTATCTACAATCTATAAATGCCCTCGTAACCATGTGAAAAAATCTGTAACCGTTATTTACAATCTGCCTCGTTAATGTGATTATTACCTCAATGAAGATATCTCCTTATATTAACACCTACAGTGGTGCTTTTACCCCATCGACACAGTAATTAAAACTGAAAGGACGTTTTCCCTCTTTGTCAGGCTGAGTACCTCAGACAGTAGAGTCCTCAGAGCTCAAGCTGGCAGGTTTGATTCCGGCTCTGTCGGATGGTATTTGAAGGTGCTCAAATACGTCAGTCTGATATCGGTAGCTTTACTGTTATGCAGGCCTAAGAGAACAGCGGGACAAAATTACGGCACCTCGGTGTCTCCGAAAACCACTAAGGTTGTTAGCGGGACATAAAACAAATAAAATTATTTTATTAGTACTTTTTCTTCATGGTGAATTGTATCTGGGGAATAAAAATAGAATCACCCTTCCCGCAGCCTGTTAATATTTTACCTACAATTACATAACTGTGGAGAGCTTTGATTTCGAGAATATTGTAGCTATAATTACAAAGCTGTGGAGAGCTTTAACTTCGAGGAGTGTGTCGTTAAAAAAGACGCATTAAGATTCCGAATTAGAGTAATAGGCTCCCCCGGGTCACTGGCCAGAGCAATGTGTAGTTTCCACCGAAGTCTCATTTATGGTTGTGACAGTATGGAATCTGCTGATGTAATGAGTAATATTGAGCATCATTTAGACCTTTTCATATCATAAAGCATAGGAATCGTTGAAAAATAAAGATCTCATAAACCGAGCTCGGTTGTTTGCTTTGCGACAAAATTATATTGAACCATGCATTGATAGATTTCCTAGTAATAGTGTTGTTGTGCCTCATTGGCAACTTTGTCACCGCTATAGCGTTGTGGACATAAAACCACCTCATTTATATTACTGTATTGCGGTTGGTGATCAATAATACACCAGTTCAAATTAATAGGTGCGTTCTTATACTATTTTATGACAGAGTATTGGCATTTATAATTCAAATATTGGAAACCTCTGGACTTCCGTTTGCACTTTAGTTTGGTCAACCGATGTCGTGGCCGTAATGGCGAACAGTTTCGAAGACGTGCAAAAATATTTCAATTCTATAAGATATATAGTAGTATAGTATGAAAATAAATGGCACCTCGCGTTAAACTTCAACCATGTGCTACACTTTTCAAGTAAGAAATCGAACAAACATCGAATAAAAATACGGAAATACTGCATATTAAGAAATGAATAATACTCACTCATTGACGAAAACTGACGTTCATACATCGCTGTTCTCTGCCGTATAACGTGTCAGTACACAGTATTTTGAGTTGAACCCCTCATTGTTGGCAGCAGTATTGTTCTCAGTTGTGGAGGGCACTAAGCTATTGCTGTGACATGGTGTATGGAAGATAATGATGGCGTATGGCCTGAGGAGAGGCCTGGTGTACATTTTTTTATTAAACTCCAATAGGCGACCTGCACGTCTGTGAGAATGTGGCCCTGTCTAGAATGAAATCTGACGATGATCTTAGCATGGTGTGTACAAGGTCCTGAGTTCCCAGTGATCAGCTCGAATACAACATAAAGTGAATTAGACATAGTGTGGACAGTGCTTCCCTACAACAGCTTGAACTACTGATGTCTTACAGCTTGTATCTAGTAATAGTTCTAGTTCCATATACAAAGATTAATTAGTGTCATACATGTTAATGTTGTTAGTATATTACTGTATAAGCTGGCTGTATGGTCGATTGGCCAAAAGCCAAAACAGGCCAAGAATGGGACGACCGTAAATCCTCACACCACACGAAAAGCGTGTTATCCACCGATCTATCTATGAGAGTAAACTCAACGTGTGTGGCGCGTTTGGAAAGTCGAAGGTATTGAGGAAAGCGAACGCTGAATTGGAGTCTCAGAACATCTTTCCAGCTGTTCAACATGGAGGTGGCTCCGTATGTGTGGGGCTGTATGAGTGCACTCGGTATGGGGAAGCTGCGCATAATTGGTGGTGTAATGGACCACAGAATGTACATGTAGATGAATATCCTAAGAACTACCAGCCAGTGCGGAGAAAACGGAGACGAATGACACCTGGATTTTTACGCAAGATAATGACCCCCAAGCACACCGCACACAATGTCAAACTGTGGCTGTTGTATAACACGCCCAAACATCCACACACTCCAACACAGTCCCTTGGTGCGTATCCCACTGATCATATATGGAGCCTTTTGAAGAAGAACGTAAGGAGGAGAGAGATATTAAAAACAAAGATGATCTCAAACATGCTTTGCTGGCTGAATGGGAACTAATACCTCCGACAGTAACAGCACATTACGCGAACTTCATACAACACAGACTAAGAGCGACAGTCACAACTAAAGATTAACAAAGTACTGAAATAATAGCGTTATTGGGCCGATGACATAGATGTCAGGCCCCTTTAAACAACAATCAATCATCATAACAATATTGTAGGATACAGTATACTGTCTGTGGTTTAACAAGGTCTCTTTCTTCTTTCTTTTCTTTACCCTACCTTGACTCTGAAATGTCGTACAGCTTTTAGTGCCGGGATATCCCAGGACGGGTTCGGCTCGCCAGGTGCAGGTCTTTCTATTTGACTCCCGTAGGCGACCTGCGCGTCGTGATGAGGATGAAATGATGATGAAGACAACACATACACCCAGCCCCCGTGCCAATGGAATTAACCAATTAAGGTTAAAATCCCCGACCCGGCCGGGAATCGAACCCGGGACCCTCTGAACCGAAGTGCAGTACGCTGACCGTTCAGCCAACGAGTCGGACACCTTGACTCTGATAGTATATTTCATGATAATACATGACACTGGAGTTTCCTGGTGAAGTGGGATAAGTTGCTAGCTTCGCCCTTTCAGATTGGCTCTGAGGGGCACTAAGTTAAGGGTTGTATTCGTTGAAACACAAATTGCGTTCATGGACTTGGGGGGGGGGGGGGTTGGAAGGATTTTTTTTACACCTTGAAATAATAACGATATCCATTAGTTTCGAAGTAGGATGTTTCAATACTCTTAAGAAGAGGAAGCTTAAAACTTAGTAGGGCGCATACGGTGCATGTGCACACCAGTGCCCAACTCTGCTGTAGGGCACATTCCCTTAAGTAACATAATTCATGCCGGCCCCGTGGTGCTGCCTCTTACCCGGAGGCCCCGGGCTCGATTCCCGGCCAGGTCAGGGATTTTTACCTGGACCTGAGGGCTGGTTCGAAATCCACTCAGCCTACGTGATTAGAATTGAGGAACTATCTGACGGTGAGATAGCGGCCCCTGTCTAGAAAACGAATAACGGCCGAGAGGATTCGTCGTGCTGACAACACGACACCTCGTAATCTGCAGGCCTTCTGGCTGAGCAGCGGTCACTTGATAGGGCAAGGCCCTTCAAGGGCTGTAGTGCCGTGGGGTTTGGTTTGATTTGGTAACATAGTTCATATCAAATAGATAATACTTCAGGAGTAGTTCTTGTTCTGCCTGCCTTGGAGTGGCGGAGACATAGATCTCAACATTAATAAGTGATTTACTTTTCGTTCTTCATTGTCTTTAAGACTTTTGATCGAAATTTGTGTGAGGGACGGCATCATAATCGTTCGTAGTATGCGCTCAAATAGTACCGACACCACGTGTTTAATGGACCGCAGGATACCAAAGGAGACAGTGTGTTATGGGGAGTAGCTGTGCATGATAGCCGAGTAGCATAGTCACTGGCGCGTCATCAAGGCGACCGCTGTTCGAATCTTATCTTAGATTTTTAAAATACGAAATCCATGTCAATGTGTTTCAGTTTCTACGTAAAATTGGAGGTCTCCAGGCTATGTTCATGGCATCAGCAGTCACCTAAAAGTTGCTTTCTTTTAATGCCGTTGGGTCGCCGCAAGACTATCTTCCGTATTCTTCAACCTCATTATGCCGGGCTGAGTGGCTCAGACGGTTGAGGCGCTGGCCTTCTGACCCAACTTGGCAGGTTCGATCCTGGCTCAGTCCGGTGGTATTTGAAGGTGCTCAAATACGTCAGCCTCGTGTCAGTAGATTTACTGGCACGTAAAAGAACTCCTGCGGGACAAAATTCCGGCACCTCGGCGTCTCCGAAAACCGTAAAAGTAGTTAGTGGGACGTAAAGCAAATAGCATTATTATTATTGAACCTCATTATGTGTTGTACTCGTAGGATGCTCCTTAAGGGCACTACTTGTTGACATATTCTTGTAAGGAATTTGGCGCGGGCAAGCCGTGAGTCCCTTTTAAAGATAGAGGGAATGCAACTAGAGAATGAAGGCGTGGGACGTTATAGTTCTGTTTCTATGAATTTCGACTTGACAGTTAACCGGAAGTCAGACATTGATGCCAACTTGTTACGAGTACAAACAGCTGATTCACGACACACGACACGAACGGAAATGTATATACTCGAATGTAAATCCAGAATCAATTATTCTTTGTACGACCATTCATAACTCACATAAGATAAACAATAACATATAACATATTTAGGATAAGACTATAAGATAAAAATTGATCAATGCTCGAACAAATAAAACGCTATATAATGAAGTGATGTTTCTACTCACCATGTAGAAGAGCTCCTAAGGAAGGAAAAAATCCTACAAAGGAAATACAGTACTCATTGCTGAGTCACTATTTGCATTGGCATCGTCTGTTGAGGTTTCACTCTTCTGGCTATTTCATCCACCACGTAAACTGGGTACTAAGGTTTTTTGATTCACAAGATGCACGAGATTTCCCCTTCCTTACGTTATCGCGACCCGAAATATTCCGCTCCTTCAACCGCTCAATCAACGCATTATTTCTAGCTGCCATTGTTGGTGCTTTGTTAAGATTAACCAAGTGAACTGACAAAGACCGCGGAATAAAGTATTTGAAAGAACTGAGCACAACACAATAGACAGCTGATCGCACGTGGTTACAGAAAACAACAGATCGACAACAATGGTAAGCGGAACTAGAGTCTAACGCGCTCTGTCGGGGCGATCGGCTGCCTATAATTGGCTGTTCGTTAATTCACTTAGCTTCCGCCAAAAGGCAGCGCTCAGATTCAAGTCGAAACTCATAAGAACTGAGGTATATACATGTACACCATTGATACCAGTCTAGCCTTTTTTAAATATATATATATATATATATATATTACAGAGGAAAATATCATGTTGGCACACGCAGCTTCCCAAATTTGTATCCATATTTCGCCGGGGAGAACTGAACAGGATTCATGGATTTATTAACATTTTATTTGTCGGTACCGTATATAAGATAAGCTATTATCCGTCTCTCATTATCTCGGAAATCGTAGATCCGGAAGAGGGTATTGGTTTACTGTAATCTTACGTTTCGATACATGTAGTTACAGAAATTGATATCGAACAGCATAATTGAAAAACATTCATTAAAAACACAAATAACGAGTAAAATGTCCGGAAAACGTAATTAACCTAGATTTAACACTCGGAAGTGATTTAAAAATTGTTATTTGTCGGAATAGATTAGGTTTCTCATATGGGAGCGTAGAGAGAGAATTATTACGTTGAACTTTAAAGTCGTTAGGAGCTCATTTGTTGGAGTAATTAAAGCACGAGAAGATGATATCTCTCATGTACGGTTGTCTTGTCTTCCTCGTGGGCCATTGACGGTAGTTGTGGGAAGTTGTGAAGTTGGACTTCCTCTCCTCATCAGCTGTGATTATTGGACAGCATTTTTGTACACCGTGTGTGTACCTTTGTATTACCAAAAAAAAAAAAAAAAAAAGTAAGTTTCAGTTCGACCAGAATTAAATTAAGGGACTGTTGCGTGTAGTATTTCAGAGGAAATTGGTTTTCTGTTATTGTATAGTATATTAAAATTCGTGTAGTTGAAGATAGGTGGTTGTAGCGGCACCTACATTCATTTCTTCGAAGTTTCATAAACTTGACTTGAATTGAATGAATATTGCTCAAGTCACGAAGTTGATACTACCATTCCCGGATAGGTAACGCACATTATTAGGTGCGAGATATTCTCTGTCGAATGAGACACGTTTGTCACAGAATCATAGTCTCCGGTGAAAAATTATTCTTAAGTTCAGTCTCAAGTGATTCCCGTCAAGTTTTCCATGTTAGCCCACATTTTAAATAAGAATGGGGTATTTCCACTCTACTTAAGTTGATAAGAGGATTTAACATGAAAAATAAAACTGCAAGGTTGGATGTTCCTAATATTGCACATTAATAGCTTTTATGCCTTTGCTGGCGGGATGTAGTGTTTACAGTGCACTATGTCTTCTGGTATGGGCTATATCAAATTTGTTACTTTCATTGACCTTTCTCAGTCTCATCCTTGGCTTTGACAATGTGAAAGTGACTGAGGTATGAGTGATGCTGGTAATACCATTCCTTATGCAGCCAGTCCCAGTTATGAATGGTGTGAAAATATCGCTCATAGGGTCAGTTGGTGCATGCATTCCAGTGGGCTTGGCAGACTAATATGTAATAGCAACGGCTGGCTCGGTGAGGAAAGCAACGGGAAACTACCTCACTCCTCATTTCCCTAGTACGCCTCTTCAGTGACGCCTAGGCTATTTATGACAGCTGTTGGCGGAACTGCAGAGGATCAAACCAGCCTTTGGGCTGACTACCCAACATACATACAATAGCTTTTATGAGCCACAAGCTAAGTATTCAATAACGTGGTGAATTTACATCTTTCTAATTCGAAAGTTATGAATGCATGTTACTTTTGATTACAATTATTCTTATGCATTTCATTTACTATTGTTGCAGATATATTACTTAAAAAATAAAACGTTGAAACAATAGTGGAGTATAAATTTATCATGAAAGAGGAAGCTATTACGACGGCACTTTAGTTTTCCAATAAATGAAATTTGTAAACTCTACGAATGTGAATGTCTACCCCTTAATTCCGATTCCTGATACGGGGTCGAGGATGAGGCGAGATGAAATTATGTGGCACGCTTTTTTTCCTGATACTAACCTTGGTTGAGGAGCTATTGAAAATGAAATGAATGAAATTGTGCTGAGGATGTGGAGGGAATCTTTGTGGCCTATGAGCAAGAAGTTGACCCGGCATTTCCCTGGCAGTGAAATGGGAAACGACAGAAAACCATTCTCAGGATAGCCAACGGTGGTGTTTGCAACTGGTCATCTCCCGAATGCAGAGTTTGGCTTCATAGCCGTAGCGCGATAACACGCGCGGCCACTCCAATCGGTGTATACTCTGTGTATAACACAATGAAATTAATTTGGGCATTATAGGGTTAACTCAACATTCTTGCTATGTACGTCACAAAGTGGAACAGATGCCTCAATAGTAGTCGAACATCATTCACTAATATTAGGGGAGTCTTATACCGATCAGACTAGTACAGTAGTTTCGAATAGTTGTACTTGGTTAAGAAAACAAAACCAAAGGATTCGAATACTGTGATCCTTGTCAGGGCTGAAGTGTGGTCCTGGAAGTTACAATCGATGGCGGTGTGCTGTGTGTGGGAGCAACAGCCTGGTACGCCTTATAATTGCGGGTTATTGTATGTGAGGGTGGATCGCGGCGTGCTATTGCCGGTGCCTGGCACCACACAACAGAGGTCTGAAATAGGACAATCAATAAAGTAGCCACTTCCTGATATTATACTTATGTACGTTTTCTCAATGTCGAGTAGTGTCACTGCTAATTAGGAGGGTGAGGTACTTTATTCTGCAAGAGGAGTCAAGTTGCTTATGTTCATAGACCTATTTTGGGACGGAATAATACTTGTGAGTGTAGGCGAATAAAATTGTAGGTCTGAGTGGGGTACGGTACACCATTTGGTACGAAGTTAAAAATATCTTTATCATCTTCGTCACAACTGAAGCGTAAATAAAAATAGCAGCACAGTTCTTTTTATAGATACTGTATTCGAAAAAAAAAAAAAAGTTTCAGGGATTTTGGACCAGAAATGGCCAACAAGACGAAAATGAGATTGTAATACTAGTAGATACTGCAAATACTGGACCAGATTGTGGGATGTTTTTTGCATGTACAGCCATTTTTAAAAGTCCTGCGGAAACATTTAGAACACATTGTGCGTCTCGTTAACTGGGCACTCCGACTCCAGCTTCGTTTTCTCTAGAATTCAAAACGCCCCAGACAAACCAGTTTTAATGTGATTAGCATCGAACTTTGCAGTAACTCCCGCCTATAGCCTATGTTGTTTATTATTATTAATAATTAATTAATAATAATTAATGTTTAGAATGTTTGCGTTCACTTGGAAGAATCAACTTTTTTTAAGATCCGATGCAACTTAATAACAAAAAGGTTGTTAAAATATATTTCAATAATTAATAAACAAATATTATACTACAAATTATTCCTTTGACCTTCCTAAACTAAACAATTAAGTTTCAAACCAGAAAAAAGAATGGTGCGCCTAGAGAATTTTGACCGAGCTCGATAGCTGCAGTCGCTTAAGTGCGGCCAGTATCCAGTATTCGGGAGATAGTAGGTTCGAACCCCACTGTCGGCAACCCTGAAAATGGTTTTCCGTGGTTTCCCATTTTCACACCAGGCAAATGCTAGGGCTGTGCCTTAATTAAGGCCACGGCCGCTTCCTTCCCACTCCTAGCCCTTTCCTGCCCCATAGTCGCCGTAAGACCTATCTGTGTCGGTGCGACGTAAAAACAACTAGCAAAAAAACGAGAATTTTGAAAAAAGTTTTTTTTGAAAATAGAGCCACAATTCCAAAACTAATTGCTCAGTTTAAACCAAGTTAGACTATCTTAACTGTCTAAATAAATTTGGTATAAATCAGGCTTAAAATTAACCAATATAAAAGTAAAGTACCGTCCCCCTTCCCTAAAAGCTACCCCCTGCAGAAAATGATGAGAAATTTATATGTCTGAACAATACAGTGTAACAATCCCAACACAAAGAAAGAGGTGTGCTAGATAAACAGAATTCGGGAAGCATGTTTGCACGTCTGAATGATGACGCCTGTTCAAATTTGCGCGCTAGTCGACGAAGAGTTTACATTAAATACGTGCTATACACGTAGCGAGCGGTGGGCGTCGTCCGGTGTTGACGTTGTGAGGTAGGTGTGAGTTAAACGTGCCTGTAAGGCAGTATCAGCAGCTTACTGAGTTTGAACGAGGCCGTGTATTGGACTACTAAAAGATGGGTGTTCTTTCCGTGACATTGTAGAAAGGGTGTATCCACAGTGCATCGGTGTTGGCTACAATGGTCACGGAAAGTCCCCGTCTCAAAAAGACCGGGTTCCTGTCGCACTCGGGCCACTACGGAGAGGGAAGACCGCTGTATCCGCCGTATGACTGTAGTATAACTTAACTTAAAGCGTAGAATTCTGTAGTGTTAGCTGCAAACTACAGCTTTCTGAGTGCGACCATTCGAGAAATATTTAATTTTAAAAGGTAGCTTGTCAAAATTGAATGGTTTTATTGATTGTAGTTATCTTTAAAAAATGGTTCTAAAACGATTCTCGTAATAAATTGTATGTTATCTTAATCAGAAGTGTCCAAATGATTTTATGAGCAACTTTTCATAAAAGGTCATTTTTGCCTCGAATGTACCCCTTTATAGATATATTTGCGTATCAAGCACGAAAAGCAAAACTTAAGCATACGAATCCAGATACAATATATTATTAAAAATCTCTGTAAAACAATTGAAAGTTTTTAAAGTGAAAGGAAATGTACCATTGAGTCAATTTTTCTCATATTTGTTGCACTTTGAAAATGCAACGATATAGCAACCATTTTATATTATGACTTACTTTTTTTTTTAAGAATCCGCTGATGTTATGACGGCTTTAGTGGCCTAGACTGTGTTGTGTGTAGAATGCAACTGTTTTAGATAGCACGTGCTAAACAGTGTTATGATATGGATTCCAGAGTTCGTAACTAACACATCCTAGCTCATTGAAGAAAACAACATTTGAACATTTAGCTTCTGTGCTGAAAATCAGGACCTTCAACAAGAAAAATCAATTTTGTGTTTAATACAGATTGCACACTATTGCTTATACTGGTTGATTAGAATTTATTTACCAAATAATATCGTCATGTATAACATGCCCTAGTTTTGCGCATTTTATAGAAGAAAATGAGAACGTCTTGCTGTTTCATATGATTGCAGGTTTATGATTTCAGATGTTGAAAGAAAAGTTTTGTAGGGAACGTTTTTCATAATCACGTTTACTAAAATATATTTCTTGAAGGAATTAAATTAAATAGATAATAACATAATAAATAATAATAGCAATAAAATACATTTTACTATTTGTGACATGTATTAGTATATATGTATTTGTGCCTCCAACATTTTCCAATAGTTTTTAACACTATTTGAATTTTCACCACCTTTTGTTCTTCAACAGCCTTATAGGCATTTAATGTTTCGAAAGCAGAATGTTGCTTCTGTATTCGAGGATGAAGTTTCTTCCATTAAGTGATACCAAATCTGCGCTTTTCCCGCTAAAATGCATGGAGGACTTAAGTCAAGGTTGTTCAGCAGATTTAGGTTTCCCTCTTTCGATTGCGTCTTCAACTTCTACAGTTGGCGATCTTCGAAACACAATGATGGGACCGTACTTTATTACCCGGAGCCCTTCTCTACAACATACTCGTCCGTCCTTCTTCCCTTTCTTCTTCTTTTGATTATTAACGTCATCTTTCTCTTATAGCAGACGTATTTCCAGTTGATACAATCTTCTGTTGTCATTTCCTTCACTGAAATAATATAAAGTAATTCTTAGTTCATCGTCATAGGCATTCACTCGCCGGCGAGTATAATTTGTTGTTGTTTTCCGAGTTCATGTTACCGATTTTGGGTTTTGAGAGACCATTTTCTAGAAGTCCCTGTTTTAGAACCTGACGGACATTTCTGATTTTTACGATCCTTCCGACGGTCTCTTTTATCGGAATAGGTCTTAGTCTCTGTTGTTCGAAAATTGTATTTTTTTATGCTATTGGTTTAACGTCGCAATAACATATCGGAAGTTTTCGGCGACGCAAGGATGTGAACGGACTAGGATTGGGAAGGTTGTGGCCGTTGCCTTAATTAAGGCACAGCCCTGGTGTAAAAATGGGAAACCAATTTCAGGACTGCCGGTTATGGGATTCGACCCCTCTATTTCCCAAATGTAAGCTCACAGGTGTGTGACCCTAACCGCACGGCCAGCTCGCTCGGAGTGTTCGAAAATTATTGATTTAAAGAATCCTTAGTTGCACATAAAATATAGAAGTTAGTACAATACTTTTTTACAATTTGCTTCACGTCGCACCGACACAGGTCTTATGACGACGATGGGATAGGAAAGACCTAGGAGTGGCAAGGAAGCGGTCGTGGCCTTAATTAAGGTACAACCCTAGCATTTGCCTGGTATGAAAGTGGGAGACCACGGAAAACCATCTTCAGGGCTGCCGACAGTAGGGTTCGAACCCACTATCTCCCGGATGCAAGCTGACAGCTGCGCGCCCCTAACCGCACAGCCAACTCGCTCTGTTAGTACTTCTTCTTCTGTGAATCTGTCGTGAGACAGGTATCAACTGGACAGCCTCCACGATTTCTGTCCTGAGCGTCTTGCTTCAGTTGTTCATTGCTTCTCCCTTGTTTGACATCTGTTAACATTCCAACCCTTCTTCTTTCTCTTCCTTTACTCCCATCTATTTTTCCCTCCATCACCCTCTGTTGAAGACAATTTCTACGTAGTACGTGACCCAACCAGGGTATTTTCCTCTTCCTTATCGTTTTCATCAGGTGTCTCTTCTCTCCAACTTTTCTTAGCACTTCATAATTTCTCACTTTATCTGTCCACTTTTTCCATTCTTCTCCACAACCATATTTCAGAACTTTCCAAATATTTTCTTTCTTTCTTTCTTTCTTTCTTTCTTTCTTTCTTGATGTCCATGTTTCAGCTCCATACGACACTACACTCCACACAAAACACTTTGCGAACCTCTTTCTTAAATCAATAGGTAGGAATTGCCTTAGATGTCAAAAGCCCTCTCACCTTTCCGAAGGCTTCTCGTTAGTACTATATTACTATTACTACGTGCTGGGAAATCATATTAAGCCACGACCCTTGCAAAACGCAGGAAACCAACCTATTTCGGTCACATCTTCCGAAATGACAAATATGATTAGGGGAGATGATCTTTCGGAATAGGTATATTACCGGTATGCAAAATGCTTATAAAGTCTTATACTTTTTTATTTGCACTTTTCGCGACTTGTAAGCCACTTTTCAGTGTTCTTTGAAAAAGTGCGAAAGTTACTGAAAATGCGAAATTTATACTAAAATGTTATATAAATGCGAAACTGACGACTTTTTCAGTTAAAACTTTAATTATGTTTATATTATTCTGCTGGCAACTTGCACCGAGGAATTTGTGCACCATCGGTCTGTTTGCATACGCTGTTGGCTGTTAAGTTCAGATACGGTACCCAGAGTTTGCCCAAGCAGTATTTGGGGTCCTACCAAGATTACAGTAAATACAGTTGAATTGCAAGTGATAGAACGCGAATCACAGAACAGAACGTTCAGATATGTTCCAAGATTTTCTTGATGATTGATGAATTTAATTTGGTATATTTTCTGCTTATTATTCTGACGTTGCATCTAGGCTATATAAATTTGGCTTTTTCCATTATTCTTTAGCTTATGTCATTTTAAAGTGAATGTGCGATTTTACTATATGTATGAGTTTTATTTTATGCAAATGCAATTTTAATTTCATTTTAATATTACCAAAGACTTAACTCATTTAACTCAAATTCTACGATTTTTCTTCAGAACACAGTAAAATGTATAAAGACTACACAAAGCTACACGTCATCATCATCTGTTTATCCTCCAAGGTCGGCTTTTCCCTCGGACACAGCGAGGGATCCCACCTCTACCGCCTCAAGGGCAGTGTCCTGGAGCTTCAGACTCTTGGTCGGGGATACAACTGGGGAGTATGACCAGTACCTCGCCCAGGCGGCCTCACCTGCTATGCTGAACAGGGACCTTGTGGAGGGATGGGAAGATTGGAAGGGATAGGCAAGGAAGAGGGAAGGAAGCGGCCGTGGCCTTATGTTAGGTACCATCCTGGCATTCGCCTGGAGGAGTAGTGGGAAACCACGGAAAACCACTTCCAGGATGGCTGAGGTGGGAATCGAACCCACCTCTACTCAGTTGACCTCCCGAGGCTGAGTGGACCCCGTTCCAGCCCTCATACCACTTTTCAAATTTCGTGGCAGAGCCGGGAATCGAATCCGGGCCTCCGGGGGGGGGGGGAGCTAATCACGCTAACCACTACACCACAGAGCTACACGTACAAATCAAAATGCTAAATATCTGGTTTCAAAACACTAAAAGTGACCGCCCCTACTGATGATTAACGGGAAAGGTGGACGTGGACAGATGATTATCCTGGGCCACGAAACCTCTGACAGCTTCGATATCTACGATACGCCATATCGGTGAGGAAACTGTTCAAGAAGAAGAAGAAGAAGAAGAAGAAGAAGATGATGATGATGATGATGCTTGTTGTTTTAAGGGGCCTAACATCTAGCCCATCGGCCCCTGATGGTACGAAATGAGACGAAATGCAATGACAAAATAAAAATCCAAAATCCTCCACTGACCAGAATTCAAAGCGTGAGGACGAAAAATGAACGGATGGATATGAAGTTAAAACAATCAGTGGAGACGACCCGCAATGCCTCAGTCTCAAAACTTGACGGAAAACAATAGTAATACTGACCAAGGGACTGCTTCTATAGCTCAATACTGAATCGATGATGCTTGCAAGCTAAAGGGGTCCAAAATACAGGTCATCGGACTCTCATAATGGTACTTATCGCTTGGAAAGTAGAACCATGGTATTTGACATGGTGCGGTACTAATCAAAAGTATCGTAGACTCGCGGTATTCCACACATTATGGTACTACTCACAGGTAATGAAATTCGCACATGTAATACAGACCTATGGTGTTTCACACATAGCGGCGCCATTTACAGGCAACGCAAACCTATGGTTTTCATCACATAAGTGTACTAACCACAGGGACTCGTACTATCCCGTGGTGTTCCTCACATAGTGAGTACTAATGATAGGCAAGCCAGAACCCTGGTGTCGCTCATATAGTGCTACTAATCACAGGTACCGTAAAAGCCTGACCGCACGGTGCTCCTGCGTGCTACTAATCAAAAACCTATTTGGTACCTAACATAGTGCTACTACGCGCAAGTAATAGCAACCCATGGTGTTCCCCGCGTGGTGGTACTTATCACAAGTAGTTTCATGGTTCCAATCCAATCATCCCTTGGTCGCCCCTTTTAGTCGCCTCTTACGACAGGCAGGGTATATCGTGGGTGTATTCTTCGTCTGCGTCCCCCACCCACAGGGGGTTGTGTGTTTGGTCCGCGAGAGGTATTTTATTTCCCTCAAGTCCGCCGGCAAGCCGGTTAGGACCCCCCTATCCGCAACCTGGGACGCGCCACGTGCGAGTATCACCTCTGCCCCTGCTTCGCCAGCGTAGTAGGTTCGTGGAGAAGAAGAAGAAGAAGAAGAAGAAGAAGAAGAAGAATTGTTTTAGATTTTAGAGGTAGAATTTTCTTCTGATTAGAGATTTTTCCTCGTTCGAGTAAATCTAATGACACGGGTCTCTCGCATAGCATCTGCTTCGGGATTCGATTTCGCAGTCTTGAACGTTGGAACCTCAGAACTGCGCTACACAGACTGAACTTTCAGGCCGGAATCCTTTGATAGAACACAGAGTGTCACCCTCCACCGCTTTACTGTAATTTCGTTGAGAACCGTTCTCTGAAACATAAGCGTGATCAGCAGCCTTGATATGCCAGACCTTTGTAAGGCCCTTGCGCTCTGTTCCTGCGGTTATCAAATTAGCCTCTCTTGTCGTTCCCGCTGAATAGGCTTGTCATGTGGCCAGAATGCCGCTAATACGGCCACTTGTGTCAGAGTGTGTGCAACTCCAGTAGTTACTTCAATCTGCCTGTTTATCTCGCTCCTGTGTCCGTCCTTTATATTCCTCGACGTTGATATGAACTACTAACGGTATCGCCGAACTTCGCAGATAACTCTTCCGAGAAGTTGGATAATATCTCCCTAGATATTCCTTCCAATTCTGGATTGTAATTTTACACTTCCCTTTATAATATTTTGTTTACACCTGTTAAACATATTGGCCTGGAGACGTAACGTAGAAAGCGAAGTGTCGTATTCGGAGCTGCAGTCTCTCTGGCCGTGATTCAATTCCTGTTGAAAGGTTGTATATTTTCAGAATTCATATAGTCATACTAAGAAATTACTAGGGTAGTAGGTTTTACAAATCATGATGAGTCAGTCAGAAACATTGGTAAGCATGTGTATGATGATCATGTGACACCAGATGGTGACCATGGGTATAGAGGATATAATAGTGTTTTTAGTACCCTATGCTGTCTAGAACAGTCTGAGAAACGTTAAAGTCGTCATGGCAACACTTAAGCGGAGTCATTGCCATACATAGTTGCGTAGAAACGTGCTTCATTTTATTATTCTGCTTCTTGACATTCCCAGTAAATTGAGTTCGACACCTCATGTGGATTAAGCCCGTTTTTGTGGCCAGATGCCTTTTCTGACTCCAACCCTGTGTGGAAGGATGTATTTATTATTACGTGTTATATATTTACATATTGGTTTCACGTCGCACCGATCGGGAGAGGTCTTATGGCAGCGATGGGATACGACAGGGCTAGGGCCGGGAATAAAGCGACCGTGGACATAATTAAGGCACAGCTCCAGCATTTGCCTGGTGTTGTGAAAATGGGAAACTACGGAAAACCACCCTCAGAGCTACCGACTGTGCTGTTCGAACCCACCATCTTCCGAATGCAATGCAACAACTACACGGTGTGAACCGCGCAACCAACTCGTTCGATTTACGTGTTTCTGTGATAGTTGATAGTGTGGTGTGTTATATGCAAGTGAGGACGTGTATTAAGACAGACCCCGAGCCACAGGAATTTACCAGACACTGCTGAAATCCACGAGAATCGAACTTAAGGCCCTGTGAACCGAAGGCCTCTACGCTGACCATTAGCCAAGGAGACGGATCAAAAATTGACTCAGTAATGTTATGTTATGTTATGTTATGTTATGTTATGTTATGTTATGTTATGTTATGTTATGTTATGTTATGCTACTGCTAGCTTGTAATGGTAGTTTCTAAGATAAGACTAAGAATATGACCGAGCAAGTGGCTGTGCGGTTTGTGTCTCGTTTGTATCAGCTTGCATTGGGTTCGAACCCCACTGTCGGCAGCCCTGAAAGTGATTTTTCGTAGTCTTCCATTTTCACACTAAGTAAATGCTGGGGCTGTACCTTAATTAAGGCCACGGTCGCTTTCTTCCCTTTAGTAGTCCTTTCCTATCCCATCGTCGCCATATCGGTGTCGGTGCGACATAGGCCTAAAGCAGATTTGAAAAAATTAAGAATATGAATTGCGCTTATGTTGTGTTATTTTCTGAAATTTTATTTCTAGTTTGTAACCGAAGTAAGAATATTTTTCTTACAAGTTCACTGTTAAAAGGTGGTAAGTATAAAAGAGGACCACGAGTCCTACCTTCGCCACTACTAATTAAGGCAAAATATAATAATAATAATAATAATAATAATAATAATAATAATAATAATAATAATAATAATAATAATATGACCCTTTATTTAAGAATCTTTTAAGTATAATTCAGAAAGCTTTCACTAAAAATATTGCAGGTACCATGGCAACTTTCTAGACTATCCTATATTCCGTACTCGACTGCACCCCGTCCGGAAACCCTGGATTTTCCCGCATAAGTTTTACTTTTCATATGTGTTACATAATACTATTGTTACACATAAGACAGTGTCTGTTTTATTGATCTAATTTAATTTAGGATGACCCAATTAGCATACACGCATACACACACACACACGCATACAATTATACTTGAAAATGAATGACGACAGTTCACTAATTAGTGGCTATTTACAACATTTCTAGACCTTACAGTAGGTCTGCAGGTGGGCAGTCTATACCTGGAACGGCCGCTCCTTCCGTAATCCTGATTGACAGTTCTCCTTTCACTTCGCTACGAATGCACCAATCTGTTCGCTCAACAGGTCCCCGTAGTTGCGTTCAGACACAGGCCTGTTTTGTTAGCACGCAGCCTGACGACTGCAAACTTGCCTCTACTCAACATAGCGACGGCCTAGAATGAATACCTCGTATCTCACAAAGTTCTTCCTATCCAATTTTTCCCTTAAGACTCGCCACGCCTCCCAGCCACACATGGATATGTAGTCCATCAGAACAATGTACGTTGTGTTCTTTTTTCCTATGCCGGGGTGTGAAGGAAAATGAACCTTACCTTACCGTACTATAGGAAAGCATGTTTGTGTGACATATTTACTAACTCCTAGAGTATAAGTTTTATAAGGTTCATTTTCCTTTACTAGTGAGCATAGGAAAATAAACCCAAAGAACATTGTTCTGAAGGACTGCATATCCATGTGTGGCTGCGAGGCGTGACCAGTCTTAAGTGAAATAATAGATAGGAAGAACTTTGTGAGATACGAGGTATTCATTCTATAGAGCATCCAGAGTTAAGAAAAGGCTACAGCCCTTATGGGCCTGCTGCCTTCCACTGTTGCCATACTCGCTCACTCAGCGCGGCTCGGACACTGCTTGCGAAATACAGTCATGACATAAAATTATACAACGCTTGGTACAGCTGTTGCAAGACTATTAATAATCTAAATGCCAGATTATCTCCAGTCATTAATGAAATTTCGTTTTGCCATAACGTTTCTAAGGATAATAGCCCACTGACTGTATCATTCGAAATAGAGGAAGAGTTTGAACATGCAGGGATGCGAACTAAATAATAATAATAATAATAATAATAATAATAATAATAATAATAATAATAATGATAATAATATGCATATCCAGAAACTGAAATGATTGTCTTGTTTCTTATATCTGAGAAAGTTTCATGATCGTTGTTGCTTTAAGGGAGCGCAGTGCTGAGTCTATTAGCCCCCAGAAACATTTCATTATTAAGGCATATACTGTGTGGTTACAACACAGGAAGCTGACGGCGAGATATCTCTGTCTCGGTGATGTATCCTTCAGCTCATTTCAGATAAATTTACTCGTAAGTGACAACAGATGCAAGGGCTTCATGTTTATCACAAAATACGATAACTTAAATATTCTTCCGCAACATAAAATACGGAATGCTGAATGACCTATTCGTATGATTTCTTAAAATCAGGTAGTTCGGAGTTGCTGTTTTTCGGAAGTGAGGATTGTGTTCAGAGTTGGCGGTTCATCTCTAAAATAGAATTCATGAACAGTGCGCCGTATTCCACTTCTGACAAAATCATGGTATTTAATGAGTCTGGAATTACTGCGAATTAACTGTTTCCTTTCCCGCTTCTTGCTGGGACTCTGGAGTGCCCTTCGCTGGCTTCCTTCCTTATTTTGAAGACGGAAGTCTTCGAAATTCCTAAAAACTTTGCGGCTTTATCTGCTACCCCGTTTACACTTCGTCCTGGATGCTTTGTTTTCAAATATGAAAATGAATTAAGCACCATTTGCCGTTCCTTTCTCCTGACAACTTCACTACTTATCCTTTTCACATGTTCAGCTATAATTTAAATGTATTACTCGCTGACTGATTATATAAAAAATACTAAACAGACAAAAACTATACACGATACACACAACCAAAAGCAATGCAATACACGAAAAATGAAACACAATAAATTATACTGTATTTATAACAAAACACTATGCGCCCCAGGAAGACGATCACTTCACTCTGCCGAATATCTCCCAATCATTGTAATGAGTGACACACACAGAAAGGGAAACATGCCGCACTGACCTCACCAATGATGATTCGCAGTGGTTAAGCTGAGTTATTACACGTGTTGTCTACTGTACACACTTCCGCACTACACGCTGAAATGTGGCGCGCAATGCGACAAGCATGGCCGGCTGTTCCGTGTACTGAACCGCATTTACGATATTTAAAAGGATAAACTCAAAGATATCAAAATGATTTTACGTCTTATTTAGTATTGTATGGCACAACCAATCCTTGTTTCATAAGAAAAAGTATACATTTTGATAGGAATTCATTATAATGTTTATATACATGTAGAACTAAAGTGGGTAACACCAACAGAAGTAAAAGCCCATAAGGCCTGTAGTCTTTTCTTAACGCTGGATGCTCTATAGGCCATCGAATTAGGTAACTCACAATCAGCATGCCTGCTACACACACTGAACTACTCAACACGTATCACTTGACAGTAACACAGCACGACCAACAACATTTCAGCGATAGTCCCCGTCGCACTACTCAAATACACTCTACTACAACAACTCTCTTAACATCACTCCCAGCCGGGCTGAGTGGCTCAGACGGTTGAGGTGCTGGCCTTCTTGACCCCAGCTTGGCAGGTTCGATCGTGGCTCAGTCCGTTGGTATTTGAAGGTGCTCAAAACGTAAGCTTCGTGTCAGTAGATTTACTTTTTTTTTTTCTCGCGAACAGGAGACAACACGGAAAATCTAAGATATGCATTTGGACATGTACGGTATGTACTTGCGTATGATGCCACTAGATGGTGTATGTAAACAACAGTGTGGATCTAAGCATGCCCCCAAGTTCACTGTGTGAGTGAGAGCGTCACAAAATGGAAGTCAACAAGCAGGATCACCGATCGTATATTAAAAATAGCAGTTCTCCACGGCAGAAATGCATGCCGACGCCATGCAGAGCTGCGGGAAGCATTAGGTGTGTGACTATGATCTAATCCCCAAAGTCAAGAAGCCATTACGTGGAGAACAGTTTGCTAACAAAAAGGACATCGTAACAGCATTTCGGAGAGAGATGTCACACGTTAGCGATACACATGTAGCGAATGGTATTCATCGCCTACCTCACCGCCGGCAACGCACACTGGAAACCTTGGATGATTATTTCGAAGGTCTGTAACCAGTGAAGACCTGTCCTTTGTACGTAGTCCTGTGTATTTGCTGTCTGTACCATAATAAAACAGTGTTTACCAATGGCCTGTGTTCTGCCACTTTCCTACGAGAATCTCCTAAAGTCAGAATTTGTCTTCAGGCACTATGCATAAGTTCATGCCCTATATTTCCAAATGAATATCTTAGATTTTCTGTGCTTGTTGTCTCCTGTTCTCGAGAAGAAAAATAGTTGCCATGACTTATGACTCGTTCTCGTTTTTTTTTTTTTTTTTTTTTGTTAAAACATCGCAACATTTTAGTCATGGCATTGTTAGAAATGCAGATAAAAATGGATGTCTCTAGCCCCACATGCAATCTACAGTGAGAAGCCATTTCGTGTGATGAGCAATTGTTAACTTGTACTCTTCATGTTTCACTTCCATTGAAACGCTTTAAGTTCAGCTGATCCCTAATAGGTTAACAAGCCAGTAAGTTTGTACAGTCGTGGACAGAGGCCTGTTATTTCACAGTCTTCTGGAAGCAGTATTTTTTATGTATGCCCTCGGTTGCCAGAAAGTTTCTTTCGTCAAAGTGTGCTGAAGGCTAAGTCGACTAACACGATTACGTCCCGAGAATACGAAGACTTCTTGTTAAAGGAGGAAGCCATGCTGGTGCACATTCAGTTGTTATTGGAGTCCTGTAAACCACTCTACTTTAAGGAGGTCAGTAATATACTGCCAGGGAAAGCCATTGATTTTCATGAAATATTTAGCTGTAAGACAACAAATATGGGATATTGTTTTGCTTCGGCACACTGATTCTTCGGTGTTTATTGGATATTGCCTTGATATACAGTACGTATGCAAACACATAGCAAAGGTTGTCGTGAAGTAACACAAGTCGTAGTAGTTAACTATTGAAAACATACGTATTAAATGATTCAACAAAAAAAGCAAAAAGCTAAGATAAAAACAAGTTGTAGTAGTATCGATTCAACAAATCACTTCTTTCTCCATCTGCCGTCCACAAGTTGTAGCAACAATTTTGGAAAAATTATTATTAATAATATATTCTCAAAATGAGTAATCAGAGATTGACCAAAATAATTTTCTGAACCTTACCGTATCAATGAAAGTAAAAAAAAAAAAAAAAAAAAATTCGCTGCTCGAAGTTGGAAAAGATCTTCAGAAAAATAGGCATCACAGATGACATTGTGTTAGTCAGATCTAAGTTCAGAAAATGAGTCGACAATTACCGCTTTACAGTCCAGCTCCATGGCTAAATGGTTAGCGTGCTGGCCTTTGGTCACAGGGGTCCCGAGTTCGACTCCCGGCAGGGTCGAGAATTTTAACCATAATTGCTTAATTCCCCTGGCACGTGTACTGGGCGTATGTGTCGTCTTCATCATCATATCATCCTCATCACGACGCGCAGATCGCCTACGGGTGTCAAATCAAAACCTGCACCTGGCGAGCCAAAGTTTTCGGACACATCCCGGCACTAAGAGCCATACGCCATTTAAATCACCACTTTGCACACCATCCAAGCACTGCCACCAATAAAACCTTGTCAGAAGTTCGCGAGAAAAGCCACAGCGAGAAGATGAAGAGATTTTGTGAGAAGAAGAAGAAAACGAAATCGGTTAAATAAGTTCAATCGCGCTTCTTAGTTGAGCATAACGAATAATAATAATAATAATAATAATAATAATAATAATAATAATAATAATAATAATAATAATAATAACGCTCACCGAGCTCGATAGCTGCAGTCGCTTAAGTGCGGCCAGTATCCAGTATTCGGGAGATAGTAGGTTCGAACCCCACTGTCGTCAGCCCTGAAGATGGTTTTCCGTGGTTTCCCATTTTCACACCAGGCAAATGCTGGGGCTGTACCTTAATGAAGGCCACGACCGCTTCCTTCCCACTCCTAGCCCTTTCCTGTCCCATCGTCGCCATAAGACCTATCTGTGTCGGTGCGACGTAAAGCAACTAGCAAAATAATAACGCTCACTACCAGGAAACCATAGATACACACCTGTTTTAGTGTAATAGTACGTACATCGTTCAGTTGTTTTCCTTTAAAGTTAATACAAAAGTACTGGAGTAATGGTGTGTGTATAAATACGCTCATCTACTATAGTGTCACCTGTCCCCTAAAAGTAACGGTCCTCAGATTTTTTTCTGTAGACACGAACTCAAGCCGCTCCGATACACACAGATAATTGATGATGGGGAAAACTGGGAGCGCGGCGTTGGCGTATTTAGCTTGGTGCTCTTGAGTTGGAGAGGTAGGAGGGAAGGAGTGCGTACGATACAGTGGCAAATCACCGAATATCCGAGTATATCCTAATGGATACTCTGCATCATCCCCAGTTCGACTGCTATATATCATAAACAATCCCATTAAATATTAGCGTTTAGCGCAGCCCTCTGTGCACGAACTAAATACCAACGGTTTTCTGTTCGTAGTTAGCTCTGTGGCCTTCCTCACCTTAAGTATTATCTCGTAGTTATCATCTTATTTTATTACCAATTCCGCAATGTTCAGCTACTTTATGCACTCACTGTCAGTTTCATTCAACATGTTCATCCTTAACTTGATGTATATATCATTATTACGAAGTTTCCCTCTGTCATTGTTCTCATTTGCTCCCCGCAGGAATCATTCTCGTTACTTTAATATATTTACTCTGATTTATGAGCAAAGTATCCCGAGGCCACCCCACTTTGCTCGCGTAAAAGCTAAAGCTGCTTAAAAACCTAGAGATATTAAAATATGTCTGTGCAGTCATTTTTTTTTCTTATAAAATACTGTATACAGACAATTACAAACTCATTGGGTTGGCTTTGCAATACAGTACTTGATCAGTTTTTGTCCCGAATTTTTCTTCCTGGTATAATGTACAGCTTAAGTACGTGAAATGGTTCACTTGTTCCAACTTCATGTTTGTATCAGAATTTGAGTTATGTCTCAAATGCTGTGGTATCTCACGCTCAGTAATAACGCACATATTTTGATGAGGCTGTTTACAGTACTTGCCAGGTGAAAATTGAATGTTGTGTGTCATAAAGTTGGGTAATATATGACATACTTCCGTCATGTTTCATTAAATGCACAGTATTTATCGGACTCGGTATAACATCACGTCTCCGTGTTTAATACAACATTGCCTACTGTATGCTTCACTTGATGAGCTTTGGGATTTACTTAGAGCGCCCTATACTGAAACCTACCATTAGCAAGATATGATATATAGAGTGGGTATTGTTCCTTAGACGTGGAGGTAATTGGGGCCCATTGATTGAGACTTGAACACGAAGCTAAGAGCTCATTGAAGCATAGAGGAATTAAACTTAAGTTCTAAACCACAGCATTGCTTCTGTAGTGCGATCAACGAAGTGTTTCGTCTACAATATGGTACAATTTACGTGAGTTAATATTCGCAATTTTCTTGTCTCAGGGAATTTTATTTTCTATCGTTAGTTTTAACTGCGTAGTAAACACACAGTACAGTGTTTCATATGCTATTGTGTAATAAGATCTGAAGACTATACTGAATGGTGTGGGTTTTTTTATAGTCTGTTGTAACACAAAAAAACACTTTTGATATATTTTAACATTCGTTTCAAATAATTAATATCCCTAGTTTGTGCAGCCTTAGAAAATGAAATGATTCAATCCATTTTATTATGATGAATGATTAAAATATGAAACCAGAACTATATAATCGTTCTGTTGAGAAGTGACTTATCACGTTTTCAAGGAGTCCTTCAACTAAAGAATAGACACAACCAATGTTGTGGTTCAGGAAGGGTAAACATGGTGATGTCTTCCTCTTTTTGCTAAAGAGTGAGTAATTCAGGCTGTTAGTAATGTTTAGTTCTAATCTGGAATTATGGAGTTGCTCGTCTAAAACGAGGAGGATGTTTGGCAACGTACAACCTATTTGTGACCACATGTGCAAGGATAAGGAATGGATAGAGCCCTACGCGAATATACAAAATAATATCCACATCCATGAAATGATTATCCGCGGATAATTTAAATATTTAACTACATTACACCCAAGGTATTGAAACGGATAGATCTGTTAACATAATAAAATAGGCCTGACACCTGGCACCAGGACCTCTACAGTCACAGGTTTATGAGGGATTTTCTCTTGCATCAACTACCGACGTATTGAACTTCGTTCCTTCCTTCCATTAATTGCGGATAGGAGCCAGTTAGGCTTAGGTCAGATTTACAGCTCTGTGGTCTCAAGACTCCTTATATGTTACTATTCTCCCATATCAGTGTCAGGGGTCTCTTTACCACAAGCAAAAACAAGAGTATACCTGAGTGAAAATCAATGAACGTCATTATTTAGAAATGATCAGCAAAATCATCCGCTCTGCCATACAGTTTGTATCAGCCAAGACACTAACTCCGCGGATTTCGCATCCGTGCAGGGCTCTAGGAATGGGATCACAGAATTACGACATGATGTAGCCGTGGCAAAGGCATCTACTATTTGTTGTTCTCATCTGCACTTGCGTGAAAGAAAAATCTGGTGGATTCAATAACTTCGTGCCTTCCACAAGGAATTGACGCATATTCGTGTGAAGTATGTAGTAACACAAGCGCTCGTAAAATATTAGTATTATTGATTTACGACAACAGGAATATGGAAGGTCTAGTGAAAAGGCGAGCTCCACGTACATACGAAAAGTTTCCTAGGCCCGTAAATAGTCTAATAGTCGGTAGAACTTCTGAAACTTGCTTCAGAGGAGATAGGGTAAGCAGGTTAAAAGAAAAGGGAATAATAAGGAAGAAAGCAATAAAAACGTAAATCAGTGTTAATTCCTTCAGAGAAACGATATAGAATATTTTATAATATTTAAAAATATGAACATTTACTCATCGCGGTACTCGCTTAGTCTGCTTATATGCTGAAATGCATTATTCTATTCGTGTACATGATTATTAATGTTACCTAATATATGATGTCACGGAATATGACAGACATTTCGTAATATTTTGCTTGCTTCCAGATACTGTAATCTTTCACGTACTGTTGTTGCCACCCTGTGCAACAGAAATAGTGTGAAGAAGGTATCAGGAAAATACTATGCTAATAAGTTGTTGGCTTTACGTCTCACTAACAGTACTTTTACAATTTTCAGACAGGCCGAGATTCCAAATTTTCTCCAACAGTATTTCTACGTGCCGGAATTTACTGACACAAAGCTATCGTATTTGAACCTGTAAATACCACTGGGTTAAGCTACAACTGTCTGATCCACTCAGTTTAACGAAAATGCATATGTCGTCGTTGCGCCTAGAAAAACGGCTATTTGATATACACTGACTGACAGAGCAAATGCAACACCAAGAAGGAGTGGTTCGAAAGGGATGAAAGTTGGGGAAAAAACAGAGACGGCACGGACGAATAATTGATGTTTATTTCAAACCGATATGCAGGTTACACAATGCGCACGGCATCGACTCAGTAGGATGTAGGACCACCGCGAGCGGCGATGCACGCAGAAACACGTCGAGGTACAGAGTCAATAAGAGTGCGGATGGTGTCCTGAGGGATGGTTCTCCATTCTCTGTCAACCATTTGCCACAGTTGGTCGTCCGTACGAGGTTGGGACAGAGTTTGCAAACGGCGTCCAATGAGATCCCACACGTGTTCGATTGGTGAGAGATCCGGAGAGTACGCTGGCCACGGAAGCATCTGTACACCTCGTAGAGCCTGTTGGGAGATGCGAGCAGTGTGTGGGCGGGCATTATCCTGCTGAAACAGAGCATTGGGCAGCCCCTGAAGGTACGGGAGTGCCACCGGCCGCAGCACATGCTGCACGTAGCGGTGGGCATTTAACGTGCCTTGAATACGCACTAGAGGTGACGTGGAATCATACGCAATAGCGCCCCAAACCATGATGCCGCGTTGTCTAGCGGTAGGGCGCTCCACAGTTACTGCCGGATTTGACCTTTCTCCACGCCGACGCCACACTCGTCTGCGGTGACTATCACTGACAGAACAGAAGCGTGACTCATCGGAGAACACGACGTTCCGCCATTCCCTCATCCAAGTCGCTCTAGCCCGGCACCATGCCAGGCGTGCACGTCTATGCTGTGGAGTCAATGGTAGTCTTCTGAGCGGACGCCGGGAGTGCAGGCCTCCTTCAACCAATCGACGGGAAATTGTTCTGGTCGATATTGGAACAGCCAGGGTGTCTTGCACATGCTGAAGAATGGCGGTTGACGTGGCGTGCGGGGCTGCCACCGCTTGGCGGCGGATGCGCCGATCCTCGCGTGCTGACGTCACTCGGGCTGCGCCTGGACCCCTCGCACGTGCCACGTGCCACATGTCCCTGCGCCAACCATCTTCGCCACAGGCGCTGCACCGTGGACACATCCCTATGGGTATCGGCTGCGATTTGACGAAGCGACCAACCTGCCCTTCTCAGCCCGATCACCATACCCACCCCTCGTAAAGTCGTCTGTCTGCTGGAAATGCCTCCGTTGACGGCGGCCTGGCATTCTTAGCTATACACGTGTCCTGTGGCACACGACTACATGTTCTACATGACTGTCGGCTGAGAAATCACGGTACGAAGTGGGCCATTCGCCAACGCCGTGTCCCATTTATCGTTCGCTACGGGCGCAGCACAGCGGCGCATTTCACATCATGAGCATACCTCAGTGACGTCAGTCTACCCTGCAATTGGCACAAAGTTCTGACCACTCCTTCTTGGTGTTGCATTTGCTCTGTCAGTCAGTGTATTTCAGCTTTGAACTCTCACAAGAAAGGTTCTGTCGTCTAAGGTTCAGTATTGCATGAACTCTATCAACGAATTTTCACTCGTGAGTGATACATGTGCTGCGGGTCAGTATTTCTCCGACAACATTGTCACATAACGATGATGGCGACTGTTATGGTTACTGTACTTATCATTTCGACATAAGTGGCAAGAAGTCACCTGAATCTACGAAGAATGAGGTTATCGGTTCTGGACCTTAGCAAACCTAAGCCTCAAATATGATGTAGACTAGTATTAAATTATATCAAAACTAGTTTATTGTTTCCGTAATGGAAATGATTAACTTATAATGCGTGGCGTATGATTCATCTACCGAAACCTTTAGTTTTATCAACCTATCATCCACCCCAGGAATGAGCCAAATTCATCGGTAGAATGCAATTTAAAACTCCGTATCTACAGGGTGAAGCGAAATTCGCGCACTCGGACGTCGCAGCGCGACTCCTCACATGCCAGCAATAAAAAATGTCTCTCACAAAAGTTCGTCCTGCGAGTATATCCGGGAGAAAAAGGTCGTTGACGAGTGGCAATTTGGCAACACTGTAACCACATGTAGGGTAACTACCTCTGTCAGCACATATCAGTCGTTCTGTGCAGTTGGAGCAATGTATAGAGTTTTGGGTTAACATGCAGGAGGTCGAGGGGTCAATCCTGGGTTGAGGCGTATGTTTTTTATTTCGTAAATGTAGTCCAGGTGGTATGGTATCTGGCATCTTAATCGTCAACAGCGATTGCAGCGTGTTCTCTAGAAATGGATGAACATTCGTTTTCATTGGTCAGCTTTGAAAGACGCCCTTTCCACGTCGTGGGCGTGAATTTATTTCGCACCATTTCATTTACTAGATGCGTTACAACGTGTTCAGCGTTACTTATTCTTCTTCTTAATCTCTCTACCCTCCAGGGTCGATTTTTCCCTCTGACTCAGCGAGGGATCCCACCTCTACCGCCTCAAGGGCAGTGTCCTGGAGCTTCAGACTTTGGGTCGGGGGATACAACTGGGGAGAATGACCAGTAACTCGCCCAGGTGGCCTCACCTGTTATGCTGAACAGGGGCCTTGTGGAGGGATGGGAAGATTGAATGGGACAGGCAAGGAAGAGGGAAGGAAGCGGCCGTGGCCGTAAGTTAGGTACCGTCCCGGCATTGGCCTGGAGGAGAAGTGGGAAGCCACGGAAATCCACTTCCAGGATGGCTGAGGTGGGAATCGAACCCACGTCTACTCAGTTGACCTCCCGAGGCTGAGTGGACTCCGTTCCAGACCTCGTACCACTTTTCAAATTTCGTGGCAGAGCCGGGAATCGAACCCGGACCTCCGGGGGTGGCAGCTAATCGCGCCAAGCACTTCACCACTGAGGCGGACGTTCAGCGTTACTAAATTTTGTAAATGTAGGATACATGTGACCTAAGAAACGGTACTGTGTTACAGTATGTAATGTCCGATGGAAATTAGCAAATAAAAAACTACCTCAACCCAGGATCGAACCCTCGACCTCCTGCATGCTAACCCAAAACTCTATCCACTGCACCAACTGCACAGTACGACTAATACGTGCTGACAGAGGTAGTTACCCTACATGTGGTTACAGTGTTGCCATATTGCCACTCTTAAACGACCTTTTTCTCCCAGATATACTCGCAGGACGAACTTTTATGAGAGACATTTTTTTATTGCTGGCATGTGAGGAGTCGCGCTGCGACGCCCGAGTGCGCGAATTTCGCTTCATCCTGTATAATATACTAATGTTGCAATGATATTAATTTGTTGTCGAGTTTTGGCAAACTGAATTGTTGAGACGACGGATATACGTTGTAGGTCTTCAGCGCTTTGATGATATTAGATTTCCTGAGTGCTTGTGTAGAATATTTCCTTGCGTCATATCTGGACATTTTTTAAATATAAAAGCTGATATATTGTATATTTCATGGACCTTTTCGGAGGCCATACGCCAATATTATTACTGAATTCTCCGATTATATTACATATTTATTCCTGAAACAATACGACGAAATAATAATGGAGATGTGAGTTTAACTGGGATTTATCTGTAATTTAAGTCTTTCGTTATATTACTTTTTACTATCGGGCCAAGGTTAAATTCAAAGATAAGTTTTATGCTGATGATCTGCAGACATTCACTATGTTGTATGGGATGTCGGTGGACTGTTCGAAAGCGAAAGCGAGGTACATTCACAACATCCTATTAATGACAGGAGAAATCAGACGTGGAATGGTATAATACAAGAAGCAGGTGAGTTCAGTGGGAGGAGAGTATTTTTATAATAAGGGAGTTAATGTGAAGTTAGGAATGTTCCTTGTGGCTGGAATGTGATTACGGAATGTCATGCGAATGGATGAGGAAATAAATACGTTCAGTTGCAGAAGATGATTTAGCTGAGGGTGATGTAACTCTTGGTTTTAGGAAGAGTTGAAGCAGAAGAGGTTATGGATAGAGGCTCGTGGAATCACTTAATTCAACTACATGGACTTTGAACAGTGAAAGGCTCTATAGCGTGTTCGTGTGATTTATAGCGTGTAGCCATATGTATGTGTGGTGTATGAATGTACGTACGTTTGGTATGTTCTGTCCTGTGCTCAGCTAAATTTGAAAGTACAGATCGTGGAATGATGGGTTATGCACTAGTTACGAACTTACTTGATATGCAAGACGATTGCTCCGCTTTACGGTGCCGAGTGTAAAACACTGTTGCTTCTCTACATGAGAGATTTCTCCTCGTGGAAGTCTCGAGTACTTTTATCTCTTAAATTAATTCAATGTTTTTGGTTTGCTTTCTTTAATTGTATGCATTTTGCTTTAGCTAATCTAAGTTCATATTTTATTCTCTAGCATCTGCGATACTAATTACGGCTTTGAAGTTTCTCTTTAATTAAGTGCCGACGTAAATGTTGTGATTAATCGTTTCTTTTAATATATAATGTAACACTCCCCAGAGGCGAAAAACTCAAGATTGGGGAATGCTGTTACTCTTGTAATTGGGCTCTGTCCATCCTGTTTCATGAACTGGCTAAAACTTCGCGGTGTTTCTTTAAATTATCTGACCATTGTATCATGTCCTTGGGTGGAAGATATGTCTGAGTTGTAAATTTATCTGACATTGGCGACGATTTCGTCTCTGATTGAGGTCCTGATTGCAATTACTATTTTCGGGTGGTGTATCTCATTTGACATGTCTCAAAAGAAGATTGGGAAGATTATCTTCTTTTTGCCAATATGTGGGGGTTATTGGTGACGGTAAGACGGGAGGCGACATTTGCATGTTGTGAACGTGGGAAACCATCCTTAGGCCTGTCGACAATGGGGTTCGAACCTACCATCTGCTAAATGCAAGATTACAGGTACTCGACCCGTATCGGTATTAAGAAGATTAATTGTAGTTTAAATGTCATTAATGGTTCTGTATTCCATTATTAACCATTATGGTATACAATGGAGAGGAAGTAACTGGTTATCAGCCTACGTGAATGGTTCAGATGGTAATTCACTGGTTTTCTGAGTCGAAAATGGCGGGGTCGATTCCAGCTCTGGTATTCTCAAATACACTAGCCTCGTGTCCGAAGATACATCAGCAGTTAGAAGAGTTCCTGCGGGACAAAATGTTCAGCATCTCTGCATCTCCGAAAACGCAATAGCATAGTAGAATGTAAAATCAGTAATATAACTAGTCATCATACTTCATTAGTTTCCTGGTTTACTGTGCCTGTTCATTTTTTCTTAAGATTGTCCTTTGTAGCCTATATAGAATTGTCCTGTATTTTGCAGCCTGTTTTCATGTCCTGTATAATTACAGTATCTGCATTTGCCTTGTATTTGCATAACGTGGATGAAAATGACTCAGAATTATTTAGTCAGCGAACATTCTTCCTGTTTTTGGCCTTTTTCCTATTACTTGGAGTTGGCACTAGAAGTAAATTAAACCTAGTATTATGGCCCGATGCTTTTCCGACGCCAAACCTATGTAGGGGGAAGTATTCGCTATTGCGCCTTTCAGGTAGTTTAATATATGAAGATGTGCATTAAGACGAACACAAACACCCAGATCTCGAGCTAGAGGAATTAACCAGACGTGTCTAAAATTCCCGACCCGACTGGGAATCAAACCATTCAGCCAGAGAGCCGGGTTTGTCAGTCAACACAGTTGGGAAAATTCTAGAAGAGCTTCAGAGTAATTCGATTGACTGAAAAAAAACCCTCTGTCATCAAAAATGGGTTTATATTCTGCAGAGAAAGGAATATAAACAGTAGTATTGTGAACTGATGACTTTATGCCAATTTATATTCAGCACCCCAGCACATAAATCTAATGTACAGCGCGGTGATGAATACGCAGTGGAGAAGGGAAGGAAACAGACTTGAAATAATAACAGCGAAATAAATAAATACATGTTTATTATAGACAGTTATGCCTTTCAGCGTTCAGTCTGCAAGCTTGTGTGAGTTTACTAAACGTCTCCACAATTCTCCAGTTGTAACTAGGTATGAGGCAAAGTGTAAATCCATACGTTTTAGAGACTTAGTCGAACCATTGTCGTCTTAAGGCTAGTACACACCAAGAGACAAAGTTGCGGAACACGTGTATCGCGACAAGTTCCAGGGATGTCCTGCGACATTTTTTCCGTGTTTTAGGACTATCGCGATACAAAAGTTGCATGTCGCAGGTCTCCCATTCGAAAGTCTCTGGCTAAAAAGTTCACTATGTCCATTTACGAGATGGGGAAAAAGATTCACAACATTAAAAGCACATAAAGCAATTTCTTGCGCCATTTCGCGCCGATTCCTGTGGTGCAATTGGCTCTATAGATGTGGACGCGGGACATTGTATCGCAACAGTCTAGGGACAGTGTCTCGCAACTGTCCCCATACAATGTCCCGCGACTTTGTCGCTAGGTGTGTACTAGCCGTTAGTCTCCCTCTACTTCTCTTACTCTCGATGAGCGAGTCTATTATTATCCTTGGTAACCCATCCTCCTCCATTCGGCCCTCACGTGATCCCACCGCCGAAGCCTGTCTATGCGTACTGCTTCCATCAGTCGAGTTCATTCCTAACTTAACATTTATCTCCTCATTCCGAGTACCCTGTTGCAATTGTTCCCATCTGTTTGTACCAGCTATCATTCTCGGTACTTTCATGCCTGTTACAATCCATACACCATACTATCCATAATTTGTTGTATGAGAGTGAAAGTTGGGTGGACCCTGATGTCTTATTCTTAAGCTAGAAGTCCGGAAGCTGACTTTTTCCTAACAGAATACTGTAGATCGATCGCAACTGTGAGCTCACTGAATTAGCTTTGCTGCCATCTTGATTTCAATATCACTTACTATACTACCATACTGGTAGAAATACATCCTAAATACTTGAAATGATCTACCTGTTTCAGTTTTGTGTTCCCGACCCGATATTCAGTTCTCGTAGGTTTGTTCGCTGCTGACATCACTTCAGTCTTAGAAAGACTCATTTTCGTATCATACTCACCGCACCTATTTTCAGGTTCTAAGATAATAGACTGCATGATTTCAGCACAGTGTGCCATTAACAACAAGTCGTCGGTGTAGGGCAAACCGCTTACTACATTTCCACTTTATACCTCTCAGTAGATGATCCATGTAAACTTTGAGCAACCAAGGGCTGTGAGCTTGCATCCGGGAGATAGTAGGTTCGAATCCCACTATCGGCAGCCCTGAAGATGGTTTTCCGTGGTTTCCCATTTTCACACCAGGAAAATGCTGGGGCTGTATCTTAATTAAGGCCACGGCCGCTTCCTTCCAACTCATAGGCCTTTCCCATCCCATCGTCGCCATAAGACCTATCTGTGTGGGTGCGACGTAAAGCCCCTAGCAAATAAAAAAAAATAAAAAAAGAGCAACCAAGGTGAAATATTACCTCCTTGTCTAACCCCTGTAAGGACCTTGAACCAAGAACGCAATCTACCATCACCATTAAAAAAATGAAGTAATATCAGCACTGACCATGAAGCCCTCGGCGGGGGGGGGGGGGGGTGTAAAGGCTTCCACTATCCATAAACCCCGCTCTTGGTAGGGTAGAGTGGTTAGCTTTACGCCCGGCCGCTTTTGCCCCCAGGAATTAACCTGCTACTGTGGGCTGAGTGAACCTCAGAACCATGTGCACTTCCGGAAATGGAAAACTCACTTTTTTTAAAAGTTTTGTAATGTTGGGCAGTTTGGGCACGACCTCTAATTAGTTTTATAAATTACCGTACGTGTTGCACAAAAATTAAATGCAGAGACATGGGATATATAAGCTATACTACTTCGGGCTTCTGTACTTTGAGTAAGCGCATAAAGTAAGTCCAACAGAAATAAATATTAATCAAAATGGTCGAAAAATTAAATGCGGCGTACTAAAAAACATAAAAATCGAATATCTTGTAACTAGAATACAGGTGCAGGAGTATGATATATACAAATTAGCATTTCCAACACTCATTGATATTAATTGGCAGGAAACCTAAGAGGATTGAATGTCAAGTCGGAAAACAAAAATGAAACAGGTAAATCATTTCAAGTATTTGGGAAGTGTGTTCTCACAGGATGGTAGTTTACCAAGTGAAATAGAATCAAGGTGTAGCAAAGCCAATGCAGTGAGCTCGCAGTTGCGATCAGCGGTATTCTGCAAGAAAGAAGTCAGCTCCCGGACGAAACTAGTCAATCTTTACATCAATCTGTTTTTCAGATCAGATTTGCTGTGCAGGAGTGAAATATCAGAATATCATATTCATAAGTCTGAAGGAACAGTCGTGAAAGTAGCGAGGATGATGAGGAAATAAAGGCTGTTAGTATAATGACGTGTGGCCCCCGGAGAGGCCAGGTGCAGGCAGGTCTGTCTAGTTGACACCTTGTAGGCGACCTGAGCGTCCTTAAGGATGGGGCCTATTGCTACAGATTGCACAGCATCTAGCTTTAGAGCCATCGGAATAAACCACTGAAGGTTAAAATCCCCGATCCGGCCGGGAATTGAACCCGGGGACCCGTTGGACCAAAGGCCAGCATGTTAACCGTTTTGTCATGAAGCCGGACCAGTTAGGAATGAACTCGGTAGTTGAAGCAGTACGTATAAACTAGCTTTACTGGTGGAGTCATGAGAGGCGAATGGAGGGAGGATAGGTTATCTACGAGAATAATGGACTCGACCATGGAGGGTAAGAGAAGCAAAATGAGATGAAGATTACAATGGGTTGACTCGTTGTGTGTCTTTTTTTATGATAAGAGGTGTGGAACTAAATGAGGTCACAGAGCAAGTTACAAATAGAGGATTGTGGAGGCGCATAGTTAATTCGCAAAGGCTGCAGACTGTACGCTGAAAGGCACAACACTATGATGAAGACTATAATAATAATAATAATAATAATAATAATAATAATAATAATAATAATAATAATTGCTTTACGTTCCACTAACTACTTGTACGGTTTTCGGAGACGCCAATGTGCCGGAATTTAGTCCCGCAGGAGTTCTTTTACTTGCCAGTAAATCTACCGACACGAGGCTGGCATATTTGAGCCCCTTCAAATACCACCGGACTGAGCCGGGATCGAACATGCCAAGTTGGGGTCAGAAGGCCAGCGCCTCAACCGTGTGAGCTACTCAGCCCGGCATGATGAAGACGTACAGTATGTATCTATATATGCTTGCATATGCTTTTTGATATGAAAATAACGTATATTCTTTTATATAATTTTATAAATTTGGGTTCTAAAATCATATTCGACGCTAGACAACGCGCATCTTGTACTGTATTTTCATTTGAGAAATGTGGTCACCTTAGTTTTTGCGTTTTTTAAAATCATGTAGGAAACATCCAAGGTATTTCTATTTCTCGCTCTTCTGTAAAACACACTCTTAAGTTATAAATCCCATGGTTCTACAGCCTTTATGGGCCTTGGCCTACTCAGCAGTACTGCTCAGCTTTCAGGGCTGTACATGACGAGATGACGTGTAGTCAGCGCGGCACATCCTCGGCCCTAACTCCTGGCTTTCTAGACCGGGGCCGCTATCTTTCCGTCAGGTAGCTCCTAAGTATGTTTTTACATAGAATGAGTTGACTTCAAACCAGCCTTCAGATAGGGGTAAAATAATCTGACCTGACTAGGAATCGAATCTATGGCCTCAGGTAAAAGGCAGGATAAATACCCCTAGACCGCGGAACCGGGCCATAAAAGGCGAAGTCCATTAAAACCTTACAGGGATGAATATTTTCAGACTTACTCGTGTGCGCGTGCGTCGTTTGGTTGGAGTGAATTTGTTTAGAATGCCGTCGTTTAATTGTTATGCAGTGGTGAGGATGTTGGAAATATGTATTAACCTGTAGCGAGATGCGTGTATACACAAGTGAAGTACGGTATTTAATTTTCCTTTGTGAACCCCAGCCCCACTGTTCATGTTGAAGTGTTGTAATCACAGGCTAAGAAAACGGCCACTATGCGGGTACGAGGACACAATAAACCCTCTTGTATGAGACGCCGCACCCCTATTGGTGCGTGAAATAGAGACGATGGTGCTGGTTGGATATCACATTACACAATCTGTTATAATTTGTGTGAGGAGAGAGGATCACTTCCATAATCGCATGTCGAGAGGCAGATGGTTTCTATAACGTGCAACAGGCGTGTACAGTCCGAGTGTCCGGGTCGTGAATCCATGTGAGTACGCCACGACAAGTTTTCCACCTCACAAACTTTCTTTACACACGTAACATTTTCATAGCTTATTGCGTCATTTTTATTGAATACTGTATCTTTTGCATCACTGAGTTTATGTAACATTTATATCTACTCGTATTTCTTGAAGTTAAATTCAGTGATATGAAAATAAAAGAAGAAATGTATAGAACACAGACGTAGTGTTGCAGTAGACAAATATTTCCATCCATATCTACAAATTATTAAGCTGTACAAGAGAATGAATATTATAGCATACTATCTTTAATACTGTTAAAAGCTTTATTCTTGTGACAGCAATATATTTCCTGTACTCAAATTAATATTTTTACTTTTGTCATAGCTTTGAAAGTTCTGGAAAGTGTAGCAACGAAAAGACTTTCTGTTTTACTAACGCACTTTTACTAATTACGTTTAGAGAAATTGTGACGTTTGCTCCTGTATGCCGCGGTAAGAAATTCAAAAATACACTCTACTAGCAATACACAATATTTTATTGTTCATGCTGCCATATTGAGACAGCTTTTTCTCATGATATGTTACCCTATAAGAGAAGTGCAGATTAAGAGGAATTATGATTCATGAACTGCAGTCATTTTCGGGAAAATAATGTGTATGTATGTATGTACGTATGTATGTATAACCCTCAGCCCTAAAGCTGGCTGGATCCTCAGTAGATCCACCACCAGCTGCCATAGATACAGTACCTTAAATGTCGCAGAGGAGGCGTGTTAGGGAAATGAAGGTTTCCTCGTTGATTTCCTCACCCATCCAGAAGGTGCTGTTACGTGCAAACTACCAGTGTCACTGAAATGTGTACAATTGACCCTATGAGCAACAAGTTGTTTTTTTTTTTTTAATGTTGCATTGACGTAACCTATTCGGAACTAGTCGAAAAACTTTACATTTTGTATTTTGTAAAGCTATCTCTGTTATCTATTCCCTCTGTGGATCAGTGGTTGAGTGCCGGCCTCTGGACCGCAAGATCGCGAGTTCGAACCCCTTCAGGGCGGAGAAACACTCGATATCATACTATATCGGCATGTAAAAGACCTCTAGTGACACATTTCGTGTTTACACGATAGGTTAATTAAAACTCAGCTATAGATCATCATTATCGTGTAACGATATGTTCAAATAAAGAAGTGGTTGATGTTGTTGCAAGCACTTCTGTAATGCTTAAAAGCCTGATGTGATATTTAAAAACTTGCTCTGTATGGGATCATGTGAGCATGACTCGGGGCGTTCATAACATGCAAAGTCAATATGTGTTGCTGTCCATTTTAATGAACAAGACTATTACTGATTGAGTTCTTCGAACATAGATCCACCATGAATGAATTGTATCGAACGGTCTATCACTCCAATAACTACGAGAGGAAAACTGTTTAGAACACATTCGATGTTCTTAAAATTTGATACTCTATTGTTGTATGATAATACCTATCAACTCGTGTATAAAGAACTGAGTGCTCTTAGGGGACGGGGAATAGAAACATCAGTTTCCTACTTTTTCTTTACAAAATATACACTCCCACCTCACCCTCATTAATCTGATTAATTTATTTTTATCTCCACCACGTCAAAAGATAAGTTTGTAAATTTCCATGTATGCCACTTGCTCCGCCTCACTCAGTCATATTTGTTTCTCATAACCCGTAGTTTTCGTGTTTTTACGCATAGTCGTCATATTTCGTAAATTACTGGAAGATATCTGCGTGAAATTGTGCGCAGCAGTGTATTGATATGTTCTAAGTCTTTTCTGTGATGAAAGAAATTTAACTTTTAAAGAATAATTAGTATTCAAATTTTTTTAGAAAGAATGTTTTCTGAAGGACTAACGAGGTTATAAAGTATATTGTCAATATACGTAATAATAATAATAATAATATGGTCTCAGCTACCTGTGCAATATTTTAATTCGACGCCATTAAGGGGAGACCCTACTGAATTTTAATTTTTCTACAATTCTTATCTGATTTTCACCAAATTTTGGTAGTGCATTGAGATAAGTAAGTTTAAGCTAATTATAACATTTGAATGAATTTGAATGGATATTTTTCAATTTATAACAATTTTTTTGAAAATAGTACATCATTTTCAAAATGTCCCATGCACAATATTTTTGAAAATATTTTCTTGAAACTTTCTTACAATAGTCACAACACATATTTTAATAATAATTGGTATTCATTTCAGAAACGATCCATTGGTTATCCAATTATTTCCATTTTTCTCGCTACGCCTCATAACCATGTTAAAACTTATGAAAATTTTGGATTTCACACCCAATATCTCTGAAAATTATAATTACATTTTAAAATGGATACTAAGTTTCATGAACCTTATAATGTAGAGTGTGTGGACACAGTTTGAAGGTAATCGTGCAAAAACTGTTGTGCAAGGAATGTTTTAAACATCTGAAATTGTTAGTTCTGAGAAAAAGATAGTTTTATAAATAAACATCTGTCAAGTAATAATACCTTCATCAGAACTTCCCAGCACCTATTTTCTCCTTCCTTAGCCCTTTTTCTCTCTTCAGCAACTGATTTTGACTGCTTCTGCTTCTTGCTAACAGTTTTTTTGTCTTCTTTACTATTCATGGCACTTTTCTGCTTCCTGTCTCTGTCACGTTCATGACCCACTTTGTAAGTGGTTTCACTCAATTGTCTGCCATCAACTGCCATTTTGACCTTTTGACAGGCTACGGAACCCATATTGAACTCCCCCAAGGCATTTACAACAGCCATGTCCACCCTTGCTTTGGAAACAAAGGTCTGTTTAGGGCATTTATGCCAAATAACAGACTGTAAACTCTCATTTGGATTTTGAGTTTTTTCCCTAATACACCTCTTCAACAAATCATCAAAAATAAGATAACAGATGGCAGCACTAGGCCATTCCTAAACATCATGCTCAAGAATCAAGATGAAACACAAAAGAATCTTTGAGCTATGCCACTTTATCTGCAGGGAAGTGGGCGTGTCCATTCAAACTGAAGTGCACGTGTCATTTTAACGCCCCCGCAGAGCATTTAAAAATGGCCGTACAAGCAAAAAAATTATATCACAATGCGCGGCAAGGAATGAAATATCATCTGATGGAAAAATCTCATTTTCGGCTTCTGGACCATTTTTGACTGAAAAACTCAGTAGGGTCTCCCCTTAAGCCTGTCTGTGCGTCAGTTTCGACATTCCGGCTTACTCGACGAGACCGCACAGTAAATCTGATCTCAGTTGGGTGAACTATGGCTGAGTTTTAATTAATTTTATCGGCTAAACATCAAAATTTGTCAGGAGGGATATTTTACTTGCCGACATCGTACGACATTAAGTGTCGAGTAGACTTTCTTCCGGCCTTCAAAAATATGACTACATCTGCTGGGAGGGAACTACAGTGGTGTGAAAATTATTAAGACTCAACACTATTTTTTTTCTTATTTCCACTGTCGCATTACATATTACTTGCCTGTCCATAAAAAACGCTTTGTTTTGCAGTGGAGCTCCATTACGTTTCACTTGTAGTCTGTTTAAAATTAAAGAAGGCAAGTTACATTTTCTTTCAAATATATCAGTGACTATATTGTAGTTAATAGACTCCTCTATCAATATTTCATTCCAATGTTGAGGATTTTTAATTTCTCTTTTGAATGTAATTGGATAAGATGGAATTACATGAAGTGGTTCTGTAATATTTTGCTTACTTGAGCGCTGGTAATTGTGCTTTGTACTATTTACAGTCCAAACTCTTGGAAACTGATGTTGGATTAGCAACAGACCAAACGGAAAAGTTTAATCTCAATGTACATGTTTTTTAAAATACGAATAATACATTACGGTATTTCACAAAGTTTAGTAAGTCGGATGAATATTTGAGTAGAAGCTAAGGAATTCTATAGAACAAATTAGAAAGACAAATGAGGGCAAAAACTAAAACTAAGGGAATTTAATTTTTATTCTTCTCCTTTGAGTTTAATAATTTTCACACCTCTGTACTCTCCAAAACATTTCAGCAAAAGAATCTTGTAAATATTCAGTGAACTGCAAATTCCATTTAGCTGCAAAAAATAATATACAAACTTGACTTTAAAAAATACAGGTGATTAATTAATAGGATTTTTTTTTTAATATGAACTTTTTTCCAAATGGTAATGGATGTGTGTTGAACTTGTACAATGTTATTTTATCATTATGTTGTAGTTACGGTACTACAACAATGTGAATGTTACCGAATTCAGAGTAGTGTAAGGTGTTCCTCCCCGCTTAACGAATTCACGTAGAAAGTTACCACTCGTTGAATTTTGTGTCAGATATATCTTTATTACTTATGTCTGTAACTTACAATGATAAATCCATTCAGTTTCAGCGTAAAAGTATTCTTGAGTTGCACCTATTGATCATTTTTTGTGCACAGGCCTTGGAGTTGGTTTTTCCCGATCGAAAGAGCACTGTATAGGATTTATCGCCGATTTAAAGAATGCAGCAGTTGAAGATCTGCACTCGGTATTCTGTTGTGATCACATTACGATAATTCGCACAGATTATCAGGAATTGAAATTGGGTGGGGGGAGTGATCAGGCGCAGTGGCGTAGCTGCTGACTTTCCGCCTAAATGACCGAAGTTCGAATTGCTGTCGATCCTGGGTAGGATTTTTCACCTGAAAACCACGTGGCTTCATGATGGGCATCCAAAAATTTGTCCGCCTCCTTGGCTGAATGGTCAGCGTCGAGACCTTCGTTTCAGAAGGTCTCGAGAATGTTAATTGCGTCTGGTAAATTCCTTTCACTCGATGAACGGGTATTTGTGTTTGTCCCAACTCATTCCTCTTCACATACACAGAGCGTAAAACACACCACACTACCAATCACTACAGAAATACACTACGCAATTGTGAATATATCTCTCCACATAGGAAAGGGCATCTGGCCGTAAAACAGATCCAAGTCTGCATGTGCATACGACGAAGATGAAACATTGAAACATATTTACAAATACTACATTACCCTTCTGACGAACATGATTAGCCCATTATGTGTGAACAAATTGTAGGACTTCATGCAACATTGCAGATTCGATAAACAAATCTGTTGAAGAAAATATTTTTCTGAAATAACCAGTCTTTATTTGTTTCTTAAATCCATAGAGCAAAGAAAAAAGTTCAACCTTAAATATTGAGAGTATGGCCCGGGTTCCTTTTTAATGGTCGGAAATGGGCTCCTTAAGGACGATAACTCTTGGTGAATCATCCTGTATTTGACCCGTGAATAAGCAGTTGACTCTTGGCTGAAAGCCTGGACTGGTTTGCAGAGCAGTAAGGAGTGTTCATTGTAATACGGCGCCTTGTGATTTACCGTTTCGCATGGAACTCCGCGCGCTCTTGAGTTATATTTCTCGCCTCTCCGGATCTAACCATCTGTTGGCAGTCGAGGCTTGTTCTAATAATCCGTCGTTTAGCCCGTTATTGAGCGCAGACCTCCACAAAATCCTGCTTAGCTGTCTGTTTACTGTAGATTCCATTAAATCATATGTGCCCCAACGGCTGACAAAGTTAAGTTTCTCTGTCTAGAGCGCTCTTCTGCTGTTAGATACAAGATCTTATAAGTTACATTTACTTTTGGCTATTTACAATAGCAACACATGAATTTTTAAGATATGTATGTATGCCTATGTATGTATTTTTTTTTTTTGCTAGGGGCTTTTCGTCGCGCCGACACAGATAGGTCTTATGGCGACGATGGGATAGGAAAGGCCTAGGAGTTGGAAGGAAGCGGCCGTGGCCATAATTAAGGTACAGCCCCAGCATTTGCCTGGCGTGAAAAGGGGAAACCACGGAAAAACATTTTCAGGGCTGCCGATAGTGGGATTCGAACCTACTATCTCCCGGATGCAAGCTCACAGCCGCGCGCATCTACGCGCACGGCCAACTCGCCCGGTCCTATGTATGTATGTATGTATGTATGTATGTATGTATGTATTGAACCCATGACCTTTGTGCCCTAAGAACATTATGCATTATATAACAATTAAATTAAAAGTTGGATTCTTGATAGCATGGATTTGACACGTGACGAGGGGGTGATTACCTTCGGTCCCACGCTCTGGGGTACGTGACGTCAACCACACGTGTCGACGGCGGAAGAATCTCAAGTCATTTTTATGAACTATTTCAAAGCGCGTGTACACGGCGTGACCACGCCAAGTCAAAAAATATAGTGCCTATCAAAGGAGGTCAATCATCTCACAAATCGAACCCGTAAAATTTTTAAATGTCCATGAACACTACCGTCAGAAATGTAGCAAGCATGTAGTCACTTTCAAAACTCTTGAAATTACGGTTTAGGTAAGTCAGAAAATTTATAGAAATTTTCTTGGCGGCAAAGGGAGAGATCCGAAGAGAGGGGGTAACTGCTATAAATATGAAGGGACGCCATGACGAAGCTTCCTTCTCCGGCATTTGTGATACAAAGCGGACGAAAAATTGTTGAGCTGCTCTGCGAAATCAAACCAACGAAAGTAGACTGAGTTCGATTGCAGATTTTAGCTATTGCGGCTAAGTCTTGACTCCATGGGGAGATAGTTTTCTTGAGAGAAATAAGTGTATCAGATAGGACGGTCAAAGTACTGAAATATTCTAATGTGATTAAGTAATTCGTGTGCGGGAATAATTATAATCCATCGTGTGCGCTCCGCAAACAAGTGAAGGGTATTTCTTTTTTTTTTTATGCTTTATTCCAGGAAACCTGAAGAAATAATAATAAATTGTACAGCCATGAATGTAAAGATGGCTAAATAAAATGCCAGGGTCACAGGTGAGCCCTAAGACGAATACTGGCGTGACGACATGAGGTAGGTGACTTCCCATCTTACTACCTCTTATATCTCATCTCGTGATTTCTAAAAGTGTATTTGTATGGGGATATACGACGCAGTGGTCGCCCTACTCAGTTTTGTAAATGTGAGAGTACGACTAAAAGAGTCATTTGTTTTATTTTCCACTTGGATAAATTTTTGAAGTCTTGCGAGGGCCGTATAATGTTGTAAAAGGTTATTGAATAGGGTTCCGAAGTGATATCACGTCCAATGTAGATCGTCATCCGTGTGAGTGTACTGCCTATATTTTGTGATGTCAAAGTAAGATGTTCATTCGACGTAAAATTCTTCTGACTACAATTTGACGTTAATAATAATAATCCATGGTTACTCATTTTCAATCGAGAGGAAGAGCGCTGTCGGGTGAGACCCAAGGGAGATGAATTTGGTCACGGAGAGAAACGTTTTTCTATGCCCATTTTAAACTGTGTCTGACTGACAATAAAAAGATCTAGTAGAATGTTTCAGTCATTTCTCGTAAAAATCAGGTTATTAAATACGATATCATTTATGCGAAGTTATTCATGAGTAATGCATTGTGCGATATTAGATGTCGGAATTTCTAGTGAGGATTTTATTCCAGTTCTTTGTCAATGATAATTGTGGAGCTGGGAAACAGAGGTTGGTTTTGTGAATCAGGTTGGACCTGTCATTGAAGCCGGGACCCGGAAGCCCGAGGAATGTTTATATGAGTTGAGATGAGATGTGCGAATCAGGTTAGAGTCCTGTCATTGAAACCGGGATATGATAGCCCGAGGAATATTTTATAATGTTGGGAATGGAAAGAAATTCATAGAAATCTATAGCGGTATCAATTGGCGACGCGTATAATTAGTGTGGGCATCTTGAAGCATAATCTGTGCATTTTGTTGGTTAGAATATCGTATTTGTTTAATTATGTCGGCAGAGTTTAAAGGGAACATTTGAGAAGTCAGTCAACTGTGAATAAACCAGGTGGTTCCTGTAACTGCCAAGCGAGCAGGGGGGGCGGGGTGAGACACCTCAGATATCTATTGGGACAGGCTTGGTATTGAGACTGTATTCTCGGCCAGGGAAACGTTAAAATGCTGGATTTAGTTGAAATTTCATAGCCGGTAATGATCTAAGTATTGTGAAATACTGTAATTGGGGACGTAATGAACATTTGAAACCATGAACTTTGAGTATAAGGAACAGAGTAACCCAATTTCAGGGTTGTCCAAAATATAGAGCGATGGTCGTGATTGATCGGTTTGTCTGTGAGGGGTGTGCAAAATTCATAATGGTAATGACGAGATATGACATCGTAATTATATGGCGAGTTGTTTGGTTCGTACGTAGATTATTAGGATATCCAAGTGTTAAACGGTTAGGATTAGATTAGATTTTTAAGCATGATATCACGAGATGAGATATATAGCTGGACATGAATGATGTAACAAATTCTTTTCCAGCCAGATAAACATCGCAATATTGAATTTACATCGCAGCTGCGTAGAAATTTGTGAGGAAACCAGAGTCCGCGGAGATAAAATTTGTTGTTTGTTAATATTTCGTTAAATCATTTAAATTTATTAAATTATTAAATTTAGTGAAACCGCATTTTGAAATAACTTTAATCAAGCGAATAACTTGGAGATGCATTCTGGAAATTTTAGTTTGTTGTCTGGGGAATATTAAAAATAAAGTAAAGATTAAAGGGACATATCCGAAGGAAATGGATTTTACTGCCACAAAGTTTGTGAGCATTGCTATTGTTGTAATTATTGAACTTTGATTGATTGAGCAGTGAATGTGCTGGGGATAGTAAAGTGGAACTTTGGTCATCAACCGATGTAACTTAATTGTGTTTAGCCTTCAGCACAGAAACTTGGATGGTCAGGGGGTCATCAACTTCAGTGACTTAGATTAGGGCCATATGCCATTGTAGCATCATTTCCTTGCGGTCATCATCCACAATGACTTTAAAGTAACTTAGAAGAGTAGATGTCGGTCCATGACATAGACGCAGGTCACATCGATTCAATTAAGGGTCCATGCCGTAGAACCACTGTGTGGCACACACCGATTGGACGGCCTTAATTATAACCAGAGTCCAGAGTTCGTGTTACGAGGGCTGAACCATAACGAATCACTATGATGGTACATGTGGTCTCACATGGAAGCCGAATTTAAGGATTTCCAGACTTTCCTTTCTTAAATGATTGATAATTGAGATAATGGTTTCTAGTAAGAATGCCCATCAGGCAGTTACGTTAAAGTCTCACACCAGTGTTCTGACCATTATGTAAAAATGATTGTGGTGTCCAGTGGATACAGTTGACTTCTATGATACCAGTGACAGATTGCTTCAGAATTTCCTGAATAAATAGGAATCTTTTAAACAGACCTTTCATTCCAGTAGATAGATTAGAATTAATGAACCCTACCTTTACCTCAGCAAGTGACGAAGAACCCGAAACGACCCAAGAGACAGATCTCATGAACTTTGCTGATAGGTAAGGAAGGTAGGTATCCCTCAATAAGGACCTAAAGGGTTCATTAAGTATGTATGTATGTATGTATGTATAGTTCTCAGCACGAAGATTGACTGGATCCCAACATCCCTGCCATTAGCTCCATAGATAACCTAAATGTACCACGGAAATGAATTTAACTCCCGTTACTTTCCTCACTGAATCAATAGGAACCATTACATATCGCTTTGCCAAGTTTACTGAAACTCACAGAAACCAACCGACTCCATGAGCTACACTCACACCATTCGTAACTGGAACTGGCTTCATAAAGACTCAGACAGAAATATGAATTATAAAAAATGTAATATGAGTATTTTTACGAGTTATAGGGCTGCCTTTAGGTTACTTTTTCATGCCTTTAGGTTACTTTTTCAAGTGTGTGTTACATTTGTCTTCAGTCACTTTATAGTTATTTCCAGTAAGAGATTTGAAGAAAAATTATGTGCATATGCTGCAGAAAAATCAACAACTGAAGTACGTACCGTTCATTTTGTATTTGATCTTGCACTGAATTAAAGTAAGTTATTTGAACTCTGATGTTGAAAATAAATAAAGAATTTAACTACATTATCTTTGACTTTATGTTGAGAAAGTACAGTACATTTATATCTGATGAGTTCAACGTACTTTTTAGCAAATTGAAGCACAGTTGACGTTAAAGAAAACTGTAGAAAGACATGCAAGGTTGTTCAGGAAGTTCTTCAAGGAATTTAGTTTTAAAACAAGAGGAAGAGCTTTCACCATCAACAAGTAGAACCTTTTCAGAATAACTTAGATAAGAAGTCTTGCTTCACCGCAATTTCTTCAGGGGCGAGGGGGGAGGGGCGACCGAGTTGACCGTACGGTTAGGGGCGCGCAGCTGTGAGCTTATATTCACGAAATAGTGGGTTCGAACCCTACTGTCGGCTGTCCTGAAGATGGTTTTCCTTCGTGTCCCATTTTTACACCAGGCAAATGCACCTTAATTAAGGCCACGGACGCTTCCTTCCCACTCCTAGCCCTTTTGAATTCCATCTTCGCCATAAGATGTATCTGTGTCAGTGCGACGTAAAGCAACTTGCAATAAAATAATTTAACGGTTGATCTAAAGTTTTTTCAATTATTTTCATGTGATGTTTACAGTATTAGAGTAATTTCTTTCTAATGATAGTCTATAAATCTGGTAGTAAATACTTCTAATCAAATTTGAAAATAAAGGACAAATGGGTGGACGGATGGCTAAACCAGATGATGTACAGGCCATGTCTTTAGTTATTACGATGTTTTACCAGAAAAAAATCACAGTCGTTGATTGTAAACCTTTTCCAATTATGTAATCATGCTATTTTTAAAATAAAATTATAGTATTGTTATGAATAAAACACAGACTGTTTTATCGCTGTAATTTATTTCAGGATGATCCAATAAATGGACACACACACACGCACTAATTGCTGCCTATTTAGACTACAAGACTCGTCCTCTTCACACAGCAGGTAGCCCGGTTCCTTGATATTTCCTGAGGCGCTGCAATCCTTATTACAGGCGCGCCTTTCTTTTACATTTGCTCGCTAGTCCGGTCACCCCGTACAACCAATACTTTGCTCAGTACACGACGATACTCTGACTGCAGGTGGAGAGATACGAGAACTGGTGATCCCCACAACATTGCCTTCTTCGACTCCAGAGAAAGTCCAGTAATTCACACAGTCCGACACAGTGAGCAACTAAACACTGTCAACTAAACAACAGTGCACAACAGTGTTTAACAACAGAACAATACTCCTCACAACAACGTCTGAACCACTCTACTCACACCAACTGCTCCGCCAACTAACTCCACGATGGAATCTCTACAATCCACGGTAGTATACACACAGTATTCCAAGACAGTACACAACAGGACGATACTGTGACTCCGGCGGAGCACAGACGAGAACCAGCGCTACTACCGTCGAGCTTCAGTCGCTCACTCCACGTCGGTACACGTGCAGTACTTAAGCCAATACCCCAAGGCAGTACACACGCCGCACTGTGACTCCGGCGGAGCACAGACGAGAACCAGCGCTACTACCGTCGAGCTTCAGTCGCTCACTCCACGTCGGTACACGTGCAGTACTTAAGCCAATACCCCAAGGCAGTACACACGCCGCACTGTGACTCCGGCGGAGCACAGACGAGAACCAGCGCTACTACCGTCGAGCTTCAGTCGCTCACTCCACGTCGGTACACGTGCAGTACTTAAGCCAATACCCCAAGGCAGTACACACGCCGCACTTCATGCTGATACTCTGACACCGGCGGGACACTGTCGGCAGCCAACACTGCTGACACCGACTGAACTCCAACACTGACTCACTGTTCGTGGCTAGTCTCGTTTTTATAGCTAGGCAAAACCTATTTTGTTCCCGAAGTGATAACTTAAAATAAAGTTGTATTTATACATTTCATATATTTATGCGGTTAAGAACGTTGGTTCTATAGTGCCAAAAATGCCCAAATTGACGTTAGAACTTGCATTTGCCTATATTCCTACAATTTCTATTTCTATCCCTAAATCGATTAAAAATGCTTTTTATTCCGAGAAACTGAAATATTTGCCGACTCGTTTTCAGTATATTGAACAGCATATTCATGAAATAATTTTCAAACAAAATCTTAAAAGTGGGAAACTTTAAATCACCCTCCCCAGATGTCCTTCAGAACCTCCCGCGGAAAACACGCCCGTAGTCTGTGTGTCACGAGGCGGGAAAGAGAGTCCATTGACCAGCTGAAAAAAAAAAAAAAAAAAAAAAAAAAAAACCTCTTCATTTCATTCTCTGAGAACATTTCAGTGTCGCCGTTTATTCAGTGTGTGCATTAGGCCTATGCCTAAAGTTTCAGCTTCCAAGTCGTATTTAATTGAACAGTGATTACAGGAGTTTCCCCCACTTCACATCGGATGGTAAAATTATATTCTGTGACATTTGTAGCAATGGTGTGAGTGATTTTATTATATTTCCCCCTAAAGGGTTATCATTAATTTAGCAGAATAAAAATGACATTTTGATTGATAAATGTTTGTTAAAGTACGTAAAATTGAAACTGCCTAAGATATATTTTAGGACCTATTTTTTCATTTCGAGAGCTTATTTTTGACACCTAAAAAATTATAAAGTACGTAACATTGAAGCTGTCTTAAATATACTTTTGTTTTTGCTAGTTGTTTTACGTCGCACCGACACAGATAGGTCTTACGGCGACGATGGGACAGGAAAGGGCTAGGAGTGGGAAGAAAGCGGCCGTGGCCTTAATTAAGGTACAGCCCCAGCATTTGCCTGGTGTGAAAATGGGAAACCACGGAAAACCATTTTCAGGGCTGCCGACAGTGGGGTTCGAACCTACTATCTCCCGAATACTGGATACTGGCCGCACTTAAGCGACTGCAGCTATCGAGCTCGGTAAATATACTTTTAAGGCCTATATTTTCATATGTTAGGCACCTAAAATAAACATTTTGCCACCTAAATATCCGAGGTCTGTTTATGAGTACCGGAATATTCGCGATGTGGCTAGAGAGGGAAGTTTCTCGTTTCCCGTTCTAGAAAGCGCACGGGGGAAGAACCAGACGAAGAGAACAATACAGAGAGAGACCGGCGGCCATTCTCTCAGGCTGAGAGCTTCCAGTTGACTCGCTAGTTCTTCCGGGAAATGCCGAAGGGAGCTACGGGAGGATTGGCGCGTGACAGTATTTTTTCGTAATTGTATTGCAGTGGTAGTAATAAAAGACAAGCAGGTGGGCCGGATTGCTAAAAGGGGTGAGAGTCCATTTTGTTAAAGAAGTGTTAATTTTTGGTCGCTTAAAATGTTAACTTTTCAACATTTTTAGCTAATACTGAGTGCATACCTATAGTTGATTTTTAAAAATCTTAATGCAGCAACTGAGCCATAACTCACGATGGTGCACTACAGTTCGTGTTTCTAAAACGTTTACATCTAGGCCTATCTGTAGTAAAGGATTAGGTTTTTTTTATTTTCAGTCGTTGCTAAACGTTATACTAGTTCATTTTTATTTAAATACTGTACATTATGAGAAGTACTAATAAAGACATTTTGTCTCCATTTCTATTATAAGACATTGTCGGATCAAATCTTTGTGGCTCTGCTCATGAATTAACTATATCTCACATCGAGAGTAAATACTATTTCTTTCAACATGGCTTTATTAGAAAAATTAATATGTGTATTCGTGTATTTCCCAAAGTGTATAGAAGTTTGGTAGCTGCTGAATTTCCGCTTGGATGGCCGAGATTCGAATCCTGGTGGATCCAAGGATCACTGAAAATAAAGGTGTCAGGGAGGGCATCCGGCCTTAAATATCCAGCCAAAACTCAAAATGAGGCAGAAATACTTGGGATAAGCTGAAGAGAGCTTACGGTATAGGAGTGGCCTATGTTTTTGATCTAAGACCACAAGTGAGAGAAAATTGACTTTTATTCAAATGGGAGTCAATACACGCTACAGAAAAAGTATCTTTGGTATCTTTCACTGTCTGAAACATCTTTCTGTTACGATATTCTTAAATATGTAGCCTATATCTTTATTTGGGTGTCTTTGAAATAAGAGTATGGTAAACGCTCTTGAGAAATGTTTAATAATTTTGTATTTCCACCTGTAAAGGAACAAAAATAGTTATCGTTTTGGTCCATCAGAATAGTAATAGAAAAGTAATGCATGGAGCAGCGGCTGCATTAACAATACCACTATTCTTTGTAATTACGTCCCAGGGGTTCTGAAGTCGGGAGAGGGGGTTGGTGAACACGGGGTCCTGAAGTGAGTCCTGGCAATACTTCCACTTACTTGTGCAAGGCTCCTCACTTTCATCTATCCTATCCGACCCCCCTTGGTCAACTCTTGTTCTTTTCCGACCCGGACGGTATTAGGTTCCCAGGCCTAGAGAGTCATTCATTTTCACGCCCTTCGTGGCCTTGTCTTCCTTTGGCCGATACCTTCATTTTTCGATGTGTCGGTTCCCCTTGAAACAACCACCAAGGCGCCGTTGTAAAATCACAATTTGTCCTCTATCAGGCACGTCCGCTTTTCCCATTTCGACACCGGAGACACTACTAACAGCAAGCCTGTAAACCTGGCATTTACGTATTTACCATGTTACTGGCATGTCGTGTAGTTACTCTTCTCGCTTCAAGCGTGCTAGATCTTCCCGGGTCGGGGTGGGCATAATGAAGTGGCTCATCAGTGTTATTATTCTCTAGGCTGACCCTTAGGTCAGTATCTTTTCTTTTAATATGAAATCCTGGGACTGTTATTCTAGTTATAGTCTAATGGCGAAATACCGCAGTTTCATAGGCTTTGAACAGGATCCTTGTACAAAAATACCCGAGAGATGAAGAAGACGGGCCACCAAAGAAATGAATCGCGACCCGCGGTTTGAATACCTCATTAAGTCATCGCCATGTTTTGCTTAGCTAGCCTGCTATTGTTGTTGCGCTGGTGCCGTATTTGAAACGCCTGCTTGCCTGTTCAGCTATCGAATTCTGCTTAGCTGTTGTGTATATGGATGGAAAGGCTAGAGAGATTAAAAGGCATGCCCCGGTATCCATTACTGTATGACGTAACCGTTTAAACTGCGTGTTGGAGTATAATGTCCTTTGTGTAGTTCGAGTGTAAAACGTGGTTTGTTCTTGTTGCTGCCATAAATATTTTTAAATCGCCCATTTTATTTATACTAAGCGTTGTAGACTCCCTAAATTCTGGACGGTAAGCTGCGAGGCCTCGGATTTGTTCAGCGTGTTTATCGCAGTTGGGGTGCTTACTGCGAGACACATTCTCCCCCTTCAGTGTTTGTCTTGGTTTGACCCTTTAAAAGGAGGAGTGTTGGTGGCTCGAATGATACGTAGAAGCGCAAGTAATAATTTGTCGTTGGGAAATTGTACTAATAGTAAATGATAACTAAATAAATAAATAAATAGAACAGACGATTTAATGTTTTGTTTTTATTTCTTACCGATTTGCTTTACGTCGCACCGACACAGATCGGTCATGTGGCGGCGATGGGATAGGAAAGGGCTAGAAGTGGGAAGGAAGCAGCCGTGGCGTTAATTAAGGTACAGCTCCAGCATTTGCATGGGAAACCACGGAAATTCATCTTCAGAACTGCCGACAGTGGGGTTCAAACTCACTATTCTCGAATGCAGGCTCAGAGCTGCGCGACCCTAACCGCACGGCCAACTCGCTCTGCATATGATTCTTTAAGACCGGATGCCTTTCCTGACACCTTGTGATTTTACCGGTGAAAATTATCGGCGTTGCATGTCTCGTCCCCAGTTCATTCCCAAACGTAAATAAATAGCCTGTCTCTTGTCCATTTGAAGTTTGTTTTGTTAAATCATGAACCCGTCTCATCACCAGGTGGCATTCGTGTAATTGCTCTAGTATGCTGTCCGTGAATGAAATAGAGTCAACGGGGTAAACCTGTTGCCGTTGTGAATAATTATAAATTTAATATGCACCGAATATTGGCTTCAAGGGAGACAAGCTGGCGATCTGTGGGCAGACACTGCAAAGAAACGTTACGGGCTATTAGTCCGCGTCCCCCCTCCCTCCATGATTGATTGAATTAGAATGACCGTTTGTAGCGTTAGTAGATGATGGTCATGTTTATTTTTATAACAATTATTTTTTTATTCTTGCTTTATAGGATATTCTAAATGTTGAAGTGTAATAGATGATGATGATGATGATGCTTGTTGTTTAAAGGGGCCTAACATCGAAGGTCATCGGCCCCTGAAGTGTAATAGCAAGTGTTCTTGTACATAAGGCGTCACCCATAAAATACGTTCTTAAAAATATCATAAAATGTAACCCCCTCCCCCATTGTAACACGTTATAAAAATTCTTTTAATACACCCGCCTCTCCGCCTCCCAAGCGAACTTCCATAATAATTTACCCTCCCCCCTTGTTTGGGAAAAGGGTGGAGATGGATAAATTTGACAGAGGTAGTGCCAAATTCACAATAAACACTTATGAGAGAATTCTAGGCACATAATCTCAATGCTTGTTTCGGAAAACTTCTTACCGAACTGTGAGATTATGAAGTTAATTGTAACTGTGAGGTTTTAGATTAGCATCAATGTATCCTAACGCAGTATGGTGCGAATTTCCTAATAAAGCAAATTGTGAAGATAAATGTACATCCATTTTATTCTTCATAATTTATCACGAATTCGCATTTGGCAGACTTGTCTCAAAACTGATCATAATGTTTTCCAGGAGAGAGGAACGTGTACAACTAAAGAAGAACAAGAAGGCAGACTTATTTATGTTTAGCAGGAATAAAAACGTGCATGGAAAGTGCCAAAAAGAAAGTTCTTTTGAATTTTGCAAATCGGGTAATAACGAAAAAACTGACGAACGTACCTATTTTCGTACAGACCCCCTCGCCCCAAATTATCGTACATTTTTGCTACATTCTTGTAAACGCCACCCCCTACCCCCTTTCGAGCATCGTATTTTATGGAGACCACTAACTGTAACCTGTAGGCCTACTTCGAAAACACAATAGTTTGCCTCCAGACCACAACTTCTGCTAAAAGGAAAGCTATTGAAGACACGTGTGACAGAGTTTAAAAATAATTAATTCCTGTCTTCATGAAACACCATACAATCTCGTGTAAATGAAATGGCGTATGGCTCTCAGTGTCGGGAGTGTCAGAGGACATTTTCGGCTCGCCAGGTGCAGGTCTTTTGATTTGACGCGACCTGTGCGTTGTGATGAGGATGAAATGATGAAGACGACACATATACCCAGCCCCCGTGTCAGCGAAATTAACCAATGATGGTTAAAATTCCGGAGTCTGCCGGAAATCGAACCCGGGATCCCTGTGACCAAAGGCCAGCACGCTAACCATTTAGCCATGGATCCGAACATCTCCATGTGTAAGATGACAACACTATAAAAAAACGTATTAATACTGTAAGGAGGAAAGTATTGGCACCTGTGCCGAAGAAGATGAATGAAGACTGCATAAATTAAGAGGGAATATTTTGTCTTGGGGTTTACTCTTAATATTACAAATAGGACGAGATGGACTATGCGTTACACCTAACATTACATACGAGTATCTAGGACGAGTTGGTCTATCGGATTAAACGCCCCAAAGTGGAGTCAGTGCGGGCCAGTCAGCTTCGGGACGGGACAGGCCATGCCGAAAAATCCAACCAGGCGTCCACCTGTGGGTGGGAAGCCACAGTGCTGATCATGTTTAATAATAATAATAATAATAAATAATAATAATAATAATAGTCTAATAATGTCAGTGCTGGGCTGAGTGGCTCAGACGGTTGAGGCGCTGGCCTTCTGACCTCAACTTGGCAGCTTCGATCCTGGCTCAGTCCGGTGCTATTTGAAGGTGCTCAAATTCGTTAACCTCGTGACGGCACGTAAAAGAACTACCGTGGGACAAAATTCCGGCACCTTGGCGTCTCCGAAAACCTTCAGAAGTAGTTAGTGGACGTAAAAGCAATAACATTATTGATTATGTCAGTGGCAAAGAAGACGAGAGATCGTGGGTTCAAACCCAACATCTGATTTTAACCCGACAAAATTAATTAAAACTGAGCTATAGATCGCCCAATAGATATTTGGTTTATTCTGCTCTCTATTAGAGGAAAGCAGAACGTCGAAATTGACGTGAAGGCAGCCTAGATGCTGACAAATTAAAAGTACTAGCACACGGTAGCTGCGGCCATGTTATTATTAGTAAGAATAATCTTATTTGCTTTACGTCCCACTAACTACTCTTTTACGGTTTTCGGAGACGCCGAGGTGCCGGAATTTTGTCCCGCAGGAGTTCTTTTACGTGCCAGTAAATCTACCGACACGAGGCTGACGTATCTGAGCACCTTCAAATACCACCGGACTGAGCCAGGATCGAACCTGCCAAGTTGGGGTCAAAAGGCCAGCGCCTCAACCGTCTGAGCCACTCAGCCCGGCTTATTATTAGTAATCCACAAAGATTTTCTACACTGAAGCAGAGAAGTGCCTTATTTCAAATCTCATCCCTAGACATACTCCTGCCGGGCGGGTTGGCCGTCCGGTTAGGGGCGCGCAGCTGTGAACTTGCATCCGGGAGATAGTGGGTTCGAACCCCACTGACGGCAGCCCTGAAGATGGTTTTCCGTGGTTCCCATCTTCACACCAGACACATGCTGAGACTGTGTCTTAATTAAGGCCGCGGTCGCTTCCTTCCCACAAACCTACTACGCTGGCGTAGCAGGGGGAGAGGTGATACTCCCACGTGGCACGTCCCAGGTGGCGGATAGGGGGTCCTAACCGGCTTGCTGGCGGACTTGAGGGAAATAAAATAGCTCTCGCGGACCAAACACACAACCCCCTGTGGCTCCGGGACGCAGATGAAGAATACACCCACGGTATCCCCTGCTTGTCGTAAGAGGCGACTAAAAGGGGCGACCAAGGGATGATTGTATTAGAACCATGAAACTACTTGTAATTAGTACCATCACGGGGGGAGCACCATGGGTCGCTTTTACTTGCGCGTAGTACCACTGTTAGGTACCAAATAGGTTTGTGATTAGTAGCGACAGTGTGTGCTTTCGGCTTTTACAGTACCTGTGATTAGTACCACTATATGAGCGGCACCATGGTTTTGCCTTGCTTATCATTAGTACTCACTATGGGAGGAACACCACGGGATAGTACGAGTCCCTGTGGTTAGTACACTTATGTGATGAACACCATAGGTTTGCGTTCCCTGTAAATGGCGCCGCAATGTTGGAAACACCATAGGTCTGTATTACATGTGCGCATTACATTACCTGTGAGTAGTACTATAATGTCTGGAATACTGCGTGTCTACGCTACTTTTGATTAGTGCCGCAGCATGTCAAATACCATAGTTCTACTTTCCAAGCGATAAGTACTATAATGAGGGGCCGATGACTTGGATTTCGGAGGCCTTAGGACTACAAGCATCGTCGATTCTATATTGTGCTTTAGAAGCAGTCCCTTGGTCAGTAATACTATTGTTTAACATTAGTTCCTGGGAATGTGGGGCATTGCGGGTCGGATGCACTTATTGTTTTCAATTCATATCCATCCATTCTTCGTGCTCACGTTTTGAATTCTGGTCAGTGGAGGATTTTGTACTTTTAAATTTTCATTACATTTCGTCTCATTTCGTTCCATTAGGGGCCGATGACCTAGATGTTAGGCCACTTTAAACAATCATCATCGTCATCATCATCATCAGCTTCCTTCCCACTCCTAGGCCTTTCTCATTCCATCGTCGCCACACGACGTACCTTTGTCAGTGTGTCATAAAACAAATTGTAAAAAAAACATACTCCCTCTACGAATATCCCAGTCCTCGGATCATGGAGGAGCTTTGTCCACTTGGATATGCCATACGGGAACGCACTTATTTTAAATCTCAACCTACAAGTAGTCTTTGGGCAATGTCTCGTCTTATTGTTATAAGGCAGTAGGTTACAATTTTCTGTTTAAAAGAGGCATGATGGCTGAGTGGCCTTGTTGCTCGCCTCTCACCAAGACTGCCGCGGTTAAATCCCAGTAAATGCGCGTTTGATTTTTGAAGTGGAAGGAATGGAAGATGGTTCGGATCCCTATGCCTATGATCACGATATCAACAGTCGCGTAAAACTACAAGTCTGTGACGTTCTGTTTAGAAGTTGTGAATAACGTAACATCCTATTAGCTTGAAGATTTATAATTGTTGACGCCAAGGAACCTTGATTCACTTGTGGATGAAGTTTTATGCTCCGTCGAGATGCCACGGGAGACCTTTGCTTCATTTCATTACTACAAGTTGCGTCCGTGATAAAGAACAATGCGCAGTTAGGGAGAATCTGTTTTGTAGTTTTTCTCTAGAAGTGAAAGCAGGAGGATCAGTATAATTTCTTTATACTTGTAATTTTGACTAAGTCATGATGGCTTGTAAAGTAAGCCTGGACTGAGCAACAGAGTACAGCCCAAGTTGTTATAATATTTAATCTGCTGACTACCGAAGAACGACATTTTTTTATGGTAAGAAAGGAGGAAAGCAGCTGTTATTTATTTTATTTAATTCCAGATAGTTGCAATTGAATTGTCAAGTTCTTCCTTCGTTGATGAAGTGTTTATTAGTTCCATCCTGTGTCGTCTATTGCGATGAACCTTCGTTCCGAATAGGTTCCACTTGAGTGGCAAACTTCCTAGTTGAGGCACAATATGGCGTATTTTGATTTGTATTCGAGGAGTTGGAACAGAGGGTTCGTATTTCGAACAGAATAAAGCTGTGATCCCACAGTCTGACCTCGCTGACTGCCCAGTTTTGGACACTGTGAGCTACGTTAATAATGGTAGCAGTGATGTCAATCCAAATCTCCCCAGTAGGGCCTGAATATATGGGACCATCTTTTTCATTGGCTGTGAGCATTGACTACTATTGTGTGCCAGAAATTCTGCCAACGTTTTTCCTCTTCAGAGCCCTAGTATTCCTCTACGTCTACAAGAGCCAAAACAAAACTAAGATATGTTCAAAGATCCTTTCTTCTGTTACAAAAGCAAACAAAACTATATTTATTGAAGCAAGGGAGTTTAGCATTCGCTGGTGCTATGCCTATTGGCCGAACCATTCTTCTTCACATTGACATTCATTCCATATATGGAGGTCTCCTCAGTAAGGCAGTCATCGCAGAAGCTAAAAGGATGGAACTTCACATTTAAACAAGAAGAATGAACCTCAAAGACGATCACACTTGTGTCTGTATCATGGACACAGTAGGACAGGTGGATGTAATATACAGGCCCCGGCGAAGTCTTGTTCTTCGATTGGTGTGCTCAAGACGATCTTAGGCCACGTGCAGATTTAGCAACGCCGCCTCGCAAAGCCCATTTGGATTCGCCCGCGGAGCGATCTGATTGGCAAACTTCAGCAGCTGATGAAATGACAACGACGTGAGATATCGATATCTTTCAAATTATTTATCTGATTGCTCAACCCTCTGATGCTCATATGCCCGGTTCACATTGTTTGCGACCACCCTGTATAGAGACGGCTCCAAACCGGATATTCATGTTGGGGCAGGGTTAGTGGAATAAAATACTCCCATACCCTACTTCCGGATCACCTGAAACTGAGAAAAGAACATTAATTTATTGCAATCCATTTTTATTATCCTTGTTACATTTTAAAAATCTTTGGTACTGCATTAATAATAATAATAATAATAATAATAATAATAATAATAATAATAATAATAATAATAATAATAATAATAATAATAATTGTACCGGGAGGTACATCCGCCCCGTTCATTTAAATGAAGTGCCTTGGAGAATGCCATCTAAAATCTAAAACTCGCAACAACTAGCGCAAGAAGTTGGGACTTTTCTCTACAGATGTCGCTACTATAAAACTCATGTTATGCCCTCTGGTGTGAAGAGGAACTATTAAAATTGTAAAGTAATTTTGTATTCTAAGGTTTCCTAAACTGAATTGATTATTCTTTGTTTTGTGGTGTGTTAAAGTTTACAACACTTCTACCTCTTCCCGCTAACTTAAGATGTTGGCCAATAGAAAATTTTGTATATTTATTTTTCATCCAATCAAAGGTTTATGATATTTATTTAATTACCCAATAAGAATTGGGAGTGTGTCTGGCCTTAGCCCCGAGTTTTCTGGAACTTTCCCCTCGTGTATAAAAGCTGGCACATTTTCGGACCAGGTTGTCTTACTGATCGTTCCAGTCTACAGAGTGTGTTTTTGTAAAGGAGGCGGGGCGCCTCGTCCATCTTCGAAAAGTCAATCAGCTCAAGTAATGGCAATTCTGGTTTAACTAAGTGATAGTCTTTGAAAGCTAGCTCAAGAGGAAGGTTTCCAGTCTTTAATAATGTAACTTTAAATTTCTAAAATGTAAATTTCAAACTTTAAATGTAAATTTCAAACAAGCCGAAGGAACTGAACCGAAATGAGAGAATAAAGAGTGAGCTACCCTGTCGTGTTCCCTATCAACTTGATTTTGAGGTGACTATGATTTTTCAACTTTTTTCAGTTTGTAATCTTTGTAACTGAAATATTCTCTTCATCTATTCATCTCAGTAGTATAGGCTTAGCCTCTGTAACTTCGGGCCCTAAGCCCAAATACGATTTTAAGTTTTTCATTTCAATTTTAAAGGAGCGCAAGTGTCCGCTTCCTTTCCATTTTCGTTTCTTGCCAGTTATCCAACCATTTGTTTTTACCGCAAGGCCTTGTAGAATGGGTACGTGCTGCCCCGGTTACAATCAATGTCTTTCCTTTTAATTTTAAAGATAGACTGTTGAGCATTCAAGATAGTGAATAATGTTGGAATTTGTAAAATGTAGGTTGTGCCTTTGATAGGGCTGGACATTTCTGGAAACAGCTTCCTATGTGTAAAGGTTTATAGTGCAAAGGCGCTCTTTTTATTAATGTAAAGGTTGAATGGTGCCTTTGGAAGGTTGTAATGCTGTAATGTTTGGAGAGTAGTTTCCTAGATAATTTTGTGGAGCAAAGGTGCTCTTATCATTTATTATATTACTTCTGTATCTCATTATTGTACCTTCGCTTAGCGAATTGTTTGTTAAAATTTAACATCTGAGAAGAAACCAAAAGATAGCAAAGAAAGCAATATACCTGTAATTTGAAAGTTTAAAATTAATTTTCTGATTGTCGTATATCGACCCATTCATGCCCGCACCTTCTTTTACCTCTGTGATCCACACATACACGATAACAATATTAATAAGGAAGGTGCACCCAATGGGCATAGGAGTACATTACAACTTATTCTAAACAGAATTGTGTCAGTGATGGTTTTCTGTTGGTATATTTCATGACGTGATATTTTTCACACTTTTTTTTATGCACAAACCGCAAATGCACTCGTCCGTTGCCTCGTGGAACAACTTCAGACTGCAAATTCAGTGGTGGAAACCATGCGTTGCCAAACGTGTCACTAAATACCTCAGCTCGTATTCTGCTTCCATCCAACCTTTGGTTTGCATAGCCATGGTGGTGTGGAATTCTTCATCTGCGTTATTCTTTTTCGTTTGCAACTCTTGTAGGAGCTCTGTGTGTGCAGCTGTAGCTGGCAAGAGCAATTGTAGCCTCAGGTCCTCTACTAGAAATGTTTCCCTCACCAGTACGTAAGTAAATCAATCAATCAATCAATCAGTCAATCAATCAATCAATCAATCACTACTGATCTGCGTTTAGGGCAGTCGCCCAGGTGGCAGATTCCCTATCTGTTGTTTTCCTAGCCTTTTTCTTAAATGATCGCAAAGAAATTGGAAAATTATTGAACATTCCTTTGGTAAGTTATTCCAATCCCTAACCCCCCTTCCTATAAACGAATATTTTAATAGTGAGACCGCGTTTATTTTGAGAGACCTAGCACCTTTTTCAAGTATCTCGCTTTTAGGTTCTCAACCTCCCTTAATTGCTTCTTCGGTAGCTGTTCCCATATTAATTCAAATCCATAAGCAAGCACGGGAATCACTTTCACTTCAAATAATTTCATTATCGTGGTTACCGACATTCTCGATACATGTCTGATGTCGCTTATGCTTTTTATAGCAGCAGCTAGTCTTTCCCTTACACGAATTGTAAAGGCTGATGCGGTTACTTGAATCGTGATGCCCAGGTAATAAAGTGATCCCTTGGAGTCACCACTTGTCCTTTGCATGTTATAGCTTCTTCTCGGTTTAGTCTACCTACTTTTCTAAAAGCTACAAATTCTGTCTTTCTTTCATTTATCACCAAGTTATTCTCTTCTGTTCACTCTGTAACAAGGACTCTGCAACAAGGTCCATCGCTTTCTGTAGGTCATCTATGTTGTCTGAGGCGAGAGCCATATCATCTGCATAAATGTAGATGCTTGTGTTCGGTGCGCCTTCTTTGACTCTGGTGACTACTTCGCTCGTGTAGATATTAAACAATACTGGACTGAGTGTGTCGCCCTGTCGTACACCAACCGTTTGACTTATCCAATTTGATTTTGGTAGACCATCCCACACCTGTATTTGATTTTCCGTCAGTAAATTTGTAATTAGTCTTGTCAGCTCTGACTTTCCTACTAGGTTCTCCATTTTTTTCCATACGCGCACTCTTATTCACTGTGTACTACATTAAATTATATTTAAACCCATAGTGTTTATGGGGAACGATTAGTAGTTCAAATACGCTCGAAGGGAATGTATGTGCGCGAAGATTACATATGAAATGTACAGTCTCTCAAGCTGAACTATACACAATTTACATGGCCGTATATAGGATTCGGGACAAACCAACAGGTGACCGCTCTTGCGTTATCCTAGAATCTCCAGGAGCCTTACTTACTGTCGCAAACAAACACACACCGCATCAGCTTACTGTTGCGGTTAGAAAGAAAACCATTCATCCAAATGAGGTAACTTCAGTCGCATTTCATTGGGTTAAAGGACGCTGAGGGATGAAATAGCGGACAGTCTAGCGAAAACTGCACCCAGTTATATAAATATTATCTCCTATAATTCAGTTCCAGTGACAAAGTGCAGGAATTTACTGGAACAGTAGTACACCAAAATTTGGAATGCAACGTACCTCAACTCGCAGAATGCTTCTCACACTTAATTATTCATTCCCAACATCTACCGTAGATTTTCTGTATCTCCCGGGCCTAATTACATCCTTATGTGATTCTCTATAAACATTGGCTGTTTCAGATCATACCTCCACAGAATGAATGTAACAACTTCACCACTTTGTGACTACCTCAGAAATCAACGGCTCTCCACCTCATGATAGAATGTACCCTCTTAGCGAGGGAACGTGCTACAGCACTACAGACGCTTCCCATACCTTACGTGCTTAAACATCACATCTTCACTGCCAACATTTCAAGAATAAAAGTAATTTCCTGCGCTGTTTGTTTCGCATATGTTGAGTGTCCAGAATAGCCTTGTAGGCTACACTGAGTGGCCACAAGTCACAGAAAGGTATGTCCCATTAGAAAATGTACCGTGTATGATCCCTGAGCGTTGCGGCTAGCTGCGGTGTAGTTGAGCAGTCTGTCACCGACACCAGTGTCGTGAAGATGGCAACACGTCGCGAGTTAACAGACTTTGAACGTGGGGTGATCATCGACGCACGGCGCATGGATAATAGCATTGCGGAGATTACACGCGAATTCGGGTTTCCGAGGTCAAAGTGTCGAGGGTGGGTCTTCAATATCGCAGAGAGAAATGTTATCACCCGTGTAACACGCCGTACGGGAAGACCATTGGTGTTTAACGAACGGACATCACGTCGCCTCCGCAGAACCATAATGGGCGCTCGACGAGCTGCTGTTTGTCAGATCACCGCCCAGTTGAATGTTGGGAGTCAGGGAGCCATTTCTACCAGGACTGTAAGGAGGCAACTGCACCGTATAGGCTTCACCAGCCGACGACCAACTCGTGTCCCTTTGCTGACACCTCGACACATAGCTCAACGACGTGCATGTGCCCGCGAACATCGGCAATGGATCATGGAACAGTGGCGGCGTGTGGTATGGTCCGCTGTATCCCAGTTCCAGTTGTATCGAGCTGATAGGCGCGTGAGAGTACGGCGTATGCCCCTTGAAGCTATGGATCCTGCGTGTCCAGGCGGGAGGTGGCTCAGTTCTGGTCTGGGTGGCGTTCCCATGGTCGCAATTAGGCCCCATTGTCCGGCTGCAGGGAGCGCTGACTGGTGAACATTAGGTGGACATTCTTTCAGACCACCCGCATCCCTTTTGTGGCCCTAGAGTACCCTGATGGAGATGCCATGTTTCAACAGGCCATGTCACCGCTCTGTGATGGCACGCAGGTGGTTGGAGGAGCACTTCAGTGAAGTTACGACTATAGGTTGGCCCTCCAGATCCCCCGATCTTAATCCAGTCGAGCATTTATGGGCTGCTGTCGATGCTGGTGTACGATCCATGAACCCCGCACCAACAACACAAGACCAGTTGTGGGTAGCAGTGCAAGATGCGTGGGTCCAGATCCCTCGAAAACGATTCAAACACCTTGTAGAGTCGATGCCTCGCCGTATTGAGGGTAAAGGTGTACAAATTGTACTTCAGGCTTGCCTGCCCCAAGCTGCTCTGCAACAAGCAAAGCAGCTTAGCTTGAGCGTCAGCGAAGCAAGAGTGCACGCGTACTGAGCTGCTAGTCATAGCAAACCAAAACCTGGGTTTCCCTAAGCCTGACAGGTTGCCTGGGACCCGTTCGGACTGCCGGGCTTGACAAGAGAGAACGTGAAGTTTGCTATCGATGCGACGTGATTGTACCGTTATATGTTAGTGTAGCTACGTATTGCGTCGAGTGCAGCTCTGTTGTAGTTAGAGGTGCAACCAGCAGAGAAATGAACAAAGCAACCGTAAAGGAAATCGAAGAAAAATTAAAAAATGGTGGATTTATTCCAGCAATAAAACAGGGCTCAAGTCTAGCAAGGGAAAAGTTTTCAGGTGTTTATGTACAGGTATCAAATAAGCCAGTACGTTACTCGCAATGCAATTTTTGCAAAAAGCTACTCAACACCAATTCAGGGACCTCTAGTATGTTGTGACATGTCTGCAAATTTAACCCAAATTTTTCAGTCTAAAAATATTTTGAAAGAGGACAAGGACTTGGTGACTGACAAGTGCGTGGAAATGTGCGCCAAGGACTTGAGACCGTTTACAACTATTGAGGGTGAAGGATTTTTAAATTTAGGGCAAACGCTGATAGAAATGCGCAAAAAGTATGGCTCGGTGGATATTTAAAATGTTATCTCGAGTCACAGTTGCTAGGAAGGTACAACTTTCGCGGACAAAGTGCGCAGTAAAACGCTTCCTGATATAGTACGTGCTATTAAATCAGGTATCTGTGCGAGTACCACTGACCTGTGAACAGATAAGTACAAGGGTGTACACTATATGTCTGTCACAATGCACTATATAAATAGAGATTGGTCTCTCAATAAGTACGGTATGTATTAATGTGTTCGGCCTTCCCTGACTGTCCAAAAACTGGTGAAAATATTCGCAGTGAATTGGAAGATCGTTTGAAAGGACATGGCGTTGCTCATGAACATAATTGCAAAATTACATTTGTAACAGGCCAGGGAAGAAATATTGTTAAGGCCCTCAGCATATACAAGCGTCTTCCATGCATGGCTCATATTATTAATACGGTCTTGAAGCATGTTCTGAGTGAACCCTTTTTGAAAGAAACAGTTCCTAATGTGTTAGCTGTTATCCATTCAGTGAAATCTCTGGTTTCGTACTTTAAAAGAAGAGGCATATGTGTGAGGTTACAATCATCTCTGAAACCCTATGTTTCCACTCGGTGGAACAGTTATTTTGACATGCTGCAATCAGTTCACTCCCAGATAGATGCTGTGAGAACTATTTTAGAGAAGGAGGGTGCCTCTGATAAGATGTTCGGTTATGATCAGGACATTACTGGCCTGCTTATAACATTTCTTAAGCTATTTAAGGAAGCCACAATTGATCTTGAGGATGATGAGGACCCGACTTTACATCTAGTCTTTCCGTGGTTTTATGCCTTAAAAGCCCATTGTACTCCACAGAATGACGATGAACAGCTAAATGAATTTTCATTACTTGACGCTTTTGAAACAAACCGGTGGTGTCTTCCTGGAGCAGAAAATGGAAGTCACTATGTTACACAAAACTGCAACACTTTTGGTGCCTAAATATCGCACATTAAAGAAACTAAATGCAGGAGAATGAATGTCTGTTTTGGAGGCAGCTCGACAAATGTGTGCTGAAGGTAAGGTTCTCTGGTTATTATTATTATTATTATTATTATTATTATTATTATTATTATTATTATTATTATTATTATTATTATTATTATTGTACCTATGAAAATGAGATATCTTTAACATTCTGTTATTAGCATAAAATATCAATAACTTGGGCAGATATATTTTCAGAGCAGCTACCCAATCAAAATAGACAAGAAGTCCCATCTTCATATGAAGAAAATTCAGTGCAACGTAGGAAAACGAAATTTGATGATTGGGCAGAAAATTCGCCAATGATACATGGTGAGGTCAGTAGGTACTTGCAAGAAGGGTTTATTAGTAACGAAAATATACTGCGGTGGTGGAAAAATAATTCGCACAGGCTGCTCCGACTTGCCTTGTACCGTAGCGAAAAAGGTGCTTAACATACCCGCTACGAGTCTCTCCAGCGAGAGGGTCTTCAGCTGCTCGGGAAATTTTATCAGCGAAAACGTTCCCGTCTTTATACAGACTTAATGGCATCATAGTAATACACACAAGCGATAATGTGTCCATGCATTAAATATTGGTATGCAGTATGCATAGTATGAGGCGACCACAAACTAAGAGAGCAAATGGTAAAATTACACTTCTAAACTGATTAGTTTTATAGTTATTTCTTTTGGTTTTGTGGGGAAGGGGTTCCTAAATTATTAAATGTATTTCAAAAAATTTACCTATAAAATTATTCTTTTAAAGATATTTATGACCTGTAGCTACATTACGTATATCTTTGTTTCAAATTTTCTCGAATAGTAAATAATGCATTATATTTATGGTCATACTTCCATCAGCTGTCATTATGTTTATTTAAATATTCAAATATTTTGTTCAGAGAAACTACTTTTTATTAAGTAACTATGTTTGACAGAGAGAAATATGATTTGTTAATTAGTTACATAAGACGTCTGACGTACGAAATAAATTTAAACATAACTTTGTAATGATTAACATAATACTAAATAACCATACAAAATAATATTTGTGTTGACGAATCCTATATAAATTCTGGCATGTAACAACCCCTTTCCTGCCTGCATTCACGCTAGTCTCATATCAGCACAATGAACGAGCAAACATCGATTAATGCAGCAGGAAGAAGAAAGCAAGCAAGCAAGCTAACCTGTAGCCTACCCAGGTTGGGCTGAGCTTGACCTGGCCAGGAGTGCAGCAGCCTGCCTGTACTGTTGTTTACGTGCGGCTAGCTTGCTTGCCTGGAAAGCAGGCAAGCATGGGCAAGTTAAATGCGGAGTTTGTACACCTCTAATTGAGGGCTCACGGAGGAGCAACTCGTTTATCAATCCTACATTCAGTGTCTTCCCATGACTTCTTTTTGTGCAATTGGCTTAACGTCGCACCGAAACAGATAGGTCTTATGGCTACGATGGGATAGGAAAGGGTTTAGGAGTGGAGAAGGAAGCGGCCGTGGCTTTAAAGAAGGTACAGCCTCAGCCAATATTTGCCTGGTGTGAAAATGGAAAACCACGGAAAACCATCTTCAAGGCTGCCGACAGTGGGGCTCGAACCCTGTATCTCCCGGATGCAAGCTCACAGCTGCGCACCCCCAACCGCACGGCCAACTCGCCCGGTCCCATGACTTTTAGTTACTCATTGTATATTATGTAGAATAACGACAGTTTGACGAAGTGATTGATGGCGTGTTGCCTCCAGAGAGGCTTGGTGCAGTCTTTCTATTGGACGCCTATGGGCGAATTGCGCGCCTGGGTGTGTGTGATGATAGGCACATTGCCTTCTCCTGCCGAATTACACCACGGGGTTTTCTCAAGGCTTAACTTCGCCATTCGACGAACTAGTCACCATCAACAGCATCATAAGCGCTCCCTCTAAATGATACGTTTGGAATTGAACCCAAGATTTTGACACGCAATCTAGCTATTATAAATTGTGTACCGCCTCCTTTCTTATCCTGCCGGCCAACATTCTGATGGTGAAGAGTTTTCCACCAACGGGACTCGAACCAACTAACCACGTTGTCAGACCATAAAGACTTCACGTCTTTTAACGATCGTGGTCACTAGGCGGACTTGTTTTGTCTATCAGCTGTCATGAATCAATATTTCAGTTTAGCTAATTCTATTGACTGCGATAAACGACCTATCTACTTATTCTCTTGTTACTTTTTCTCCAGTTCACAACGGAGCGCTCCACGGGGACTGTCTGTTCCGTCGCACGGACGTAATCATTAATATATTAAAACTGACGTCTACTCTATTCTCCACTGGGCAGTGGCGGTGGAGCTGGAGCTCAGCCTTTTTTCTTCCAGCCAAATGGGAGTTTAATCCGTTTGTAAACCACATGCTACTACGGATTTGTGAAACCGTAAAGAAAACATTTACGTCAACGTAAATGGAATCCTGATTTTTGTTTTCCCTTTTTATGCATTGCATTTTACCTCGGTTTTTGAACATAGTCAGGAACATAGCTAAGTGGTTACAGTGGTATACATTGAGACGATATATATTGTATGTCAGTCTATATTTTACAAGATAAAATGTGAATGTCAGTCGTAATTTGAAACTCGGAAATGTATACAAACTTTGTGAAAAAATCTTATCTAGTTCATTTTATTCATTTTCCCCTTTGTTTAATTATTCCTGATTATGGCAGAGTGGGAAACTGCTGTATATGTACTTCACAGCATACACTACTGTATATCAGAATGACAACATACTGATGATAGTTTCAGAGTCTACTGATAATCACTCCTACGGTTCAGGCAACTGTCCCAACATTGAACAAATTTCTCTGTATCATCCACAATGAAGGACGCTGGTGGCCGGTTGAATCACTCTTCGACAGAGTGAGGAATCGTTTGCTCTTTATGGCTTTCTTCAGCAGACCAAACAGCGCCTATTATCCATGATTGCGTTGGAAACCTGTTGACGTGTGTTACAATGGATCACTAGCTCACTTCGTGACGGGTTTCCCGGTAGAAAAAGCACCTTTGCACAAGAATTGAATCATTCCACGTTGTAATCGTTTCGGCTCCTACTTTTTTCATTACTTAGCGGACGCATTTCTGACTGACCACGTTCTGATCTATTACTACAAACCCCAAACTATGCAGCGCTGTCAGCTCTTAACTGTCATGTTAGTTATTTGTCGAGTTGCCAGCTGTGTCTTATATTTCATTTGAACAAATAACTGTTTTTGTCTTCATTTAAACTTTCACCCCATTGAGTGACTTCGAAATGTCACTACGAGTAGACCGTAAATAAGAAATTTGGTCGAGATATGTTCAGCTTGTTTCTGCGATGGTGGAAAGAACAAACAAACAAACAAACAAACAAACAAACAAACAAACAAACAAACATCTTCAGTTGACCTAAAATAGACAAATATCCCAGAAAATTGCAAGAAAACGAAAAAGATAGTAGCCACTTATAAATTGTATTTAGCCTACAGTATGTAGGTAAAGTAATGGCATTGTCATGGTTACTGAAATATTTTGACATGCTTTGACTTTAAGAAAGCGGCAGCAGGCTGTGTCTGTGGTGGTGTATTATTTGCTGATGGTTTGGTTTAAAGAGTCTTAACGTAAAAATCGTCAGCCTCACGACAGAAGAAGGAGAAGAAGAGGGGGAACGTGATGTAATAAATATGTTTATGAAAAGAACAAACGTTGCAAGGTTGTTTGGTTACTGATCAGGTCAAGGAGGAGCAGATCAAATAATTAAACAGGACGATAAATTCGTTAATTTAGAAACGGGTGTTGCGTTTCATCTTAGAAAAAACTTATTATATCGCAATGTTCAACCCTCCTCCCCCTCCCCCCCCCCCACACACACTCAGCGGCTTTGAACTTTGGAGCGTGGTGTGACGACTACGAGGCCTCTAGCTGAGTTTGTAATTGCTTCCCTAAATTGCACCAGGTTCCTCAGTTTTTCTTTCCCATCCGACAACTCTTGACCTCTCCGTCTTCGACGACATTAGGTTTGCGAGGCCCTGGAATCTTTTCACGCCATTTATAGCCTCTCTTTCTTTTGTCCATATCTACCTACATTCTTTAAAGGGCAGATTATTCCACGTTTCTCCTGTGATTGCAGTTAAGAGGGAAGGATTATTCCGTTGTATTTTCTCTTGTATTAATAATTGTAATAATAATAATGATAACAATCATTCATTCCAAGTAAATAATTGAAGAAAGAATCGTTTCGTACACATAGAAGATTCTAGTGAAAGAGGATGTTGGTTAATCCATTTCTAAGAAGTTTTATATTGGATTTGACTTTTCGAATTTGTATTACACGGAAAAGAATAACACAGAACAGAGGTTAATACAAGACATGGGTTCGGAGTATGTGCGTAATTCTTATCTTCTGAAGCCAACATGTCATCACCTTCAGGCGCATATTGGTTGATAAGGTCTGAATTAGAAATTTCTTCTCAGCGTGTTTCAAATATCAGGTTCTTGCGTATGGCAAGAGATACTAGTCGTAAATTCATAACTGATATAACGTACCGTATATTGGGAACTGAAACCGTTAATATTGTGCTAGGACTAACAACTATAAATACTATTGCATGAGAAATAAATATGGTGTGATTAACTCAAGACCAATGGCGAAGCGATGTGGAAACAACCCATTTGAATGGATTGCCGCGTGCTGTTGGCTATAGGAGTGGAAAGGCACTGGCCACCCTACTGCAAGTTAACTCCAATCAGTGGCTGGTGGCTTTGACAAGGTCGTCATCGTCCAGGTTCGGGTGAGGTTTGCTTTTGGAGGGGGGGGGGGGGTAGTAGTGAGATAAATTGATTTTATGTCACCTGTCTCTGCGATGTAAGCTCTTCTGAGGATCAGTTATTGTGTATGATTTTGCGGTCGCTTTATAGTAGTATAGTCCGTACGAATCTAATTAGTAGGAGTATTATTTTATGTTATCAGCATGTGCTCTTTTCTTGTTAATTACAGTAAAACTAGGCCTGCTGGGCGGAAAGTCAATGTCGTCATATATCGCTGTTTCGAACAAGAAGAGCTTGACAGTTCTGGGATCGAAGCTCTTTGATACTTGTCTGGTGATATATTGCGTTTAACTGGAAACTGATTTGAACACAGGAGGTCGAAATAGATGCGTTTTAAACCCCTCTCTTATCATCCATCGTAAATTATTTTGGAAAACATGACCGCCTTTTTACGAATATATCTTCATGTACCGTTGCAGATTTCTGACAGCTTGGCTCTTTCTGAAATATGGTCCGACACCATCTTCTCGTGTGCTTGTAGGACTACCTTGTTATGAACTTGAACCTAATCCCTATTCTGTCGGGTTGAGTGACTCAGACTGTTGAGGCGCTGGCCTTCTGGCCCCAACGTGGCCTGGCTCAGTCCGGTGGTCAGTCTCGTGTTGGTAGATTTATTGGCACGTAAAAAAACTCCTGCGGGACTAAATTTCGGCACCTAGTCGTCTCCGGAAACCGTAAAAATAGTTTTTGGGATGTAAAGCCAATAACTTTATTATTAATCTCCCAGTACGACGTACTTTTCCATAGCCTCTCAAAAAATGTGTTTCAGCGGTATGAATACTGACCTTATAATATTTCTCATTTTAATTTTCCGCGAACGTCAACCAGCAATGTTCGCCTCCGTAGCGCAACGGTTAGCGTTATTAGCTGCCGTCCTTGGGGGCCCGGATTCGATTCCTGGTACTGCCAAAAATTTAAGAATGACAGGAAGGCTGGTTTTTTGTTAAAATGGTTCATGCAGCTCACCTCCATTGGGGGTGTACCTGGAAAGAGCTGCAGCACCTCGGGATGAGGACTCGAGTTTACTTTTTAGATACAATATCATCTCCATAATCATATTTTCATTGGTGATAAATTGCTGTTCTGTTGTTTACCGACTTCAGTTCCATAAGTCACAATGCCTGTATTTATTCTGATATGTGTACCTTGTGTAATTTGTATGTTGTATAGCATCCTGTTTAATAGTTTATTACTTGTTTTGTAATTTTAGTTATTTAAAAACTAACCGTAGCAGAGTAATGATGCTTATATATTTTTTATAGGTATGACTTTATTAGCTACTAAGAAAGTTCACGAAGTACCGACTTCTTGCGATACATTTGTATCTGATTTGGTGCAAATTCTCAAATGTTAAAGAACAGATTCCTGTTTTATCGACTGTAATCCTTCCAAGCAACGTGTTATTAGTATCTCCACGTGTCTTTTTTTATATGCAGTATGTAACAAAAATACAGTGCTAAACTTCGAATGAATTCCCCATACGTGGAAGTGAAGAAATAAGTTATATCAGCATTAGTCTAGAAGGCTTAGTTTCTGAATGTGAGTCTGTCAGTATGATAGTAGTTGCAGCAACTCTTCGTGAGCGGAATGTGCCCCTTACCGACTCGACGCCTGGAATATTGAAGCGTGCTTTAAACTCCGCGTGGAAAAGAGCTGAGGCACGGCCAGCTCGATAGGTAGTTCAGGCCTGCTACACTTGACAGTTCCATAGGGATGACGTCACACTTTTAGTGCTTGGAAATGGAGGTATGAGTCTTGTTTTCATGGTGGTTTAGTAGCACGTTGCTGTTATTTCAACATTATTAGAGGCGTTCGTTCGTGCTTGGAAGCGATAACTGTACGGAAAAGCATCAGTAAAAGATGTATTTTCAGCAATAGTATGTCTGCTACTACAGCATTGTAATTTGAACAGCCTGTTGTTAGGAAGTGTTGCTAGGTTATGTGTTAGGTTACGTAAACCCACAGAAACTAAGAATCATCTGACGTACTTTAAAGCTTATTATGGTTATTATAATATATATTTGCTAGTTGCTTTACGTCGCACCGACACAGATAGGTCTTATGACGACGATGGGAGAGGGAATGGCTGGGAATGGGAAGAAGTTAGTTTCTTTAAGTCGCACCGACACAGGTAGGTCTTATGGCGACGATGGGACAGGGAAGGGCTAGGAGTGGGAAGGAAGCGGCCGTGGCCTTAATTAAGGTACAGTCCCAGCGTTTGCCTGGTGTGAAAATGGGAAACCACGGAAAACCATCTTCAGGGCTGCCGACAGTGGGGTTCGAACCTACTATCTCCCGAATAATACATTATAATATATTTTAGTGTAAACTCCTCTCTGCAATATGGGACGAACGTGAAGAGTGCCTGGACGTACATCCAATTACTGTTCAAATAAGGAAGTGGCTGTCTCAACATTTGCGTTTCGCAGCGATGAGGAGAAGCGAGATATTTTGGGAAATACTTTTTTTAACAGTGGGGATGTTTCTTCCAAAGTTTTGAAAAATGAAAATTGAAGAACTTGACCATTTCTGTGACACACATGGGTGTGTGCTGCAGAAATAATGAGTGTTGTGTCCAAGATCACTCATATTTTGGAAATACTTTATTTTAACACTTATTCATAATTAACACCATTATGTGCTCAAAAAATCATAAAACAATGACATTATTTTGAGAAACAACAATTCGCCTAGCGACCATCGTCGTACAGTGTAGGTGAGTAGCCTTCAGTCAAACATTTTACAGTATGTAATACAGTATACCATGAGCGCATACGTTTCTGTACTTGTATGTAATTCCTTTTGATAGCGTTTCTTCAGTGTTATGTGTTTATAGGCTTATTATTGCATTTATTTTGTTATGATGAAAAGTATCGTATCAGTATTATAGGAATTATACGCGACGACGTAGAATTAGCACTAAGCGTGTGACGTCACAACTATTGGTAGCAGGCTTCAATATCAAGATGGCTGTGGCTGATGCCTATAGTCAGGCAAGGTATGGACATTTTGAACAGTTCACTTACTGTATCACTGTACCACTTGGTGTACGAGTAGCGTGTCTGCTACTTACCCGGGGACCACGGATTCGCTTCACGGCCAGTCCAGATATTTTAATTGTTGACTGAGGGCTGGAACATGGTTCACTCAGCCTCGTAAAACCCAGCTGAGGAGCTTTCTGATACCAAGGTAGCGGACTCTATCAATAAAGCCTAGCAAAATTGCTGATAATATTGTTACGCTGACCACGTACCAGCAGGCCATGTGGTGGGGTAGTAGTCGTCTTCATAGGCCACGGCCCAAATGCGCTGTTGCGGCACGGGTTTGTTTATGTTGTTTCTATTCTTTAAAGTCAAATAACTCAGGAAATCTTTTCCAAACCCTGTTTATACTTTATAACCTACTTTTCTTCTTCAGAATTCCTGAAAAATTTTGCCAGTAGTTTTGTTACACTGGAGAAAGCTTTTCTGTAGACCTCGTTATGTATATACAGATGACCCAAACGTCCCTTAACATTTGACGAGGCAATACTTCACGGAATATTGGAGGTAGACAGGATATAATTGACATACATGATTGACGTAGCATGGGATTTTATTGACGCTAGCAACGAGTGCAAACACAGGCCAACAGATGGCGCTGGACAGCAACACATCAGTGATGCCGCATAAGACCCGTGTACGGTATAAAAGGAGCTGTCGTGAGCGTCAGATGTGCCTGCAGTCGCGGCACGTCTTGCTTGGCCTCCACGGTCCCCCGACCTCAATCCGTGTGATTGTTGGTTGTGGGGGTTACCTGAACTCTCAAGTCTACCGCGATCGTCCGACCTCATTAGGGATGCTAAAACACAACATTCGACGGCAGTTTCTCACCATACCTACGGATATGCTGTACAGTGCTGTTCACAACATTGTCCCTCGACTACAGGTATTGTTGATGAATGACGGCCGACATGCTGAGTATGTGTTATAGAGAACATAGTCTTTGCTAAACCTCGATTGTTATGCTGATTATTGCTTGTGTATCGTATGAAGTGCCATCTGTTGGTCATTTTGTGTACTTTATTTTGATGTTAATAAAACCCCGTTTGATGCCAATCATGTGTGTAAATGCTTACCTCTCTAATTCCAATATTTCATGTTGAAGTATTGCCTCGTCAAATGATAACGAACTTTTGGGTCATCCTGTACTAGAGCGAGTAATTTTAAACCGTTATTTCTATGTCTGGCACTGCAGTCTTGGATTAATCTCCGGGACATGCGGGAACGAATTTACTGCCGTGGGCCCTTTCTTGCATGCACTCACTTGTTCTCGGCAGGTGTACTTCGATATCCGATAATGGTGATTGGAAGTGGTCAGGCGTGGGGCCCACAGGCGTAGCAATTAGCACGCCTTCCTCCTTCCTACCCGATAAGAGAGGGTGGCTGGCGCTGAGATTTGAAGCTTTCAAATTTGGAGCATGTTTGATAAGAAATTACGATCACAGTGGATCCTTTACCGTACAGAAACATTGGGTCTGGTAGTCGATAGGTTGTTATTTTTGTAAAATATACAGCTTAGGCTTTTTCCTCTAAATTTAATATTATACTTTTTGAATTATTATTATTATTATTATTATTATTATTATTATTATTATTATTATTATTATTATTATTATTATATCTCTCTTTGGTCGTATCGGTCTACTACGGACCACGTTATTCAGCTGTCTTCTCTTGGCGTTCATCTTTGCCCAGTGCTCCTACAATCATTGCCCGTGTTGCTCTTTTCTTTCCTCCGTCCACGTGTTTCCCGTCTTCAACTTTGGCCTTTCTTGAAAACCCTGGTAGCCTTTTGGTTTCCTCCTGAGTATATTGCGTTCTTGTATATCTTCATAATTGATCCTCATCTCCTGCAAGTCCCTTTCCACTTCCTTGAACTAAGTTGGCTGGATATTCTTATATTTATGATAGGCAAAGATCTGGTTCGATAGTCGTGTTGGTATTATTATTATTATTATTATTATTATTATTATTATTATTATTATTATTATTATTATTATTATCATCATCATTTTAGGAAGACTCGGCTTGTGCCGGTAACATAATGGGCTGACTCGGCCTAAGCAAGGAGTCACCCTCTTGATTATGAAACTACAGGTACATATGTGTACAAATATTTACAACAGAAATAATTACAACATATACATTTATACAATAAATACAAACAACTTCAGACTTCTTATGTCCCCGTTTTGGGAATCTGTTCTTCAGTATTACTGGAACTGCGGCCTGGAACTTCATGCTGTTTGGCGTGAGTCAGAGGAAAAGTCGTTCCTAGGAACTTCCTCACAATGTGGCAAGTGCTCAGGAGGGTGGCTTTCTGTAGTTCTACGTATGTGTGATGATGCAGGTTTAATGCGGCCAGAGAGCTGTGCAAGCATTTTGGAATAACACCAGTACATGATATTACTATTGGAACTGTGGTGACTGATTCTAGTTTCCACAGACGTTGTATTTCTATTGCCAGTTCTGTGTATTATTATTATTATTATTATTATTATTATTATTATTGCTTTCAAATACTTGGAAAGTGTAATAACAGAGGACATGAGGTGCAGTCGAGAGGTGAAAACTCGTATTGCGATTGCGAAGGAAGCATTTAATAAGAAGAGCAGACTTTTTTGTGGGAGCATGGATAGACTAGAGGAAGCGATTCGTGAAGTGCTTTGTATGGAGCGTGGCACTGTATGGAGCTGAGACTTGGACATTGAGGAAAGAAGACTGGAAGCATTTGAGATGTGGATTTGGAGGAGAATGGAAACTATACCATGGATAGAATAAGTAAAGAATGAAGAAGTCTTGAAGAGTTGGGGAAGAGATAAATATATTAAAAGTAATCAAGAAGAGAAAGCACAATTGGATTGGTCATTGGATGAGGAGAGATTGCTTGCTTATAGATGCTATAGAAGGAACGGTAAATGGAAAAAGACAAAGAGGACGGAGAAGATATCAGATGCTGGACAGTATCAGGATAGAATACAAGTATGAGGAAACAAAGAGAGTGGCAAGATACAGGATTACGTGGAGAGCTGCCATGTGAAGACCTGCCATGTGAAGACCTGCCGTATGGCAGAACACTGATGATGATGATGATGATGATGATTATTATTATCATCAGGAATCATCATTATCTTAGTTCTAACAGTCAAACAAAAATTGTTACTTGCATGTTATAAACTTTCTGAATTAAATTAAAATTAAACTACTCGCGGTGTTTATACTAAACTATTGCTTCGCGGTAAAAGTTGATACTGATCGCAAACAGCAGACGGATCAACAGTTAGTGTCAAGTATAGTTTCTCCGATAACGGAGAACGACAGTGTTATTCATTCTTGTTCCTCATGTTT